>NC_083096.1:132247794-132573259 GCF_949774975.1 Lagenorhynchus albirostris | reverse complement strand
CCTCTTCCAAGAAGTCTTCCTTGTTTTTCCTGTTGTCACAATTGACGGAGAGCTCCTTGCAGGCAGGACCTTAACTTACCCATGTTGGTATAACCAGGAATCGCTGTATATTTTCAGTCAATGCTCAGTCAGTACTTTAAGAAAACTACTCTCAACAGGTATAAAATGAGCAGCTTCCTCATAAAATTTCAAGGCATTAAAAAGCATAGATCCTGTACATGTTTCCAAATGGTCCTTCCTTTGGAGTCTTTCAGGTCAGCATAATGCTTATGAGCACAGGCCCACTGACCCTGACCAGGACACGTGGAGGGGACAAAGGAGAACAGGACAAACCTTACAGAAGTTAGTTAATTGATTAACCAATCAATTAATTATTAACATGATATACAAACAGAAGAGTCTTTTCTTGGGGCTTTCAAGGAACCAGGGTTTAGCTCCAGGACTGATGTGATGGGAGAAGCGAATTGGACTTTCTGTTTATTATTAACCCCTCTAAGCCATGGTTGTCACAAAGGTGGGAAAAGCAGAGATATACTCTTCCTTTGGAGATAATACCATTCCTAAATGCTTTAGAACAAGGGGTTGCTGAGCAGGGTTGCTGCATACGACTGTGCAGGGTATGCATTGCACAATTCCAGAGTATGAAAATGAGCCCCTTGGAGCTGTAAGCCTCCTTAATGTCATCTGTAAAAACTAATGCAGAGGGTTATTATGAAGATTTAAAAAGCTACCATGTCTGAAACAGAGAGCACAGTGGCTGACAATGATTCATTGAACAGATTTTTGTTAAGAACTTGCTCTTAGTGGGTACTCACAGGGAGTATGCAGACATTAATAAAGAAAGAAAGAAATAGATACTTACAAATTGCAGTGAGTTCTCTGAAGGGGAAAAAAACCCCACAGAGAACAGTGGAATATAACTTAGAGTTGAGGGGTAGGTATGGAAAGGGAAGGCCTCTCTGGGGATCGACATTTACGCTGAGTATACAGAGGAGTCTGAATTCCCTTAGCAGAGACTGGGGGAAGGCAGTTTTCCCAGCTGAGGGTACAGCACATGCAGGAGTGTGGCTGCAACACAGCCAGCGAAGGGAAGGCTGGTGTGGGCTGAGACTGGAAGTTCTTAACACATGCTGTGTCATGCTCCCTTCTCTCGTTTCCCTGGTTCTGTAACTCCAGCATCCATTCCAGCTCCTGGACACTAGCTGGTGAATGATGTGATCTGGTGAGTGTTCTAAAACATTGTGATTCAACTATCCTTATGGAAATAGCTGATGTAGGTGATACTAAATTGGGGGGATTCCAGACTCTCCTTTCTCCTGCCTTTTTTCCCCTTTTAGTGCCTCCTTCATTCACTAGTCGAAGGCACTGATCTGGGCCCCGATCCTCCCACTGTCACACCCTGTGTGGATCTTTCCTGGAAGCTTCCATGCTTCAGACCTTCCCCGTGCTTCTTTTCTTTCATTCTTCATCAAATCTGGTCTATTCTATGTCCAGTTCCCTCCGGACTGGGCTAAATGCCTGACTAGCTCACGTGATTATTTAAGTTAAGTTTATAATGGCTTGTTAGGTTGACCCTTACAGGGGATTTGTAATATTTCTATCTTAGTCATTATTTTCAATATCCTGATGATAACAAATACTCGTCATTGTCAGGATATTGAATGGTCATTTCAAGCACAGGGAAAGAACAAATGGGGTAGATTTTTGGATGGCTGATAATCCAAAATTATATCCCAGAGGCTAAAACCAGGCCTTGACATAAATTAATTCAACACTCAGAATAGTTTTCTCTGCAAACGGTGTCTATGGCTTTCCCAGTCACACTAAAGTTTTTGAAGAGTTAGGTGGGAAAAGAACAGTTGAAGAGCTACGAACATTGTGAATCCATTAAGGATCTTTCAGATGGAGGCCTGACAGGGATTCCTCTGAGGGCTCTTCTTGCATCACTGGGCCTCACAGATCCCCCTTCTTTGATTGGGGTTCTCCTGGCATTGACCACTGTCCCAAATTAGAACCTGTCCCAAATTAGACTTAATTTTTTTTTTATCAATTAGTACATTATAGGAGAACTGGCTTTCTTGGCAAACATCAAATAGGCAATAAGAAAAGAAAAATGTCTGCCCAACTAGATGACTCTCCTCATCTGTAAGGTGGAGGATGATAGTACTTTACCCCTCAGAACTGTGAGGTCAAAAGAAACTAATATAGGTTAACGGTGTTGAGCACACAGAAGGTACTGAGAAAAGGATGTCGTACCTTCTTATCCAAAATCCTTGGAGACAGATGTGTTTCAGAATTTTGACTCTGTCTGATTTTAAAAAGGTAATGTAGTGCACATACTGTATATGGTGTAATACTTCCTGTGGACTTTGAGGAAACACATTAATATTTCTTTAATCAAATGCACGCATAACACACCAAGTGGAATAAATAAAGACTATAAATAATTTTACATCAGTTCAGGTTATGTTTTGTCACTATAATGAACTGAATGCTTGTGTCCCCCCCCCCCCGAAATTCATATGTTGAAATCCTAACACCAAATGTGATGGTATTAGGAGGTGGGGCCTTTTGGAGGCAATTAGGTCATGATGGTGGAGCCCTGATGAATGAGATCAGTGCACTTATAAGAGAGACCCCAGGAGGCTCTCTTGCCTTCTTTTCATCATGTGAGAACACAAGAAGTTGGCAGTTTGCAACCTGGAAGAGCTCGACAATGCTGGCACCCTGATCTCCAACTTCCAGCCTCCAGAACTGTGAGGAATAAATTTGTGTTGTTTGTAAGCCACCCAGTCTTGAGTACTTTGTTACAGCAGCCCAAACTGACTAAGACAGTCACCAAACTCATGAAAAGCACTTTTGTTTTTAGAAATTAATGAATTGCAAATAAGAGATTTCTATTATTTTATTTCTGTAACTCAACTACTAAGATTATTCTCTTCCCCCCACCACTCACTAGCCATTCAAGCACCCTTTTCTTTATTCTGATTATACTTGGAAGTGCAGAAACTGATAATTTTTGATATGTTAACCGAGGGCATAAGAACTGATATGTAGACATAAGAGAGTGGACTGTTCTATATTAGCCTATGATAAAATCTAGAACCTCAAAGATTTTAGCTCAACAGAAGAGGAAATTTGAGGATAATTCAATGGCTGTGTTGTGAGTGACTGAGCTCCCTGCCATTGGAAGCATCCAAGCAGAGATGGCAGTGTATCCATCATGGATGCAGTAAGTGAATTCCTGCAATGATGTCCACAGTCCCTTCCAAGTCTAAAGCCCTATAATTCTATGTTTTTATTAAGGGATTTAGTCACAGTCAAGGGAGATTTCATCTCCATTATGCCAGGATTTGAGAAGAAGCAGGAAATTGTTATTTCCATCTGCTCACTGGGCTATAAGCAAGCTAGCAGATATCTAAGGCAGTCTGTTGCTGAATGTGCTCTGTGGGATGATATTAGAGTTCTGTGATCCAATAAGTTTGGTTAGACAATTTGGTTAGATACTGTTGGGTTAGACAATAGTAATATAATCTTTTTTAAAGGACTTATCACTGGCTTCAAAATGCTAATATATACCATAAATCTCCAAGAGGAAAGGATAAAACGCCGAGTTACTCAAGCGTATTTTTCCACAGTTTCCAATTTAGGATGTCTCTGGCAAGGTTTGTCTTCCAGGGAACACACTATGGAAAAGCAAGTCTAAGCATGTCATGTCTTGGCAAAATAAATCAAGATGTATAGATGCTGCTATGCTGGTTGCAATGCAAGGTGTTGGGAAAACAGGGGTGCTGAAGGCCTATTCTCAACCCTAAAACTCAGGGAGACTGAATCTGGCATTTTGGCCATTTAAGTGTTTAAGCATCTTATATTTTCACATTCACTTTTCTGAATTCTTTCTCCTTCCTACCTTTAAATATTATGAGGAATCATTTGCTAAAGAGAAACCCAAGATACAGAGGCAGGAGAGAAGAGGACTGAGCCATTGCGGTCCCTGAGTTTGGAGGCTTCTCCTAGGCCCATAAGCCCACCTGCTGTTTGCTCACCCCAATCCCTGGCATACTGCTTCATTATTTGTCATCTCCAGGTACTAATGAGTCACTTGGAGATCTCTCTCAGATCCTGAGTGGCGGATGGAAGCGTTCAGGGCTCCAGTGAAGCCAAAGGTGCCAAGTACTCAAGCCATTTATTACCAGCATGATGAACGCCAACAATGGGTTTATACTGTCAGATTATACACTTAATTTAATTAATAAAAAAATTAAGATCGTCACCATTAACCTGCATTTGCTCAGAATGCCACAGGGGTGATTAGTTAGAACGGCACTGAAGGTTTTATAGTCCACTCTAGTAAGAATTACTTTGGTACCAATTAGGATTTTCTATAATATCACCCCGTGTAATATCCCTATTACATTACACATTTTCTACAAGTGATTGAGCTCAACACAATGCAGACGCGATGTCACAAGACTCTCCCTCAGAGCGTGCATGGGAACTCCCACAAATGTTAACACGCTCACTAAGTGGAGAGGAGACCCTGCTTTTTTATACTATACAAACCCATTTCAAGGGTAATGATTCTCTGTCACAGTCTTTCAGAGCAATGGGAAATTAGACTCACACACGGCTATGAGGCTTAGGGGATAAGGCTCTCCCTTGAACATCTCAGATCTAAAATGTTCCTTACTCTATATGGGAATTTTTATTTTTCAAGCCTATTTGACTTTGAAGAGCTTACTTCTAGAGTCAAAGAAGACAAAAGCATTCAGACAACTTTTTAATAACTTAAAAAAAATCAGTACATGAGTAATTCTGGTTCATTGAAGAAAAGTGGGAAAATGCAGATTTAAAAGAAAAGAGTACAGCGAGTTCCCTGGTGGTCCAGTGGTTTGGACTCAGCACTTTCACTGCTGTGGCCCTGGGGTTCAATCCCTGGTTGAGGGAACTAAGATCCCGCAAGCCTCGTGGCCAGAAAAAAAAAAAAAAGAGTATAAGAATCACATATGATCCCATCATCCTGAGAAATCCACTTATTACTAGGTTATATTCCTTTCCAGATTTTTTCTATGCAAATAAAATTTTATATTTTTTAAAATATAAATGAGACCATATTATATATGTAGATTCATTCAACAACAATACAACATCAACATCTTGTCAGGTCAATAACTATTTTTAAATTTTTTTTTAAAGTTTTTTTACAGGTTTACCTGTATTCATGCAACTAATCACTTATTGTGGATTTCCAATTTCTTAACATTATAAACATTAACTACGGTGAACACCTCATTGGAAAAACCTTTGGTCACATTTTATATTATGTCTATATAATATATTCTTAGAAGTGGAATTGCTGTGTCAAAATTAGGTGCATTTTAAGGCTTTTGGTAGCCTTTGCCAAATCACCCTCCAAAAACGTTTTACCAGTATTTGTTCACATCAGTTTCTTCACCCAACCAGGCTTTTAAAATTCTCATTCTTTTCTGTCTTTGCTGATTAGATAGATAAAAATAGTACTGTGTCAAAGAAATCTTCATAATCTGGGTCAGAAGGATGGGTGTGATCTGAGTTGGTAGAAAGTAGGAAGGGCCAGGGATGTGGCATAAGATATTAAATATTCAAATGTCATAAGGATCCAATTATTCAGTAACATTTATTGAGCCCTCAGTCTCTGCCCAAGGGAGTTTCAGTTTGTGTGTGCGAGTGAGGGTGGGGTGGGGCAGGAGGTCAGCCATGCCAACCGACAATATGATGCAGGGCAGAAGCATGTAACGGAGAAGTGTGCAGGATGTTATGGGAGGATCTGCAGTCAGGGAAGGCTTCCGAGAGGAGGCAGCCTTGAACTGAGACCTGAAGAAGGAGGAGGAATTGGCCAGTGGGTGGTAGCAAAGGCCGAAGGACGAATCCAGCATGGCTTAGGAAAGGACTAGATGGCCTCTGTTCTTTCTACAGATTTGCTCTGATGACCTGCTACTGTCAGGCACTGTTCTAGGAGGTGACAAATGAGAGACTAGATCCCCACCCTCACAAGAGTTTCTGTTCTAATGTGGGGACTGGGTGCCCTACCGCCCCCGCCCCCCGCCCGCCTCCCGCGGAACCAACTGGTCTCAAAGAGAAGAGGAGCCGTTTGCCCTGTTCCATCTCGACAAGCCCGGCGCCCAGAGCGAGGCCCCGATGAAATCTGGGAAGCCGTCAGAGACAAGGAAAAAATAAGGAGCAACCCGGATAAAGGGAAAGGAAAAAAATGAGTGAGGGATGAGTTGCCCGGGAAAGCAAGGGAAGCAAAGAAAAGAAGAGCGGGCCAAAGAGGAGGGGGAAGGCGGGAGAGGGAAAAGAAAAGAGAGGAAGGAAGAGGGCGGTGCATCCTGCGGAGCTGCTAACCCCGCCCTAACTCCTGGGGCCCGAACCCTGCAGCAAGGCCGGGCCGCCCCCTGCTGCTCGCTCCCACCCCACGCCAGTGAGATTAGACAGGCAGGAGGGAGGACCGTCCCCAGAAGGCAGAGCAGGCCGTTTCCCTTGCTCAAATATTTATGTGCGCGGAAAGCAGCTGCGAGCCGAGCTGACAGCCAGGCCCTTCTATTTCGGAGGACTTTCTCATCAGGCTTATGTCATCTTTGGTTCTGTGGCCTAACCAAATTGGACTTTTCGTTTCTTAAAAGTATACCTGCTCCTCCCCCAAGTGTTTTTCCCCTCACTGCTTCTCAAAAATAACTACTAAAAACCTACGTCTTTCAGCCCGTCACGTTTCCTGGACTTGGCACATTCGGCTGTGAGAGTCACATCTGCTTAAGCCTCTTTTGTAGCCTTAGATTAGACACCTTGTGTCGGACTCCACCTGGCGCGACAACTTAGAAGAGATGAGAAAGTCGGCAGGAATTGGGGAAAAAAAAGTCATCCTGGGTTTCCTTCCTTCCTTCTTTTCCTTCCTTCCTTCCTTCTTTTCCTTCCTTCCTTCCTTCCTCTCTCTCTCTCTCTCTCTCTCTCTCTCTCTCTCTCTCTCTCTCTCTGTGTCTCTCTCTGTCTCTGTCTCTGTCTCTCTCTTTCTTTCCTTCTTTCTTTCTTTCTTCCTTCTTTTGGGTCAGCACAACTTTACAAATACTTTCAGTGTTTGTTTCATTTTCTTCTCCCTCCTAAAGCTGGCTGTCCATAAAAAATTCAGGATGGATGTTCATTCCCTAAATGTCTTGGATAATTGGATGGAATTTCCAGCAATGGTCAAGTATTTAGGATAAAAATATCTCCTGACTTCAGCAGTATAACCCAAAAACTCTCATTAGTTACTCCACCTTAAGTATATATTTTTTTTCTTCAATGTTTTAGGTGATGAAAATTAAAAGTGATCCCATACAGTCAGTGTAGTATTTTACATTCACTGACCTTTTGTGTAATTTGATATGTTCCTTTAGGAAGTCGGCTATGGCTGTGTTAGGTGAAAGCTTGATTTATAAACATTGTCCAGGGGTGTATGGAGAGGGAGTAGGGGGGAGTATGTATTTTGCTTCCATCCTGAGTTTTTACCTTTTGCATCCGTTCACACCATTTAACAGTTCATTAATATATTTTTATTCTTCCTCCCCAAATTACTGTCACATTTTCTCTGTTAATGTGCAGTTTGAGAACTAGGCAGAGCTGAGATCAGAGGCCTTAGGGCTGGGTTGAATGGAGGGATATTTACTGGAAAAGACTCCAAATCATAACTGAGGGGGGACAAGGGTGTGACTGGGAAAACAAAGCATCAAATCCAAAGGGAAATTCCCAACCAGACAGAAACCATTTCTGGAGTGCCTAGAACATGACATAGATAAGACCCCAAATTTGCCATAGGGGATCAGACTCCCAGTGATTGGTGCATATTATATGCCCCCAAATCTAATTATTCATTTAACCAATATATTGTTCATTGGTGAGAAATACCTGGTTGTTCTCTCTGAAATATCTTCCTCAAATAATAACGATAATGTTTTCCCCAAATAACCCTAAATTCTAAATTAGATGCCATTGGCACATTGTTACAAAATTTGCAAAGTATTTCAAGTTCATCATCTCATGTAATTCTCACAGCAACTCTATGAGGTGCTTGCAAATAATGAAATGGAATTTGATTGCATTTGACTTGCCCACTCAGATTAAAAGTGCACTTGAAGTGTTACATCTAGACTCATGATAAAGAAACTACAGAACAAAATTTTTTTTAAAATAGTCTAAAATTTACCAGAGAGAAGAGACTGATTATTTTCCAAACAATGACAGCTAAGCTGACAGCAGATTTCTCTATGGCAACATAATGGAATAATACCTTCAAAGTGCTAAAGGGAGAAAAAAAAAGGTGACTCTAGAATCTTATACCTAGCTAAACCATCCTTCAAAAATGAGTATGAAATAAAAACATCTTAGTCATGAAATTCTGAGAAAGTTTACCATCTATAGACCCACTGAAAAGTAGATCCAAAAGGAGTGGGAAGCAAGAAACAGCAGGGAGTAGACAAATTGGACACTTAATTAATTTACTTTTCAGAAGTCTAAACTATTATATAAAAGTGAAATAAAATCTCTACATAATAATAAATGATAAAGAAAATGAGAGAAGTTCAATCGGTTGGAAAGTTGCAAAAACCTTGTCAGGAGGAGAACAACGCCGAATAACTTTACGATCTGCTTTAGAAAATATATGGGGGTTTTTTGGGTTTTTTTTTGGTTTTTGCGGTAAGCAGCCCTCTCATTGTTGTGGCGTCTCCCGTGGCGGAGCACAGGCTCCGGACGCGCAGGCTCAGAGGCCATGGCTCACGGGCCCAGTCCCTCCATGACACGTGGGATCTTCCCTGACCGGGGCACGAACCCGTATCCCCTGCATCAGCAGGGCGGACTCTCAACCACTGCGCCACCAGGGAAGCCCTAAAAAATATGTAGTTTTATATGCAGGTTAACAAAGAAAGTTTCAGTTGTATCAACTTTTTTTACTTAAAAAAAATCTCAAGAAAATATGGCTAACTTTTAAGATTTGTTCAGTCTGGGTAGTGGGTACACGTGTATTATCTGTAGTTTTCTGGAAGTTTTACATAATTAAAAAAATTAAAGTCTCCTTTTCTATTTGTCAATCTACAACAAAAGTGTTTAAAGTATATCCTCTTTCAGGAAAGAATCCCACTTGAGAATTTTAATTTAAGGAGATAGACAATAAAGTACCCAAAAGTGTAAATATAAGCATGTTTTCTATCCAGAGTTAATGATACTGAAAATTAGAAGTAAGCTTCTGGAAGGCAGAGGCTTTTTCTATTTTATACCTGTGTCTCCCAAAGTGCTAGCACAGAACTTAGTATTAAGCCCTCAATAAATATATGTTGAAAGAATAAGTAAAGAAATGTGCTAAATGTTAAGTGGTAGAGAAGTACGTGACATTTTAGAAAAATTTCCACCAAAAATATTTAAAATTTATATTCTGACCCAGCTGTGATTTGTATTTTGATATAAGTATAAATATTTTGATTTACATTTTGACCCAGCTATGGCAGAATAAAGCCACTTCCCTGATTTTCCCTTTCCTGCGAATTCTTCTTTCTCCTAAATATGTCTCAATCACATCAAGGGACAGGGTGATCGGACCTTCACTGGAAGCTTAACATTTTTACTCTTCCTCATACAAGGGTGCCCTCCTCCATCTCAGCTGAGTTCCCCTCCCCAGTTCTGGCTGCCTCCTGCGTAAATTATGCCAAAGAGTATTTCCCTCCCATGTCATCCAACACTACTTCCCCCCCTGTACTTCCTACTTTGATGAGTAATAATACAAATAAGAATTACAGTCTTTTTGAACCCTCACAGTGTGCTGGTTATTACTCATATTATCCCATTTAATCCACAAAGGGTCTTTTGAGGTAGGTATTAGTATTTCTCCCATTTTACAGATGTGGAGACTAAGACCGGGGATTAAGGAACTTGCCCAAGGTTAGATAGAGAGCAGGTGAACCTGACTCCAGAAGGTAAGCTCCTGACCAGTACAGTAGCCTGCGTCCACCCAGGAGCTAAAGGAGGGGACGAGGGGAGGGGGTAGAATTGGTATTGGAAGCACTGGGAGCCTCTCTTTCCCTACTTCTAACCAGGAGCCAAACTCTGCCAATTTTATCTCCTCCTAAGAACTAACATTTTTAAAGTGCTTGAGTCTGTGCCAGGAACTGTGTTCTGAAGGCTTCTAACATCATATGAGATGGAGTTAACATTAACATCCTCACATGTGGAGATACCGAGGCATGAGAAGGGACGTATTGTCCACAAGGTTGGTGAACAGCAGATTCAAGCCCAGGCAGCCTGGCTCTGGAACCACTACTCTGGACCGCTTCTGGGCAGAGCCCCACTCCATTCCTACTCTGCCATCCCCCTGCTCTACTTGACTTGAGCTCTTAGCATCTCTTTACTGAACTAATGCAACAGCCTCCTGTCTCTATTTCCAGGTTCTCCCCTCCCCTCGCCCTAATTTTACCCTCCATCTGCCACCAGAATGGTCTTTTGGAAACAAAACACTGATCGTGTCTTTTTTCAGCTGGAAGAAGCCCAAGATCCTTCCTCAGCACCTGCAGGATGAGTTCAGGCTCCTTAGCACGGCATCCTGGGCTCTTCCCAGGCTGGCTTGACCTCTGCGCCCCGTCTCCTGGCACTCCCGTAACCGCGCCATCCACCCTGCTGCAAGGAACATGCCACGTCCCTTCCCATTCTCTGCATCTTTGCACACACTGCTGCTTCTGCTCAGAATGCGCTTGCCTGTCTCCTCTGGCTGGGGAACTTCTCATGTGCCCTCTGCCCATCCCTCCGGCCCTCCTGTGTGCTTCCCACCACTGACCACAGCAATCATTGGGGTCATCTACAGTGAGTCACACATCATCAGAACCTCCCTGGGCACAGAAAGGTCAGGAACTCCCAGCAGATGTGCACCTAGACCTGACTCGTCCAGCCCAGAGTGGCTGGAGCTGCTTCTGTCTCATCCACACACAGGCAGCTGCAGGGCTGGGGCCTCAAGACTGGCTGGTCCACAGGGCAGCAGGGTGGCCATGGTTCAGGATGGTTCGGGATGATGGGACCTCAGCACCCTGCCTGGGTTTCCAGCACAAACTGCTAGACTAATAAGTGAACAGTGCATGGTTAACGTGTAAAATGGGTGTATCCTGCCCATTAAGATGCATGGTGAGCCTCTGAGTGAAATCACTGTCTAATCCAAGGTGCAAGCTGGGGTCAGGGGGGCAGGACAGAATGAAGGACATGGTCACGGAGAGGACACCACACCCACAGCAACAACCCCTGACGAGGCTTTGGAGAAGAGAGATCAGAACCATGTTCCCTCCATCCCTTTTCAGGGGCAGGTATCATGATGAGACAAAAATGAAATAAAGACCCTAGGTGCCCTGGAGAAGGAAAGGGGATTTCTGCTCATCCAATTTTATTGACTTTCAACTCAACGCTGTGAGGCAGGCAGGGCAGACTTTACTATCTCCATTTTATAGAGGAGGAAACTGAGGCTCAGAGAAATGACATGATTTGGAAATTTATGATATGAGTGAGTGGCAGAATTAAGACTGCAATGTAGGTTTTTTGGTTCCAGGTCACAGCTTACTCCTCTGCCCTAGGGCACCGCCAGCCCATAAGGTGCTTTGGGTGAATTTGGAAGCTGTGTCCCCTTCCTCCAAGCAGGAGCGGGAGGTACCCACTTGGGCCGGCTTGGTGAGCAGGGCACCAGCTGGACCACTGCCCTCGTACCCATCATGGCACACTCTACACAATCTAGGGGTGGCATTCACTCTTGGGTCCTGTTGCCCTTCCCCGATCAGACTCCCCAGTCACCTTTGGACCCTCTTCAGTGAGCAGCTCTGGATGGAGTGCTGCCAGGCTGGTCAGTCAAAGGCAGGAAGTCTGTGGTTAGGGACCATGCTTCCCAGGGGTCGACCCCTTGGGTGTGCGGACGGCATCCATCACCCAGGTTCCGCCTGAACTGCCCCCCAAAACTCTGTCCTCATGAAGTCTCCAATCTATTTAACGTCTCCCCTGTCACCAACCTCTTCTCTGACATCGTACAGCAAAGACATCGTGTGATGGAGCACTTCACACAGTGTGCATGCTCCATAAATATTAAACGATGACAGGATATTTTTTTTTCAAAAAGATAAAGGTTCCCCCTCTTAGAACTCTTCTCTGTTGTACATCTTTGCCAAGAGTGGGTTAAGACGGTCCATCTTTCAGCAAGAATCAGGGTCTGGAGATTAGTGAAGTGAGAATTGGTCAGGTTTAATGGCACAAATAATATTTTATTTTTATTTCAACTTTAATACACTATCAACATGCAATGAAGTAAGATATACGGCAACACTTGAGGAAGGAACTGCCCTCCAACTTATCTTCAGTTACCAATCTGGGACCCGTTTCTCAAGTTATCTTTCTGCCAGTCTTGAGGATCTCAAAATATTCTGGCTTCATCAAAATGATATATTAGGAAGGGTAAAGGTCACCTTAAACTTTGCACAAGAAATTGGAGTAGTGTTTGACCATGACACTTGGAAATTTTCTTCCCCAAAAGATATAAAGAAGCCAATAAAAAGAGAAAAGTTCTTTCCTCTGAACAATGAACTTTCTTCATTCTCTGATGGCACCCAAGATATTTATTTTGACCCCAGATACCACTAGATGTACAAATGGCTTGGTGAGCTAGGAAACTGGTCTAGCTGTGAAGACCCTCAGGATTGTAATTCTTTATTTATGTCTGTGGTTCCATTAGACTGGGCATCCTTTGGGTCAGAAACCTTACCTGATTCACCTTAGTGTCTCTACCACCCAGCACACTGCCTGGCACATAGAAGGCACCCATTATAAGTTTGATGAATAACAATAATAATAACAGTAGTTAACATGTGTTGAGTATTTAAATTGGCCAGATGCCTTTGTATTTTACGTGTAGCATTTTACATTGAATATTCAGTATAACCTCATGGGGTGATATTATGGGTTGAACTGTGTTCTCTCCAAAAGTCATTTGTTGAAATCCTAGCCTAGTCCTTATTTGGAAACAGGTCATTGCAGATGTAATTAGTTACATTAAGATGAAGCCATACTGGAGTAGGGTAGACCCCTAACTCAATATGTCTGTTACCCTTATTGAAAGGGAAAATTTGGACATAGACATACAAACAGGGAGAACACCATGTGAAGATGAAGATTGGGATGATGCAAGCTGAGAAATGCCAAAGAGTTACAATCAACCACCAGAAGCCAGGAGAGAGGCATGGATGTTTCCCTCACAGCCCTCAGAAGGAACCAACACTGTCTACACCTTGACCTGGAATTCTAGCCTCCAGAACTGTGGGACGATAAATTTCTGTTGGTTAAGCCACTCAGTGTGTGATACTTTGTGACAGTAGCCCTAGGAAACTAATACAGAATACTATTACTATTACCATTTTATAACTGAGGAAAACAGAGCCCCAGAGAAATTTAAGTAACATTCCTGAGATCAAAGAGATAGGAAGCGTGGAGACCAGGAGAGGTTCTCAGGCTGTCTGACTCTCCATGACTCAGTACTTGACTTTCTGGGGATGGCGGAAAGATGTTCCCGACTGGCTGAGACACCTGAAGGCGCTGTTCCACCTCCTGCTCTCCATTCGCTCTTCACGAAGCCAAGTTCATTGAGCCCATATCCTGGACACTGGAGTGCATGCACAAAGGCAGGAAGTAATAGAGTTTCCCTCAAAGAGTTGACAGTACAACTGGGAAGACAAGAAAAATGAAGAGCCTACCACATGCCAGGTGCTTCACAGGGAGTATGTCAGATGATTCTCCCAGCACACTATGAGGAAGGTGAAGCCTAGAGAGTGACATTGCTCGTCAACAACATCACAGCTGGGAAATGATGGACCTGAGGGGCCCCATCCAGGACCCATGGTCTTTCTATTCCCCCTACCTCCTTGAAAACCTTCACAAAACAGCCCAAGAACCAAGACATAAGCAAGTGAATAATAATGGCCCAAGCATGATAGATTAGGCTCAAAGTGGCTCCTGCCAACCCTGATATAGGGACAGTGAAGGGGACAATGGACAGGGTTGGAGAGACATGGATACGTGTAACTGATGGTTTGGGATTTAAACATTCACAGTGATCTTGTTTAACTCTCCCAACACTTCTATGAGGAAGGCAGCATTGAGACTCCAGATAATCTTTCTCAATAAGGGGAGTTTTCATCAAAAAAATATACAAACAAATGTTGGAGAGGGTGTGGAGAAAAGGGAACACTCCTACACTGTTGGTGGGAATGTAAATTGATGCAGCCACTATGGAGAACAGTATGGAGGTTCCTTAAAAAACTAAATATAGAGTTGCCATACGATCCAGCAATGCCACTCCTGGGCATAAATCCAGAGAAAACCAGAATTAGAAAAGATACATACACCCCAAAGTTCATAGCAGCACCATTTACAATAGCCAAGACATGGAAATAACCTAAGTGTCCATTGACAGATGAATGGATAAAGAAGATGTGGTATATATATACAATGGAATATTACTCAGCCATAAAAAAGAACGAAATAATGCCATTTGCAGAACATGGATGGACCTAGAGATTATCATATAAGTAAGTCAGACAGAGAAAGAAAATATCATATGATATCACTTATATATGGAATCTAAAATAATGATACAAATGAACTTATTTACAAAACAGAAACAGATTCATAGATCTAGAAATCAAACATGGTTACCAAAGGGGAAATGTGGGGGGAAGTGATAAATTAGGAGATTGGGATAAACATATATACACTACTATATATAAAATAGATAATCAACAAGGACCTACTGTATAGCACAGGGAATTCTACTCAATATTCTGTAATAACCTATATGGGAAAAGAATCTGAAAAAGAATGGATATAGATCGGAGGAACTTCAAGATGGCGGAAGAGTAAGATGCAGAGATCACCTTCCTCCCCACAGATACATCAGAAATACATCTACACGTGGAACAACTCCTACAGAACACCTACTGAACGCTGGCAGAAGACCTTAGACCTCCCAAAAGGCAAGAAACTCCCCACGTACCTGGGTAGGACAAAAGAAAAAAGAATAAAGAGAGACAAAAGGATAGGGACGGAACCTGCACCAGTGGGAGGGAGCCATGAAGGAGGAAAGGTTTCCACACACTAGGAAGCCCATTCGTGGGCAGAGACTGCGGGTGGCGGAGGGGGCCACGGAGGAAAGCACAGCAACAGGGGTGCGGAGGGCAAAGTGGGGAGATTCCCGCACAGAGGGTCGGTGCCGACCGGCACTCACCAGCCCGAGAGGCTTGTCTGCTCACCCGCCAGGACGGGCGGGGGCTGGGAGCTGAGGCTCGGGCTTCGGTCGGATCCCAGGAAGAGGACTGGGGTTGGCGGCTTGAACACTGCCTGAAGGGGTTAGTGCACCACGGCTAGCCGGGAGGGAGTCCGGGGAAAAGTCTGGAGCTGCCTAAGAGACAAGAGACTTTTTCTTCCCTCTTTGTTTCCTGGTGCGCTAGTAGAGGGGATTAAAAGCGCTGCTTAAAGGAGCTCCAGAGACGGGCGCGAGCCGCGGCTAAAAGCGTGGACCCCAGAGATGGGCATGAGACGCTAAGGCTGCTGCTGCCGCCACCAAGATGCCTGTGTGAGAGCACAGGTCACTATCCACACCTCCCTTCCAGGGAGGCTGTGCAGCCCGCCACTGCCAGGGTCCCGTGATCCAGGGACAACTTCCCCGGGAGAACGCAGGGCACGCCTTAGGCTGCTGCAACGTCACGCCGACTTCTGCCGCCGCAGGCTCACCCGGCATCTGCACCCCTCCCTTCCCCCGGCCTGAGTGAGCCAGATCCCCCAAATCAGCTGCTCCTTTAACCCCGTCCTGTCTGAGCGAAGAACAGACGCCCTCAGGCGACCTACATGCAGAGGCGGGTCCAAATCCAAAGCTGAACCCCGGGAGCTGTGCAAACAAAGAAGA
Organism: Lagenorhynchus albirostris; assembly: GCF_949774975.1. Lineage (NCBI taxonomy): Eukaryota > Metazoa > Chordata > Mammalia > Artiodactyla > Delphinidae > Lagenorhynchus > Lagenorhynchus albirostris. The sequence continues at coordinate 132,557,283 of NC_083096.1, read as the reverse complement.
GAAAGGGAAATCTCTCCCAGCAGCCTCAGGAGCATTGGATTAAATCTCCACAATCATCTTGATGTACCCTGCATCTGTGGAATACCTGAATAGACAACGAATCATCCCAAATTGAGGAGGTTGACTTTGAGAGCAATGATATATACATTTTTTTCCCTTTTTCTCTTTTTGTGAGTGTGTACGTGTATGCTTCTGTGTGTGATTTTGTCTGTATAGCTTTGCTTTTACCATTTATCCTACGGTTCTCTCTGTCCTTTTTTTTTTAATTACTTAAAATTATTTTTCTTAATAATTATTTTTTATTTTAATAACCATATTTTACTTTATTTTATTTTATCTTATTCTTTCTTTCTTTCTTTCTTTTCTCCCTTTTATTCTGAGCCGTGTGGAGGACAGTCTCTTGGTGCTCCAGCCAGGCGTCAGGGCTGTGCCACTGAGGTGGGAGAGCCAAGTTCAGGACACTGGTCCACAAGAGACCTCCCAGCTCCACGTAATATCAAACGGCGAAAATGTCCCAGAGATCTCCATCTCAACACCAAGACCCAGCTCCACTCAATGACCAGAAAGCTACAGTGCAGGACACCCTATGCCAAACAACTAGCAAGACAGGAACACAACCCCATCCATTAGCACAGAGGCTGCCTAAAATCATAATAAGGCCACAGACACCCCAAAACACACCAACAGACTTAGACCTGCCCACCAGAAAGACAAGACCCAGCCTCATCCACCAGAACACAGGCACTAGTCCCCTCCACCAGGAAGCCTACACAACCCACTGAACCAACCTTAGCCACTGGGGGCAGACACCAAAAACAATGGAAACTATGAACATGCAGCCTGCAAAAAGGAGACCCCAAACACAATAAGTTAAGCAAAATGAGAAGACAGAGAAACACACAGTAGATGAAGGAGCAAGGCAAAAATCCACCAAACCTAACAAATGAAGAGGAAATAGGCAGTCTACCTGAAAAAGAATTCAGAATAATGATAGTAAAGTTGATCCAAAATCTTGGAAATAGAATGGAGAAAATACAAGAAAAGTTTAACAAGGACCTAGAACAGCTAAAGAGCAAACAAACAATGATGAACAACACAATAAATGAAATTAAAAATTCTCTAGAAGGAATCAATAGCAGAATAACTGAGGCAGAAGAACGGATAAGTGACCTGGAAGAGAAAATAGTGGAAATAACTACTGCAGAGCAGAATAAAGAAAAAGGAATGAAAAGAATTGAGGACAGTCTCAGAGATCTCTGGGAAAACATTAAACGCACCAACATTCGAATTATAGGGGTCTCAGAGGAAGAAGAGAAAAGGAAAGGGACTGAGAAAATATTTGAAGAGATTATAGTTGAAAACTTCCCTAATATGGGAAAGGAAATAGTTAACCAAGTCCTGAAAGCACAGAGAGTCCCATACATGATAAATCCAAGGAGAAACCCGCCAAGACACATATTAATCTAACTATCAAAAATTAAATACAAAGAAAACATATTAAAAGCAGCAAGGGAAAAACAACAAATAACACATAAGGGAATCCCCATAAGGTTAACAGCTGATCTTTCAGCAGAAACTCTGCAAGCCAGAAGGGAGTGGCAGGACATATTTAAAGTGATGAAGGAGAAAAACCTACAACCAAGATTACTCTACCCAGCAAGGATCTCATTCAGATTTGATGGAGAAACTAAAACCTTTACAGACAAGCAAAAGCTGAGAGAATTCAGCACCACCAAACCAGCTTTACAACAAATGCTAAAGGAACTTCTCTAGGCAGGAAACGCAAGAGAAGGAAAAGACCTACAATAATAAACCCAAACCAATTAAGAAAATGGTAATAGGAACATACATATCGATAATTACCTTAAATGTAAATGGATTATATGCTCCAACCAGAAGACATAGACTGACTGAATGGATACAAACACAAGACCTGTATATATGTTGTCTACAAGAGACCCACTTCAGACCTAGGGACACATACACACTGAAAGTGAGGGGATGCAAAAAGATATTCCATGCAAATGGAAATCAAATGAAAGCTGGAGTAGCAATTCTCATATCAGACAAAATAGATTTTAAAACAAGGACTAATACAAGAGACAAAGAAGGACACTACATAATGATCAAGGGATCGATCCAAGAAGAAGATATAACAATTGTAAATATTTATGCACCCAACATAGGAGCACCTCAATACATAAGGCAAATACTACCAGCCATAAAAGGGGAAATCAACAATAACACAACCATAGTAGGGGATTTAACACCCCACTTTCACCAATGGACAGATCATCCAAAATGAAAATGAATAAGGAAACACAAGCTTTAAATGACACATTAAACAAGATGGACTTAACTGATATTTATAGGACATTCCATCCAAAAAAAAAAAAAAACCAGAATACACTTTCTTCTCAAGTGCTCATGGAACATTCTCCAGGATAGATCATATCTTGGGTCACAATTCAAGCCTTGGTAAATTTAAGAAAATTGAAATCGTATCAAGAATCTTTTCCAACCACAACGCTATGAGACTAGATATCAAATACAGGAAAAAATCTGTAAGATATACAAACACATGGAGGCTAAACAACACACTACTTAATAGCCAAGAGATCTTTGAAGAAATCGAAGAGGAAATCAAAAAATACCTAGAAAAAAATGACAATGAAAACACAACGACCCAAAATCTATGGAATGCAGCAAAAGCAGTTCTAAGAGGGAAGTTTATAACAATGCAATCCTACCTTAAGAAACAAGAAACATCTCAAATAAATAACCTACACTTACACCTAAAGCAATAAGAGAAAGAAGAATAAAAAAAAAAAAACCAAAGTTGGCAGAAGGAAAGAAATCATAAAGATCAGATCAGAAATAAATGAAAAAGAAATGAAGGCAACAGTAGCAAAGATCAATAAAACTAAAAGCTGGTTCTTTGAGAAGATAAACAAATTTGATAAACCATTAGCAAGACTCATCAAGAAAAAAAGGGAGAAGACTCAAATCAATAGAATTAGAAATGAAAAAGGAGAAGTAACAACTGACACTGCAGAAATACAAAGGATCATGAGAGATTACTACAAGCAACTATATGCCAATAAAATGGACAACCTGGAAGAAATGGACAAATGCTTAGAAATGCACAATCTTCTGAGACTGAACCAGGAAGAAATAGAAAATATGAACAGACCAATCACAAGCACTGAAATTGAAACTGTGATTAAAAATTTTCCAACAAACAAAAGCCCAGGACCAGATGGCTTCACAGGTGAATTCTACCAAACATTTAGAGAAGAGCTAACATCTATCCTTCTCAAACTCTTCCAAAATATAGCAGAGAGAGGAACACTCCCAATCTCATTCTACAAGGCCACCATCACTGTGATACCAAAACCAGACAAAGATGTCACAAAGAAACTACAGGCCAATATCACTGATGAACATAGATGCAAAAATCCTCAACAAAATACTAGCAAACAGAATCCAACAGCACATTAAAAGGATCATACACTATGATCAAGTGGGGTTTATCCCAGGAATGCAAGGATTCTTCAATATAGGCAAATCAATCAACGTGATACACCATGTTAACAAATTGAAGGAGAAAAACCATATGATCATCTCAATAGATGCAGAGAAAGCTTTCGACAAATTTCAACACCCATTTATGATAAAAAACCCTGCAGAAAGTAGGCATAGAGGGAACTTACCCCAACATAATAAAGGCCATATATGACAAACCCACAGCCAACATCGTCCTCAATGGTGAAAAACCGAAACCATTTCCACTAAGATCAGGAACAAGACAAGGTGGCCCACTATCACCACTCTTATTCAACATAGTTTTGGAAGTTTTAGCCACAGCAATCAGAGACGAAAAAGAAATAAAAGGAATCCAAATCGGAAAAGAAGAAGTAAAGCTGTCACTGTTTGCAGATGACATGATACTATACATAGAGAATCGTAAAGATGCTACTAGAAAACTACTAGAGCTAATCACTGAATTTGGTAAAGTAGCAGGATACAAAATTAATGCACAGAAATCTCTGGCATTCCTATACACTAAGGATGAAAAATCTGAAAGTGAAATCAAGAAAACACTCCCATTTACCATTGCAACTAAAAGAATAAAATATCTAGGAATAAACCTACCTAAGGAGACAAAAGACCTGTATGCAGAAAATTATAAGACACTGATGAAAGAAATTAAAGATGATACAAAAATAGATGGAGAGATATACATGTTCTTGGATTGGAAGAATCAACATGTGAAAATGACTCTACTACCCAAAGCAATCTACAGATTCAATGCAATCCCCATCAAACTACCACTGGCATTTTTCACAGAACTAGAACAAAAAATTGCACAATTTGTATAGAAACACAAAAGACCCCGAATAGCCAAAGCAATCTTGAGAAAGAAAAATGGAGCTGGAGGAATCAGGCTGCCTGACTTCAGACTATACTACAAAGCTACAGTAATCAAGACAATATGCTACTGGCACAAAAACAGAAATATAGATCAATGGAACAGGATAGAAAGCCCAGAGATAAACCCACACACATATGGTCACCTTACCTTTGATAAAGGAGGCCAAGAATATACAGTGGAGAAAAGACAGCATCTTCAATAAATGGTGCTGGGAAAACTGGACAGCTACATATAAAAGAATGAAATTTTAACACTCCCTAACACTGTACACAAAAATAAACTCAAAATGGATTAAAGACCTAAATGTAAAGCCAGACACCATCAAACTCTTAGAGGAAAACATAGGCAGAACACTTTTTTTTAAATAAAGGGAGTTTTCACCCAACCCCAGGAGATATTTGCCAATGTCTAGGGACATTTCTGATGGTCCCAGCTGGGGTTGGGATGGGGGAGTGCTACTGGCCTCCAGTGAGTAGGGGCCTGCAATGCTGCTAAACACCCTATGATGCTACAATGGAAAGTCCCCCCTCCAAGTAAAGAATTATCGTGCCCCAAATGTCGGTAGTGCTGAAGTTGACAAACCCTGCTCCAGCTGATGAAAATGAGGTGTAGAGAGGTTAAAACACATGTTCAAGTTCACACTGCTAGTAAATGATGGAGCCAGGATTCATGCTCAGATCTCCTGTCTCTATGCCTAGGGCACTTCCTACTCCACCACACTGCCCTCTTTTTAGTATGAAATAGGAAGTCACATCCTAAGTTTTTGGGAAGAGGAAATATTTGAAACGTTGTCTGGAAAAAATATTTCTAGCAGTTGTATTGTAAGGAGAAATAGGAGAAGTCAAATGATTCCCGTATCTTCCTAAGAATGCTCTCTCCCCTCTAAACTGCCTGCTCCAGTAAATGCTGCGGTGATCTTTGTAGATCCCCTTTTGTCCCAGCTGCTGAGTCCCTCTCCAGGAATTGCCCTCAGCCCAATAGAACCGCCCCACCCAATGATACGCCTCCTGGTGGTTACTGGGTATAAAGGCCCAGTCCCTTTGCCTCCAGATGGGACAGCTCAGAAGGGCCATCCCAGCTGCGAAGCTCCATAGCATTGGCTGTGGCTTTTATCTTCTCCTTCTGCCAATCCTGCTTCCCTCACTCCCGCAAAGGTGTGCTCCCCAATAAACTTCCTACACACAAACCTCCATCTCAGTGTCTGCATCCTAGGAAACTTGATCTAAGTCACTAGTTAAAATGACCACTTGAAGGACTATAACAGCTCATGATGTAACAGTAAGTGAAGAAAATCATAACAAAAACTACACATATGCTGTGATACCAATTCCATATGAAAGAAGACAACATAATGATTAAAAGCTTGAGTTCCAGAGAGAGACAAGCTGAGTTCAAACAAACTCAATGAGTACTACACGTGTGACCTTGAACAAATTATATAACTCCTTCCTTCAAGCCTGCTTTTTTCATCTGCAAAATGGAGATAATAATAATGCCTACCTCTCGGGTTGTGATGTTAAATGACATGATGCATGTAAATATTTAGCACAGGGTTAACTCTTTCAGAAAAAAGACTGGAAGGAAATCTGTTACAATATCAATGCTCAGTACCTCTGAGTGTTGGGGTTATACAAGATTTTTCTTTTCTTTTCAATTCTCTACACTTCCTAAAATTTCTACCATTAACATATTATAAAGGACACGTATGATTGCAGCAGCCTTGTCTCCATCCCAGCTGTGCCTAATTTCCATTTGGGGATCCATGTGGCCCAGAGACACCAGATCTGTGTTCCCTACCCCTATCACCATTCCCAGGGCAGAGTTTGTAACTGAGACAGGTCCAGTCAGCTTGTTTGGGTCCTGGTGGCCCCAGGGGTGTTTTCGGGGTGGGCAAGTGACCTGAGCCGTTTCAAGCAGAGTGAGTGTCTGGACCTTTGCTTGGAATCCTGGGACAATGTAGGGCACTCTGTCACTTGCTGTGAATGAGGAAGCACATGTCTTAGGAGCATTGACAGCCATCTTTAACCACAAGCCTTAGGACAAAGTGGATACCTTGGAAGGCAGAGCTGAGAAAGAAGACAATCTTGTCCATAGTGACACTATTGACTCTCTGGGTCAAAACACGCCCTATCTCTAGACTTTAATCACATACGAGTAAATAAATTCTGTTAATTCTTCAAGTAAATTTAGGTTGAGTTTCCCATTATTTACAACATAAAGACTTTTAAAACACCTGCATTATTTTCATAATCAGAAGTGAACAATTAAAAGTATATTAAAAATACCTCTTGCCCAGGGCCCAGGCCAAGCCCCTCCTCCTCCAAGGGTGGTCGCAGATAGCACTGGTCCAGGACGACTCTCCCATCAGTGAACAGCTCTCGTCCTCATTCCCCGGATGTTCATCTGACATGAAATGAACTCACGCCTTAGACAGCTCTCTGTCCCAGGTGTATATATTTTGTCCTCCTAGTGAGTCAGAAGATGGCTTGAGGGTAGGAGGTCATGTCTTACATTCCTTTGTACATCTCACAATGCCATTTTGTAGCTCCCACAGGGTCATTTTTCTCAGGTCTCACATTTATGAAAAGCTTCAATTTCAACTAGAACATTATCTCCAAAAGAGGTTAAACAAATAGTGGTACCTTGTGTATTTGACACGTTAATTTGTCAGTAAACACGTTAATTTACTAGTAAAATGATTGAAATGCACAATTTCCATTATCTTATTTAGATGTATCTTAGATGTCCTCTGAGACATCCTTGGTGCCAAGCACAGTGCCAAGGATGGCATTTACAACATCATTCCATTCTCAGAGCTTGAAGGAGCCTCAGTGGTCATCTCAGGCAATTCTTTCACTTTCCAATTAAGGAAACTGAGGTCCGTACAGGCGAGGGAATTTCCGGGTGGCACAGCTGATTGGTGGTAGAGTCAGGCCTCGAACTCAGGTCTTCTAGAGATCTAATAAATACTCATTCAATTGAGTAAAACCATACCAATAGAATTACCTACAGAGGGCTGCGCAAATTCACCTTCTAAGGTGCTCCATAAATGCTTCGATAAGAGTTTTACAGCAGGTTCAAAGTTGTTAACTCATTTTTCAGCTTCTCCGAGGCCCCATCTGATATAGAGCGCCAGGCTGATGGAAAAAGGGGTTTTTCTCCACCAGTCAGTCAGGTGGCTTATTTCAGCCCCCAGAGTAGCCGTTAATCAGGTTTCAATAGACTTCAGCGTTTCACTCAGAACCTGTTGGCAATCCTAAAACTCTACCAATCCTGTCATGTCTGCAAAATGAGCTCCGGCTATGGCCCCATCCGTTTTCAGTTTCATTGAGGGATCCCTTCAGAACAGTTCCTGCTGCAGCATTAATACGAACTTCAGCAGGGTCCCCTTCTTTACCCTGAGCTGCTCTCTCAGGGTACAAGATGATGTGCTCCCACTCCCAGAGATTTAATAGCATCAGGGCAAGTTTGTAATGTGCTCTTTGTCCCAGTGTCAGGCCAGTTCTTCCCATGCACAGAGTGAGGGCTATTTGGAGCTAGCAATACTCTTCTTTGGGGCTGTCAGACTGTATCCAATTTTCTTTTTTCCTTACAACTTGGCTGAGAATTCTCCTGCCCTGCTTTTTGATTTTCATCAGACTTGTTGAATCCCTCCTATGACACTTCTGAATCCTCTATTTTTACCTCTTTCCCCAAGCAGACCTAACACAAATACTATCTAACACACTGAGCAACTACTTCGTGCCCCACTTGGATCTAAGCAGATTACCCCATTCAAACTTGCGACCACCTCATGCTAGGTATTATGATCTGTCCTCAGTTGAGGAAACTAAGACTTCAGAGAGCTTAAGTAACTGGTACAAAGTCACACTATTACAAAATATTGGTGTTGGGATTATTGAACCCAGGCAGTTCAATTTCAGGGTCAGGACCCTTTACGACTGTATTATATTAAGGTTATGAAATTGATTCCTTTGGAATCTGCTTATATCACATTCACCCATATGCACATGACCACAACCCTACTTTGATAGCAGGTTATCTGTTAGGCATTATAGTCACAGTGCTTAGGAAATATGGCTGTCCGTGAAAGACCTAAAAATTTACTCTCCCCCAAATATTAAAAGAACATTGCAAAAAGGCAACATGAGGGATCCTTGTGATGTTGGAACTGTTCATTATCTTAACTGTGTCAGAAGGTACACAAGTGATAAAATTGCTTAGGACTTAATACACACACACAAATGAGTACATGTATAATGGAAAATCTGAATAAAACAGTGGTATCAATATCAATATCAATATCCTGGTTGTGATATCATACTATAGTTTTGCAAAATGTTACCGTTGGAGGAATCTGGGCAAATTGTGCCAGCGATTCCTTTGTAGTCTTTCTTAAAACTGCTTGTGAATCTACAATTTTAAAAAGCAAGGAGAAAAGGATCATTGCAAAATAAAAATTAGTACATGTTTAATTAAATGTTTACAAAATGTAACATTATGTCAACTGGTTCAGTCATGTCAATGATTGTCACATCTTACATATAAGTTTAACTCACAAAGAAAATTAAATAATTCTTAGCAAACTTACTAATATAAAAGACCTTTCAAATTTTGTATGGCAAATAAAAATTGTGTGTGATTATGGATGTATTGTACTGTAATGTGTTTGGTATGATGTGGGTGGAGCCTTCAAAAGTAAGAATGTCTAAGGCCTATAAAGGTCTTGAAATGATCCTTTTTGCCAGCCAGACCTCTTATCTTGCCTTCAATGAAGTATGTGCCCTTGAAATGGACTCAAAACTTACCATCTCTAAAAAGGTAACCCTCCTACGCTGTTGGTAGGAATGTAAGCTGGTGCAGCCACTATGGAAAACTGTATGCAGGTTCCTCAAAAAACTAAAAATAAGGGCTTCCCTGGTGGTGCAGTGGTTGAGAGTCGGCCTGCCAATGCAGGGAACATGGGTTCGTGCCCCGGTCCGGGAAGATCACACATGCTGCGGAGTGGCTGGGCCCGTGAGCCATGGCCGCTGAGCCTGCGCATCCGGAGCCTGTGCTCCGCGGCGAGAGGGGCCACAACAGTGAGAGGCCCACGTACTGCAAAAAAAAGAAAAGAAAACTAAAACTAGAGTTGCCATATGATCCAGCAATCCCACTCCTGGGCATATATCCAGACAAAACTATAATTCAAAAATATATATGCACCCCCTATGTTCATAGCACACAATAGCCAAAACATTGAAACAACCTAAATGTCCATCGACAGATGAATGGATAAAGAAGATGTGGTACATATATACAATGAAATATTACTCAGCCACAAAAAAGAATGAAATAATGCCATTTGTGGCAAAATGGATGGAAATAGAGATGATCATACTAAGTGAAGTAAGTCAGAAAGAGACAAATACTGTATAATATCACTTATGTGTGGAATCTAAAATACAACACAAATGAACTTATTTACAAAACAGAAACAGACATAGAGCACAGACTTGTGGTTGCCAAAGGGGAGGGGGGAGGGGGAGGGATGGAGTGGGAGGTTGGGGTGAGCAGATATAAGCTCTTATTTACAGGATGGATAAACTACAAGGTCCTACTCTACAGCACAGAGAACTATATTCAATATCCTGTGATAAACCATGATGGAAAAGAGTATGAAAAAAAGAATGTATATATGTGTATACCTGAATCCTTCCTTGGCTTTATTTGACCTTTTGAAGATGAAGCTTCGGGACTTGGGTCCTTCTTCACCTACGGCACCAACCAGCCATTGCAACTGACACAACGCTTCCTCTCCACAACCACTTTTGTAATATTAATAGAAACAGGAGTTTTAAAGATTTCATTTTAAAATTCAGCCAGTAAATTTAAGTGTTTCTCAGGAAAATCAGCACTGGAGTGCTGTCACCCCCTCCTCCTCCAGAGGTCTGTCAATATTTTATCTTCATTAAAGGGGCTGAAGATTTTCATATTTCCCAAGCTGAGCCAACCCGGTGGGCACTGTCTCCCAATTCTCTTGACTGTGAATCACTCTTGGTTCTTTTTTCTGTGAACAAGGGCCTGGGGAAGCAAGAGCTGGAGCTAGATTTCACAGCCTTCCCTGCCTGGGTTAAGGATCCCCTGTGATACTAATAGTTGTTGTCTTTGGTAACTTCGACTTGAACAGTAACACAGGGTATAAATCACCCCCAAGGCTCTTAATTACTCCCATTAACAGTTGCTTTGTTTTCCCGGATGTGGAGCAGTTTCACTGCTCTGTGAGTACACACTGTGAGTACAGAGCTACAAGCCTGGATTCCGGCCAGGAGTTTAAATAAGTTATGTTAAATGGATGGCTCAGTTGTTCCCCTGGACTCTCTCTAGGTTCGGGGATGTGGGCCTAAGCGAATGAATGTTATCGGAGTACGGGGACTGTGCATCTTCTAGGAGTTCCTTGGGGTGTTATGCTGCCTCTTGCCATGGTTATTTTCTTTTTCTAATCTTTCTTAGTTCTTACTTCTAGCATCAGTGTTTTCTTCCTCCCTCCCTCTCCTTATCCTACCTGATACCACTACAAATCTTTTTTTCTTTTCTTCCACGGATTCTGTAACTGGCAAAAAATAGAGGTATAAAATTTAGGAGGAAAATTCAAAAAAGAAAGAAAGTCACTCGGCCAGGCCGTTTGAGCTGGAGGTCTGGAGGTTTTCAGCTCTCCTCTTCAAAACACTGCCGATATACTCAAATCTCAACCTCTCAGCGAGGAATTCACGAAATCGTGTGATGTGGCCCGAGCCTCCCAGTGTGAACTCAGTTGCCAATGTGAACTGGGATCCTTCAGAATGTAGGCTTTGGAGACTAGTAGATGGAGGTGTGACCCAGCATGGTCACTTCTTCACCTTGGGACTTTGGACAGATCGTTAACACTTGCTGTGTGAACTTCGACTGATCATTTTCACCTGCTGAGCCTCAGATGCCCCACACTTACCTACCTCATAGACCAGGAGGATTAAATGAGATGATATATGACAGTACTTAACACAGTTGGCACAAAGTAACTTCTTCATAATGAGAGCTGCCACCCTGACTGTGGTGAGAATCTGAAAAGCGTACACTTTGCTTTCAATTTCAAATTATTTTAGAAGATTTTAGGTCAAATGCCCCAACTGCCTTCACCAGCATCCATTGTGCCATTGCTCCCACCTTCTCTGTTTTCTCCATCTACACGCTCAGAACTTGAGTTGAGCCTTTAAGTTGGGTTTTCCTTCATTCTGCCTTGTCTCCCGCACTGGGTTTTAGACTTTTTGAGGACAAAGTTTATATCCTTCATGTTTGTGGAGTGAATAAATAATAAGGAAATCAATGATTATAAAGAAATATGTTAAGTAAGTGAGCACAGACCATTTAGAAATAATGAACCTATTCCAGACATCATGGTGTACCAATAGTCTTGAAAATGCCACTTACTAAGAAGTAACTCAGAGGCCCTAAATATTCATTTGGTAACAAAAAGTATGCTTCTTTTAAAATTTCCCCTTTGGGAGGAGTCAAAACTTCCATGTAATTCCATTTTCATTACAACTGGATCACAGGCCTGCTTCTCCATCAGGAGTCAGCTTCACCTTTCTCTGAGATCAAGGAATCTCCAACCAAGATATGAAAAGAAAATCCAGGTTCTATTAGTGGGTCAAAGAACAGAAAGGTAACAAATCTCGATCAATCTCTCTGTTTCTGTCTCTGTCTCTCTCCACACGTATATACACGCATATACAAATCAAGTCATCAAAATCTCAACAGTGTTTATCTCTGGGCAGTAAGGATTTGAATGAGGTTAATTTTCTCTTTTTTTTCTTTCTGTAATTTCCAAGGACTGAGAATTATTACCACCGTAATTAGATAAAAGTTAACAAAGAAGAGTCCTCTGGGAGGAAAGTAAGCCTCCTCAGATAAAAACATGCACTAAAGTCCTAAGCCCAGATAGTCTAGGACAGTTCTAATTTTGAATTCTGGATTCACTGACCCCAGAGTACACTCTTTTCGTTTGTGTTGTGACAGTCTAGGTGAGATGCTCCTTGGTAAATCTGATTCACTTAGAAAAACAAGCCCTAGATGGGGATCATGGGGTCATGCCACAGACCCAGCTTGCATAAGCCATTCACATGTCAGCAGCTGTATGCCTCTTGCAGCTCCGAGTGCACTGGGGAACACTGAATAATGCTCCTCCGAGGTCAGGTATCAATGTACACAGCTGAAACAAACAGGACTCATAAGCCTACCTTCATTATCATCACTATTATCACCACCAACATTTATGGAACTCCTGCTACTTGCCAGGAATAACATGAAATGCCTACATTATCTCTCTCAACCTCACAACAACCCTGAGGTAGAAGTTATTACTGCTTTCTACTTAGAAGGAAGCAGAAACTTAGAAAGGTTATCACCAGAGAGAACATTCATTTCATCATATTCTATTTTAAAGCAGTTCATGTAAGAAAGACATAGACAGTTGGGTTAAGAATCTAGTCTGTGGAAACAAACTGAAAATATACAGCAATAGAATAACAGGATAAAAAGGGGGGCTGGGGAGGCGGCCAAGCTACAGTAAGTCAAAAGATCTATGTGCTTCTGCAGCCCAGAGTGAGAACCCACTAAGATTGACAGAGGATAGAGACCACAGGAAAAAATATTTACACTTAAAGGTCAATATTTCCAAAATGCATCACCTGATTGGAACATGGGACTGCCTCTGTACACACTGAGCAGAGACTGGCCCCAAGCTGGGTGGCAAAGACCTTGAGTTAGCATCCTAACCTAATTATTCAATAATTATTTTCTTAATAATGCAATTGCTGTTTTTTTAAAAGGGACAGCATATCTGAGAGCTCTTGTGTCCCTTTAATAGGCTTTATTTTTGTTGTTGAATAGTTTTATTTCATTGTTAAAGTGAAACTGTAATTCAGTTTAAATGCTGTATTACAGGCAAGCTGCTTACAATGTATGGTCTCAGGAATATTTGGAAACTTGTCTTTAGGTGTTATTGGCCCAAAATAATAGCCTGGAGTTTTGTCCTCTGGCTTTAAAATACAAATAAAACTTCCTGTGACTTGACAACTTATAAAAGTTAACTCTGCCACGAAACACGTGGGGGAAAAAAGGCTCTGAAATCTTTTCCTATCTCTGGAATAGGAAAACCAGAGAAGACTGTAAGAATCCAGAAAGTATAAGACTATTATCAGGATAAGGTCATGATTTCTAATTTAAAAGAAAAGTGACAAACCACAGACTGGGAGAAAATCCTTACAAAAGACACTCTGTTAATAACAGATTTTAAAACTGTGATCCAAAATATACAAAAAACTCTTAAAACTCCATAGTAAGGAAACAATCTGATTAAAAAATTACCCAAAGACCTTAACAGACCTCTCCCCAAGGAAGATATATAGATAGTAAATAAGTATATGAAAAGATGCTCCATATCATATGTCTTCAGGGAAATGCAACTTAAAACAAAAATGAGTTACCACTACACACCCTTTGGAATGGCCCAAACCCAGAATGCTGGCGACACCAAACGGTGGCGAAAATGTGGAGCAACAGGAACTCTCATTCTTTGCTGGTGGGAGAGTGAAACGGTCCAGCAACTTTGGCAGACAGTTTGTCAGTTTCTTACAAAACTAAACATACTCTTACCGTGCAATCTAGCAATTATACTCCTTGGCATTTACCTAAAGAAGTTGAAAATATACATCCACACAAAAACCTATACTGTTTATAGCGGCTTTATTCATAATTGTCAGAACCTGGAAGCAACCAAGATGTCCTTCAGTCGGTAAATGATAAATAAACTGCGGTACATCCAGACAATGGAATATTATTCAGCACTAAAAAGAAATGAGTTATCAAGCCACGAAAAGAGATAGACAAACTAAAATGTATATTAGTAAGTGAAAGAAGCCAATCTGAAAAAGCTACATAACGTATACTTCCAACTACATGATATTCTGGAAAAGGCAAAACTATGGAGACAATAAAAAGATACTAGTGGTTGCCGGGGTTGGGGGAAGGGAGAGGTGAGTCGATAGAGCACAGAGGATTTTTAGGCAGTGAAACTGTTCTGTGTGATACTATAATGGTAGATACATGTCGTTATACATTTGTTAAAAGCCATAGAATGTACAACACCAAGAGGGAACCCTAATGTAAATTATGGACTTTGGGTGATAAAGAAGTGTCAGTGTAGCTTCATCAGTTGTGGTGGAGGAGACTGTGCATTTTGGGGGACAGTGGGTACATGGGAACCTTCTGGACTTTCCACTCAATTTTGCTGTGAACCTAAAACTGTTCTAAAAAAATTTTTAAAAAGAAAGTGGATATGTATATGTATGTGCGTGCACACGTGTGTACATGTCTAATCATTATCATCATCTTTTTCTTTTACGAGACTATTACTCTAATGTAGAGACAAAACTGTGAAATTGGATCAAGTTTTTCCTTGGGGTTTCCCAGGCTCTACTTGGAGTCGGCTTTCCCCATGCTGGAATGTTGGGGCTTCTCCACCACATGCTAAGCACTGTGTTGAAATCATGGGGTAGTGGTGAACCAGTCCTTGCCCTCTTGAAGTTTAGTGTTCAAAGAAGAGGGGGTGGAGGCAGTAAACAAGTAACTGCAGTAACTACACAGATGATGACTGAATTGTGGTGAATGACCTGAAAGCAAAAAAACATGGGGATCAAACCTAGTCAGCGGAGTCAGGGAAGGCTTCCCTGAAGAGAAAATTTAATCTGCAACCGTAAAGTTGCTTAGGAGTTAGGCAGGGCAAGGTGTATTCTCTGGTTGTTGGGAGGGAGGAGGGTGATGGAGGGAAGCTGGGCTAGGAAACACCAAGTGGGGAGGTGCTGAAGGAAGAGGGCATTGGGGCATGTGGGGAAACTGGAAGGTCCAGATGATTGCAGCACTAAAGCATGAGAAGGAGTGAGGAGAGATGCAGCTGGAGAGATGGGGGGGGCAGAGTGTGTTTAAACTACCCTAACAGCAAGGGCCAGCCACCGGAAGATTTTGGTGAATGATGGTGTCACAGAAGAATGATGGTGTCACAGAAGAATGATGGTGTCTTATCTTTCATTTTATTTCCAGAACCTAGTTCAGTGTTTAAAACATCATGGGTGGTTCAATAAACATTTGAGAAAGGAAAGATGGGGAGAAAAGTGAGGAAGAGATGAGCACACTTATTCACTCAATTATGTATTATGTAATAACTGGAATTCCAGTGGCCTGAAATTGGCGATGTACCCACTCAAATAATTTATTTTCTGAGCAAAATCATGACTTCTATTGACATTACCATCATGTTATTATTCAAAGAATCATTTTCTCCTGAAAGAATAACACAGTATATTTTATTATAAATTTTTATTGTAATTTCAAATCAGAACATTCTTTTCTCAAGTTTCTGTGTCTGAGATTTGGGGGTCACTTTATTTCCTTGTTTGCCATATCTGAAAATTTATGTGTATCTCCTGGTGAGAGATATAAAACTCAACAGCAACTTTACTACTAGTGATGAGAGGTATTCATTTTTATCTGTAGCCATTGTTCTTTAATGACCTACATAACTTTAGCACTTTCTCTAGTCTAGACGAAGGAATATTGATTTTCCTCTTTTTTTTTCTCCTGCTAGTGAAATCTTCTTGCTAAAGGAGTGACTCAGCTAACCTGGCTATTTTGGCATTTTTCTCCCCCTGGTTCAGCTGGGATTCTATATGAATATACAGAAATTCTAAGAATGAAGTGTTCTCCTTGTTGGCAATGCTATCCCAAAGGTAATTTACTTCTGTTGAGAAGTCCCTTCTGCTGTTTTGTGTAATGTCCTCTTTGGACAGATAGAAAATATAATCAAGTCTCATTTAACTGAGGAGAAAATAGCTCCTCAAGTTAAGAGACCTGGGGGTGGAGGTGGGGTAAGAAGAGGTGGCTGTATTTACAAATTGAATAAAGGCAACACAATTAGAACGTAGATGTTTTTAGGATCCTGGGCAAATATGAAAAGGGAAAAAAGGAAGCAGGACAGCAAGCGGACTGGGCCTTGGACGGCTCTCACCATCAAGAGCACAGGCTCCCGGTGGCATGGAGCTGGGCACCCCACCATAACATGGGCAACACATCCTCATGTATTCCGAGAACCCAGGCATGTGTGCCCTATGGTAGATGATCAGTAAATGTGTGTTGAATGAAATGGATGGAAGAAAGGATGAGTGGATAAATGGCTAAATAAACAAAACCAAACCAATACCTTTTGGCCGTTACATATTAGAAAGGGGACAAATAATCACCATCTCAAAATGACTCGATCATTGTGCTAGGGTGTAGTCAGCAGGACAGGGCAGGATGTACCAGAACCTGTGTGTACGGGGGACCGAGAAGTGAATATGAAAGGAGGTGGGAGTGTCGCGACGATACTTTAGGTCAGGAGTCACAAACTACTGCCAGTGAGGTAGGTGCCTCTTTTCGTAAATGAAGTTGTGTTCGAACACAGGGACACCCAACCCTCTATGTGTTGCTGATGGCTGCTTTCAGCTATGATGGCAGAGTTGAGTAGTTGCAACAGAGACCGTATGACCACAAGCCTAAAATATTTACTATCTAGACCTTTACCCAAAAAGTCTGCCTACAGCTGCCCTGGGTCAAAGGCAGAAAGGGATCAAATCCAAGGAGATCTCAGCAGGCAGGGTCTGGAGTCTGGGAGTCTCAAGAGAGGCAGAAGCATGCCGCCGAGTCTCAGACACAGAAAACTGTTAAAACGTTAAAACTGGAAAGAACTCAGAGTTCACTGGACCAACCTTCTCAGCTTTAGAAGAAAAGACTTTGGCTCAGAGAGGGAAACAACTTGCTCAAGGTCCCACAGTCAGTTAGTGGAACAGTCAGGACTAGCAGAGATCAGGTGGGCCACCAGGTGTGGACAGTAACCAGATGCTGCTCAGAGACCTAGGGTCAGTCTGTGTCCTGACAGGCTCACTGTGGCAGAGACAATCCCTGGGGTCACCTCACATCTTGGGGCTCAGAGACACTATTTTTTTTCTTTAAGAAAAAGGCAACATCTGGGTAAGAAGGGAAGGGGTGACTTCTTTCTCTTATTCCCTTTTTGCCCTCTGGATTTATGGTCGATATTCTCATCAGCTATGTGAGGGTCAATGCCACTCAACTCAAAATCAACTTTGCAAGAAACCTGGGGAAGCTTAGAAGTACCTGGCAGTTGGGTGTCATTTTTTTTTAACCTATCCAAGAAGGCTACTGGAGGAGCAGTTTGACAGGCTCCCATGGACCATTCTGTCAATTGGTAATGCCTACTCCCAAGGCAATTCCAAGATGGAACATCCTGGGCAAATAATTAAATAAAGACAAATTCCTGCCAGGCTTGGAGCCACCCCAATGCAGCACATATTGAAGAAAAACAACAACAAGTTTCTCAAACTCCAGAGAAGCTCGAAGCTCTGAAAGGTGAAAGAAATCTCAGAAGCGTAGAGGAAGGCTTCACTCATCATGGTTCAGAAAAATATTCCTCTGCGGTGTGAGCCCACCAAACATCGCTGGCTAAACAAACAGCCTCCTTGCCAACAACTCTCAGGGCACAGAAGAGTTCATTGAAGAACTGGATTGTTTCCTGCGGCCATGGAGGGTCAGCCTCCATCCTCAGGAAATGGTGGCCATGGAAGGGGCAGAGGAGCCATGCAGCCAGTCCCTCTTTGTGAAGGTGAAGGAACTAAGGCCTAGAGAGGCGCATCCATTGCTGGCGGTCATAAAGCAGGGGCAGTTTCAGAACTGCGCCCTCTTCCCAACACACTACACATAAGAAGGCCTGCCATGGTGGCTAGCACGTAGTAAGCACCCACTACAGGTCTGCGGAATGAATAAATGACTGAGTAAATTCAACAAATGTACTCTCTGAACGCCTTAATATCTCTGGACAGTTTTAGACTCTCAGGATACGGTGTTGACCAAGACTGACAAAGACCCTGCCCTCATAGAGCTCACATGTATGTGTGTATGTGTGTGTGTGTGTGTGCGTGTAACTATGTGATAGTAATAGGGCAGTGGGGGGGATATATGTTGGGATGTAGAGGACTAATCATAATAACATCACAACATTCTGCACCCTTCCAATGACATATTTTTTATGGCTCCCAGTGACAGTCCTCAGCTCAGGGTGGCAATGCTGGTTCCCTTCCAAAAGTTTCTCTGGGGTCCTGGAGCCTCTGGCTTTCCTTTTCTTTTCTTTGTTTTTTGCAGTCCAAAAGTTTATATTCCTAACCTACACAGCCTCAGTCATGGAATTATGCCCATTATTTTTCTTTGAATTTTTAATTTTTTAAACAACTTTATTGGAGTATAATTACTTTACAATGATGTGTTAGTTTCTGCTTTATAACAAAGTGAATCAGCTATACGTATACATATAACCCCATATCTCCTCGCTCTTGCATCTCCCTCCCTCCCATCCTCCCTATCCCACCCATCTAGGTGGTCACAAAGCACCGAGCTGATCTCCCTGTGCTATGTGGCTCCTTCCCACTACCTAGCTATTTTACATTTGGTAGTGTATATATGTCCATGCCACTCTCTCACTTCGTTTCAGCTTACCCTTCTCCCTTCCCATGTCCTCAAGTTCATTCTCTACATCTGCATGTCTATTCCTGTCTTGCCCCTAGGTTCTTCATAACCATTTTTTTTGGTTTTTTTTTAGATTCCATATATATGTGTTAGCATATGGTATTTGTTTTTCTCTTTCTGACTTACTTCACTCTGTATGACAGACTCTAGGTCCACCCACCTCATTACAAATAGCTCAATTTCGTTTCCTTTTATGGCTGAGTAATATTCCATTGTATATATGTGCCACATCTTCTTTATCCATTCACCTTTCAATGGACACTTAGGTTGCTTCCATATACTGACTATTGTAAATCGAGCTGCAATGAACATTGTAGTACATGAGTATTTGTGAATTATGGTTTTCTCAGGGTATATGCCCAGTAGTCAGATTGTTGAGTCCTATGGTAGTTCTATTCTTCATTTTTTAAGGAACCTCCATACTGTTCTCCATAGTGACTGTATCAATTTACATTCCCACCAACAGTGCAAGAGAGTTCGCTTTTCTCCAACCCTCTCCAGCATTTATTGTTTGTAGATTTTTTTCATGATGGCCATTCTGACTGGTGTGAGGTATTACCTCATTGTAGTTTCGATCTGCATTTCTCTACTGATTAGTGATGTTGAGCATCCTTTCATGTGTTTGTTGGCAGTCTGTATATCATCTCTGGAGAAGTGTCTGTTTAGGTCTTCTGCCCATTTTGGATTGGTTTGTTTGTTTTATTGATATTGCGCTGCATGAGCTGCTTGTATATTTTAGAGATTAATCCTTTGTCAGTTGGTCCGTTAGCAAAGATTTTCTCCCATTCTAAGGGCTGCCTTTTCGTCTTGTTTATGGTTTCCTTTGCTGTGCAAAAGCTTTTAAGTTTCATTAGGCCCCATTTGTTTATTTTTGTTTTTATTTCCATTTCTCTAGGAGGTGGGTCAAAAAGGATCTTGCTGTCATTTATGTCATAGAGTGTTCTGCCTATGTTGTCCTCTAAGAGTTTTATAGTGTCTGGCCTGACATTTAGGTCTTTAATCCATTTTGAGTTTATTTTTGTGTATGGTGTTAGGGAGTATTCTAATTTCATTCTTTTACATGAAGCTATCCAGTTTTCCCAGCACCACTTATTGAAGAGGCTGTCTTTCTCCATTGTATATTCTTGCCTCCTTTATCAGAGGTAAGGTGACCATAGGTGCGTGGGTTTATCTCTGGGCTTCCTATCCTGATCCATTGATCTATATTTCTATGTTTTTGTGCCAGTACCATACTGTCTTGATTACTGTAGCTTTGTAGTATAGTCTGAGGTCAGGGGGCCTGATTCTTCCACCTCCGTTTTTCTTTCTCAAGATTGCTTTGGCTATTTGGGATCTTTTGTATTTCCATACAAATTGTGCAATTTTTTGTTCTAGTTCTGTGAAAAATGCCATTGGTAGTTTGATAGGGATTGCATTGAATCTGTAGATTGCTTTGGGTAGTAGAGTCATTTTCGCAATGTTGATTCTTCCAGTCAAAGAACATGTATATCTCTCCATCTGTTTGTATCATCTTTAATTTCTTTCATCAGTGTCTTATAATTTTCTGCATACAGGTCTTTTGTCTCCTTAGGTAGGTTTATCCCTAAGTATTTTATTCTTTTTGTTGCAATGGTTAATGGGTGTTTCCTTAATTTCTCTTTCAGATTTTTTGTTGTTACTGTATAGGAATGCAAGAGATTTCTGTGCGTTAATTTTGTATCCTGATACTTTACCAAATTCACTGATCAGCTCTAGTAGTGTTCTGGTAACATCTTTAGGATTCTGTATGTATAGTATCATGTCATCCGCAAACAGTGGCAGTTTTACTTCCTCTCTTCCAATTTGGATTCCTTTTCTTTCTTTTTCTTCTCTGATTGATGTGGATAAAACTTCCAAAACTATGTTGAATAATAGTGGTGAGAGTGGGCAACCTTGTCTTGTTCCTGATCATAGAGGAAATGGTCTCAGTTTTTCACCATTGAAAACAATGTTGGCTGTGGATTTGTCATATATGGGCTTTATTATGTTGAGGTAGGTTCCCTCTATACCACTTTCTAGAGAGTTTTTATCATAAATTTGGTGTTGAAATTTTTCAAAGGTTTTTCTGCATCTGTTGAGATGATCATATGGTTTTTGTTTTCCTTCAGTTTGTTAATATTGTATATCACATTGATTGATTTGTGTATATTGAAGAATGCTTGCAGTTCTGGGATAAATCTCACTTGATCATGGTGTATGATCCTTTTAATGTACTGTTGCTTTCTGTTTGCTAGTATTTTGTTGAGGATTTTTGCATCTATGTTCATCAGTGATATTGGCCTGTAGTTTTCTTTTTTTGTGACGTCTTTGTCTGGTTTTGGTACCAGGGTGATGGTGGCCTCGTAGAATGAGTTTGAGAGTGTCCCTCCTTCCTCTATATTTTGGAACAGTTTGAGAAGGATAGGTGTTAGCTCTTCTCTAAATGTTTGATAGAATTTGCCTGTGAAGCCATCTGGTCCTGGGCTTTTGTTTGTTGGAAGATTTATTTTTAATGATATTTTTTAATTAATAATTTAATTTTTATATTTGGCTGCGTTGGACTTTTGTTGCTGCACATGGGCTTTCTCTAATTGCAGTGAGAGGGGGTTCTCTTGGTTGTGGTGTGTGAGCTTCTCATTGCGGTGGTTTCTATTATTATGGAGCACAGGCTCTAGGGCCCACAGGCTTCTGTAGTTGTGGCACGTGGACTTCAGTAGTTGTGGCTCATGAGCTCTAGAGCACAGGCTCAGTAGTTGTGGAGCAAGGGCTTAGTTGCTCCGTGGCATGTGGGATCCTCCTGGACCAGGGCTTGAACCTGTGTCCCTTGCATTGCCAGGCAGATTTTTAACCACTGCACCACCAGGGAAGCCCTGTTGGAAGATTTTAAATCATAGTTTCAAGTTCAGTGCTTGTGATTAGTCTGTTTATATTATCTGTTTCTTCCTGGTTCAGTCTCAGAACGTTGTGCTTTTCTAAGAATTTGGCCAAATCCTCCAGGTTTTCCATTTTATTGGCAAATAGTTGCTTGTAGTAATCTCCAATGATCCTTTGTATTTCTGCAGTGTCAATTGTTAATTCTCCCTTTTCATTTCTAATTCTATTGATTTGAGTCTTCTCCCTTTTTTTCTTGATAAATCTGGCTAATGGTTATCAGTTTTGTTTATCTTCTCAAAGAATGAGCTTTTAGTTTTATTGATCTTTGCTATTGTTTCCTTCATTTCTTTTTCATTTATTTCTGATCTGAGCTTTATGATTTCTTTCTTTCTGCTAACTTTGGGCTTTTTTGTTCTTCTTTCTCTAATTGCTTTAGGTGTAAGGTTAGGTGCAGTTCTTCCCTCTTAGAACTGCATTTGCTGTATCCCATAGGTTTTGGGTCGTCGTGTTTTCATTGTCATTTGTTTCTAGGTATTTTTCGAGTTCCTCTTTCATTTCTTCAGTGATCTCTTGGTTATTTAGTAGCGTATTGTTTAGCCTCCATGTGTTTCTATTTTTTACAGGTTTTTTTCCTGTAATTGATATCTTGCCTCATAGCGTTGTGGTCAGAAAAATGCTTGATATGATTTCAATTTTCCTAAATTTACCAAGGCTTGATTTGTGATCCAAGATATCATCTATCCTAGAGAATGTTCCATGAGCACTTGAGAAGAAAGTGTATTCTGTTGTTTTTGGATGGAATGTCCTATAAATATTAATTAATTCCATCTTGTCTAATGTGCCATTTAAAGTTTGTCTTTTCTTATTTATTTTCATTTTGGATCACCTGTCCACTGGTGAAAGTGGGGTGTTACAGTCCCCTAGAATGATTGTGCTACTGTTGATTTCCCTTTTCTATGGCTGTTAATATTTGCCTTATCTCTTCAGGTGCTCCTATGTTGGGTGCATTAATATTTACAATTGTTATATCTTCTTGGATTGACCCTTGATCACTGTGTAGTGTCCTTCTTTGTCTCTTGTAATAGTCCTTACTTTAAAGTCTATTTTGTCTGATATGAGAATTGCTACTCCAGCTTTCATTTGATTTCCATTTGCATGGAATATCTTTTTGCATCCCCTCACTTTCAGTGTGTATGTGTCCCTAGGTCTGAAGTGGGTCTCTTGTAGACAACATATATACAGGTCTTGTGTTTGTATCCATTCAGTCAGTCTATGTCTTTTGGTTGGAGCATTTAATCCATTTACATTTAAGGTAATTATCTATATGTATGTTCCTATTACCATTTTATTAATTGGTTTGGGTTTGTTATTGTAGGTCTTTTCCTTCTCTTGTGTTTCCTGCCTAGAGAAGTTCCTTTAGCATTTGTTGTAAAGCTGGTTTGGTGGTGCTTAATTCTCTTAACTTTTGCTTGTGTATAAAGCTTTTAATTTCTCCATCGAATCTGAATGAGATCCTTGTTTGGTAGAGTAATCTTGGTTGTAGGTTTTTCCCTTTCATCACTTTAAATATGTCCTGCCACTCCCTTCTGGCTTGCAGAGTTTCTGCTGAAAGTTCAACTGTTAACCTTATGGGGATTCCCTTGTATGTTATTTGTTGCTTTTCCCTTGCTGCATTTTTTTTTTTTTTTTTTTTTTGGTGGTATGCGGGCCTCTCACTGTTGTGGCCTCTCCTGTTGCGGAGCACAGGCTCTGGACACGCAGGCTCAGCAGCCATGGCTCACTGGCCCAGCCACTCTGTGGCATGTGGGATCCTCCCGGACTGGGGCACAAACCCACGCCCCCTGCATCGGCAGGCAGACTCTCAAACACTGCGCCACCAGGGAAGCCCCCATTGCTGCTTTTAATATTTTTTCTTTGTATTTAATTTTTGATACCTTGAGTAATAGGTATCTTGCCATGTGTCTACTTGGATTTATCCTGTATGGGACTCTCTGCACTTCCTGGACTTGATTGACTATTTCCTTTCCCTTGTTAGGGAAGTTTTCAACTATAATCTCTTCAAATATTTTCTCAGACCCTTTCTTTTTCTCTTCTTCCTCTGGGACCCCTATAATTCGAATGTTGGTGCATTTGATATTGTCCCAGAGGGCTCTGAGACCGTTCTCAATTCTCTTCATTTTTTTTTTCTTATTCTGCTCTGCAGTAGTTATTTCCACTATTTTCTCTTCCAGGTCACTTATCTGTTCTTCTGCCTCAGTTATTCTGCTATTGATTCCTTCTAGAGAATTTATAATTTCCTTTATTGTGTTATTCATCATTGTTTGTTTGCTCTTTAGCTGTTCTAGGTCCTTGTTAAACATTTCTTGTATTTTCTCCATTCTATTTCCAAGATTTTGGATCACATTTACTATCATTGCTCTGAATTCTTTTTCAGGTAGACTGCCTATTTCCTCTTCATTTGTTTGGTCTGGTGGATTTTTACCTTGCTCCTTCATCTGCTGTGTGTTTCTGTCTTCTCATTTTGCTTAACTTATTGTGTTTGGGGTCTCCTTTTCACAGGCTGCATGTTCGTGGTTCCTGTTGTTTTTGTGTCTGCCCCCAGTGGCTGAGTTTGGTTCAGTGGGTTGTGTAGACTTCCTGGTGGAGGGGACTGGTGCCTGTGTTCTGGTGGATGAGGCTGGACCTTGTCTTTCTGGTGGGCAGGACCACGTCCAGTGATGTGTTTTGGTGTGTCTGTGACCTTATGATTTTAGGCAGCCTCTCTGCTAATGGGTGGGCTTGTGTTCCTGTCTACTAGTTGTCTGGCGTAGGATGTCCAGCATTGGAGCTTGCTTGCCGTTGGGTGGAGCTGGGTCTTGCTATTGAGGTGGAGATCTCCGGAATAGGTCTCGCTGATTGATATTACGTGGGGCCAGGAGGTCTCTGGCGGTCCAATGTCCTGAACTTGGCTCTCCCACCTCAGAGCCTCAGGCCTGACCTCAGGCTGCAGCACTAAGACCCTGTCAGTCACATGGCTCAGAAGAAAAGGGAGAATAAAAAAAGAAAAAAACGAAAAGTTAAAAAAATAATAAATTATTAACATAAAAAAATAATAATTTTAAAAAAAGAAGAAGAGAGCAACCAAACCAATAAACAAATCCACCAATGATAACAAGCTGTAAAAACTAAACTGAGATAGACATAAATATCAGAAAAAAATCTGTCACAGAAAGCAAACCCAAGGCTACAGTTGCTCCTAAAGTTCACCACCTCAGTTTTGGGACTATTCATTGTCTATTCAGGTATTCCACAGTTGCAGGGTACATCAAGTTGATTGTGGAGATTTAATCCGCTGATCCTGAGGCTGCTGGGTGAGATTTCCCTTTCTCTTCTTTGTTCGCACAGCTCCTGGGGTTCATCTTTGGTTTTGGCCCCGCCTCTGCATGTAGATCGTCCTCAGGCATCTGTTCCCTGCCTAGACAGGAGTGGGTTAAAGCAGCGGCTGATTAGTGGGCTCCGGCTCACTTAGGCCAGGGGGAGGGAGGGGCACGACGCGGGTCACGCCTGCGGTGGCAGAGGCCAGTGTGACGTTGCAACAGCCTGAGGCGTGCCGTGTGTTCTCCCGGGGAAGTTGTCCCTGGATCACGGGACCCTGGCAGTGGCGGGCTGCACAGGTGTGGATAGTGACCTGTGCTCTCACACAGGCTTCTTGGTGGTTGCAGCAGCAGCCTTAGCATTTCATGCCCATCTCTGGGGTCTGCGCTGATAGCTGTGGCTCACGCCAGTCTCTGGAGCTCGTTTAGGCGGTGCTCTGAATCCCCTCTCCTCGCGCTCCCTGAAACAATGTCTCTTGACTCTTAGGCAGCTCCAGACTTTTCCCCGGACTCCCTCCCGGCTAGCCATGGTGCACTAGCCCACTTCAGGCTGTGTTCACGCCGCCAACCCCAGTCCTCTCCCTGGGATCTAAGCTCCAAAGCCCGGGCCTCAGCTCCCAGCCCCTTCCATCCCGGTGGGTGAGCAAAGCCTCTCAGGCTGGTAAGTGCTGGTCGGTAGCGATCCTCTGTGTGGGAATCTCTCTACTTTGCCCTCTGCACCCCTGTTGCTGAGCTCTCCTCCGTGGCTCCGAAGCTTCCCCCACCGTCCACCCCTCGTTTCTGCCAGTGAAGGGGCTTCCTAGTGTTTGGAATATTTTCCTCCTTCACAGCTCCCTCCCAGTGGTGCAGGTCCCTTCTGTATTCTTTTGTCTCTTTTTTTTTCTTTTTCCTTTTGCCCTACCCAGGCACATGGGGATTTTCTTGCCTTTTGGGAAGTCTAAAACTAAAAAGAGAACTACCATATGACCCAGCAATTCCACTCCTGGGTATATATCTGAAAACAAAAACAAAAAACAAAAACACTAATTCGAGAGAAAGCCCGCATGCAGCAATGAAGACCCAACACAGCTAAAAATAAAATAAATAATTTCTTTTTAAAAACCCACTAATTTAAAAAGATACATCCACCTCAATATTCATAGTAGTGTTATTTACAATTACTAAGATATGGAAGCAACCTAAGTGTCCACCAATAGATGAATGGATAAAGAAGATGTGGTATATATACACAATGGAATACTACTCAAGTAGCAGTATTAAAAAAGAACAAAATTTTGCCATTTGCAGCAACGTGGATGGACTTGGAGGGCATTATGCTAAGCGAAATAAGTCAGACAGAGAAAGACATATACTGTAAGATATTACTTAGATGTGGAATCTAAAAAATAAAAGAAACTAGGCAATATAACAAAAAAGAAGCAGACTCATAGATATAGAGAACAAATTATTGGTTACTTGCGGGGAGAGGAAGGGGGGAGAGGAAATAAAGGGGTATGGATTAAGAGATACAAACTACTAGGTGTAAAATAAGCTGCAAAGATACACTGTACAACATGGAGAATATAGCCAATATTTTATAATAATATAAGTGGAGTATAACTTTTAAATTGTGAATCACTGTCCAAGACTGAGAGTTTGGCCCATGCCAGATGGGGGCTTGTAATAGGAATATACTTTAACAATAAAAGCATAAAACATATTTCTTGAATACTTGAGTTCGGGAGCAAGGTTCATAACTTCTAGAGGTTGTTAAAAGATAAACTGAGGCATATTAAACATTTTAGGAGTTTATCTGAGCAAATATCAGTTTGAATCAGGTGGCACCGAAGTGGAAGTGGCTTGGAACATCCCACCAACAGGAGCTGGGGAAAGAAAACATGGAAGCAAAGTAAGGAAATTATTGATTGGTTATAGCTTAAAGCCTAGTTGGCTGTTTGTGACTGGGTGTCCTTAGGTTTCAATTACATACCCTTGAGGAAAGCACAGCCTTAGATGTTGGTTTGCTTGTGCAGGCTGCTATGGCATTAGTCTAACGGCCTCCTTGTTTAATTAATCTAACAAGGTCAAATATTGAAGTCATTGCCACAAACTGGAGAAGCATATTAGACCACATATTCATGAGAAGAATAAGAGGATAGACCCCAATGAAGTGGCTCATGGAACAGCAAAAGTGGGTTAATAATGAGGATAATATTCCTCCATTTTGAAGCACATTAAATTTCAAGGCACTTTTGATTTGTTACCTAATTTGGTTGTCGACCTTGTGAGATGATAGAGGCAGATATTATTATCATCTGTCTTTTACAAATGAGGACACTGAGAACAAAAACCAAAAAGCTGTGACTTGACCAAAACTATCCAATATACCAGTGCAGGTTTTTCTCAACCTCGGCACCACTGACATTTTGGGCTGAATAATTCTTTGTTGAGGGGACCTGTCGTGTGCACTGGAAGATATTTGGCAGTCTTCCTGGTCTCTACCCACTAGATGCCAGTAACACCCCCAATAGTGACAACCAAAAATGTCTCCAGATATGGCCAAATATTCAGTGGGGAGCAAAATCCCCCTCACACCCCACCTTCACCCACCTCCCCTGGTTGAGAACCACTGAACTAAAACGAGGGTCAAGGCTTAACGCAGTGTCCTGACTCCTAGTTCTGAGTACATAGAAGTGCAGAGCTCCTCCCACATTCACCAAGTCCAGCCCGCCATAACACCAACATGCCTAAAACCGCTTTAAAATGTTCTCACGACATTTTATTGCTGAAAGTGACCTTAGCATTCATCTCTCCCCTTTCAATTTACGTGTGAGAACACTGAGCTTCATAAAGTTTTAGTCATTTTTCTAAGAACATGAAGCTGGTGTGTGGAGGAGCCGGCACTTGAACCTGGGTATCCTCTGTCAAAGTCAGGATTTGACCTGCTACCTCATCAATGCCCAGAGCTGACATTGGTTCAGAAATACTCCAGAGCAGCCTTGGGAAGAAAAGCAGCATAATTCCCAGCCAGCTGTCCTGCTATAAAAGGATATCTTTAGCAAAATGGGGGAAAATCAGCATTCAGCTCAACTGAAAAATACGTCTGGCATTAATTCATTGTTAATTGACCAGGATGAGTAAAAAGATGGCTACTTCCAAGGCTTCTCTAATGGAACTATTAGTGAATTTTCAGGTCAACTAACTCCTGTCACTGCCTGACAAGGGAAATGGCAATCATTTGCCAGTGTTAGCAAGGCTCTCACTGCTCTTGAATACTGGAATCAGTCATCCTGGGCTGTCAAGTTCCGTGTCTTGAGTCCGTGTGTAATTCTTCACCCCACACTCCTCCACCCAGAGACCCTTAACTTCACTTGAATGGTGTCAGGTTTGCCCAAAATGTGCATAATTTTTGCCCCTTCAAAGAGCTTCTTTAGAAATCTGGTTTGATCCCTCTCACAATGCTTTATTTTAGTAAGGATTACTACCTCCCACTCCCATTGATCAATGCAGAAGTTGAAGCTCAGGTAGTTACTTGACTTGCCAAAATTTTCATAGATAGTAAATAGCTAGGCACGATTTCACATCAGGGGTCCGGCAACAAGTCCCGTGCCATTACTTCTTTTTTTTTTTTTTTAACATCTTTATTGGAGTATAATTGCTTTACAGTGGTGTGTTAGTTTCTGCTTTATAACAAAGTGAATCAGCTATACATATATGTATATCCCCATATCCTCTCGCTCTTACCTCTCCCTCCCACCCACCCTATCCCACCCCTCTAGGTGGTCACAAAACACCTAGTTGATCTCCCTGTGCTATGCAGCTGCTTCCCACTAGCTATCCATTTTACATTTGGTAGTGTATATATGTCCATGCCACTCTCTCACTTCGTCCCAGCTTACCCTTCCCCCTCCCTGTGTCCTCAAGTCCATTCTCTACATCTGCATCTTGATTCCTGTCCTGCCCTTAGGATCATCAGAACCACTTGTTTTTTATTTTTAGATTTCATATATATGTGTTAGCATACGGCATTTGTTTTTCTTGTTCTGACTTACTTCACTCTGTATGACAGACTCTAGCTCCATCCACCTCACTACAAATAACTCAATTTCATTTCTTTTTATGGCTGAGTAATATTCCATTGTATGTGTGTGCCACATCTTCTTTATCCATTCATCTGTCGATGGACACTTAGGTTGCTTCCATGTCCTGCCTATTGTAAATAGAACTGCAATGAACATTGTGGTACATGACTCTTTTTGAATTATGGTTTTCTCAGGGTGTATGCCCAGTAGTGGGATTGCTGGGTCATATGGTAGTTCTATTTTTAGTTTTTTAAGGAACCTCCATACTGTTCTCCATAGTGACTATATCAATTTACATTCCCACCAACAGTGCAAGAGGGTTTCCTTTTCTCCACACCCTCTCCAGCATTTATTGTTTGTAGATTTTTTGTTGATGGCCATTCTGACAGGTGTGAGGTGACATCTCACTGTAATTTCGATTTGCATTTCTCTAATGATTAGTGATATTGAGCATCCTTTCATGTGTTTGTTGCATGCCATTACTTATTGGTGGCTTTCTTCTGCTCCCTCATCTGCACCGTCTCCCTTCATGTTGCTTGCTTTTCTCTCTTCCTTTCCCGATGACACTCTTTTTTTGGTAAACATTTTTCCTTCTTTCAAAGTCTAAAGGAATGGAGAGTTGGGATACTTGGATAAAGGGGAAACCATTTCAGTTACTATAACTAACTGTAGTTTTCTCATTTAACAAATATTTATTGGCATTTACTTTTAGGAACTCTGCTAGGTGCTGGGGATGCTGATTAATAAGCTAGAGCCCCAAGTCCTCAGCATGACTTTCAAGATGCACCATAATTTGATCCTGACCTACCAGCCCCATCCTGAGTCACTTCTTCAACATCCATCCTAACAAGTCAAGCACTCTCACACTCTCTCGTTTCTCTTTGCTTTTGCATTTACTGTTTTCTCTGTCTGGAGTGCCCTCTCCCTCCATTATTCTTTTTTTGTGTGTGTGTGGGCCTCTCACTGTTGTGGCCTCTCCCATTGCGGAGCACAGGCTCCGGACGTGCAGGCTCAGCGGCCATGGCTCACGGGCCCAGCTGCTCCACGGCATGTGGGATCTTCCCGGACCGGGGCATGAACCCACGTCCCCTGAATCGGCAGGCGGACTCTCAACCACTGCGCCACCAGGGAAGCCCTGAACTCCTATTCTTACATTAAGGCCCTTTCAGGTGTTACCTCCTCTATAAAATCTTCACTGCTTTTCATGGCAAAGCTGGTCAATCACACCTCTTTTTGCTATGATGACTGTTTCATACCCCTGTTGTAAAGTGTTCATACTTTATCGTAATTAGTTACATTCATGTCTGACTCACATGCACGATCCTTGAAGGCAGGGATCATGGCTTACTCAAGGGAGTATTCCCTAGTCCAGTACACGATGGGTGACTGATATACATTAATTGACTAGACTCAATCCTGAATCAGAGAGAAAGGCAAAAGGCACAGAAAATCTGTAGCTCAGTGTTATTTAAAACAAAATATCATATGATATCACTTATATGTGAAATCTAAAAAAAGTGATACAAATGAACTTATTTACAAAACAGAAACAGACTCACAGACATAGAAAACAAACTTATGGTTACCAAAGGGGAAAGGTGGGGGAGGAGGGATAAATTAGGGATTTGGGATTAACATATAGACACTACTATATATAAAATAGATAAGAAACAAGGACCTACTATATAGCACAGGGAACTATACTCAATATTCTGTAATAACCTATATGGAAAAGAATATGTATATGTATAACTGAATCACTTTGCTGTACACCTGAAACTAGCACAACATTGTAAATCAACTATACTTCAATAAAAATAAATCAATAAAATAAAACAATGAACTTATAACTAATTAGTTACCATTAGACACAGGGCCCAAACTTGTTACTGGTCCTTTATCTTTGATTAGTGGACACATCTCCTTTTAACTTAACAAGCCCTTTAGAGCAACTGCTTCTATGATTGTCTTGAGTGGATTCCAGGGAAGAAGAAAGCAATCGATGATAATACCAATCACATTCATCCCATCACTCCTGACCTTCAGCAGAGTTTTCACCACCAAAGCAAAGCAGGGAATTAAAGCAATTCTCCAAGCACCCCAATAAACTTGGATTTTATAGCCAGTAGCAAATGTTTATGGAATATTTACATAATAATGAAAACATTATATAACAATTCTCAAAGCACTGTTACAAATGCTATTCCTCTCAATAATCACAAAACGTCAGTTATCCTCACTTTACAGATGGTAAAACTGAGGCCCAGAAATGTGTTCAAAGTTGCTAAGCTAGTAAGCAGTAGAATCAAGATTTAAGATACAGGTCTTCTGACTCCAAATCCCATGTTCTTCCCACTATGCCCTGCTGTTCTTTGAGGATAAAACATGTATTTTGTTTATCCTTGTGTCTTCCATAGCATCCAGGATAGTGCAATATGCTTGTTGAATGGATGTATTTTGATAGACAAGAATTTAAAAATTCCTCTATCTCATCTATGTTTAATTTGTTCATTTATTCATCTACTTTTATCCACCCCATTCATATCAAATTTGTGCATTCCTACCATTGCCTGCCATTGTGCTCAGTGCTAAAACTTCAGATATAAATAACACAGTTATCTTTGTGTCTCCAGCACCTAGCACAATACCTGGCACATAGGAGGTGGTTAACAAATCCTTTTGCATAAATAAATGACCTGTAGCAAGCTCGGGACCTAATATACATGACTGAAGTAACAATGAACTGTGTTCTCCTTTCTTTCACCTAATCTTCACATCAATCTACTATCTTTTTTTACATAAGGGAACATTGAATATCAGTGGAATTTAATGCCTCTGCCACAGTAGTATTTGGATTTAAACCCAGATTTTATACTTAAAATACTAAGTGGATGCACCTTCTAGAAGCAGCTGAGTTGTAATAAGAAGAGTCTAGATCTGGAGTCACAAGACCTGCGTGAGTCCCACCCGTCACGTACTAGCTGTATGGCCTTGGGGGAGTCACTTAGCCTCTAGGACTCAGTGTTCTCCATATATAATGAGAAAAACAATACCTACCCTGCTGACCACACAGGGATAGTGTGAGGACAGTGAATAAGTAAAAGGATAAGTGTGAGAAGGACTCATCCAAGGCATTGACTTAGGCCTCCTTCTGAAAGGGCTTTGGCTTACCTGGCTTATCCCTCCTGAGTCCCAGGACAGTGTATTCTGACATCACCTGGATGGGTAATTGTCAACGGGTAACTATTGACTCTTCACATGAGAACATGTTAATTATATTTATTCAACTTTAGGAAGTGTGTGTGTGTGTGTGTGCATGCCTGTACATTTGAATGGGTGCAGTAGAAAGAGAGTGAGTTTGGAGGTCAGATAGCTGTCTTTAAATCAGTCCTACATTCATTAGCTGTATAACTTTGGACAAGTTATTGTCACACTAACCTCAATTTCCTAATCTGTAAGATGCAGATGATAGGTTGTTATGAGAGTGAAATAAGACTAAATGCTTCTAGGATGACCCTAACTTGTTGCTCAACAAATAGTAGTTTTTGCTGTCATCAATATTATAATCTACAAATAATATGCATTCTGGTTTTGGTAATGACTCTAATCCCTCCTCAGTAGAAAACTACCCCGTTCAGATCTCCATTTTGTCATTGTTGTTGCACATTCCCTTCTAATTCTCTTTTCTGTCCCATATAGGTGAGATTTGAAAATGTGGTCTCCTGGGTGCTAGATCTTTAAAATTATTTCAGACAATATCAGATTATAATTTTTCCAAGTTAAGAGTTTAAATCTTTACCAGTTTTGTTCTGTAATTCTAATTCTTGCAGTTGCCAGTTTACTATTCTCTAATTTTTGTCAGTAAGGAAAATCTTCTAGAGTAAAAAACTACTCCAAAAGAATATGACCCACCACTCCAAAGTTATCACCTCTAAGTTACTTTTTGTGGCCCTATTAGACAACTCCCCATGGCAAGAGCATCCTGGGATTTTATCTTTTTATGACTATAATGGGCTACTCAATATTACATTAACTGTAAAGTGCTACACGAATGTTAGTTTTTAATGTTAGCTATAGAAATATTAATATTTGATGTTTATTAAGTTATGGATAAACACTAGGAGTGTTAATATTTTACAAATCCTTGTTAAAGGCCACTGAAAATCCTCGAAGTTTACATACTCTTGTTCACAGATAAAATAGAAAAAAAGAACTTCTGAGATTTGCGTTCCATCTTGCGTATCACTACTGTATAGAATAATCTTCCTTTCATTATGTCTTCTCACTACTCAAAAATATTCCATGTACACTACTGCCCTGGGATCATCCAAACTCATTATTCTGGGAAAGCTTTCACAACTTTCCCCAGTATTCCTTCCCAGCCCTATTTCCTGCTACTTACTTCTCTCCTCCTCCTTCCACCCCATGTGAATCTTTTGTTCCAATGAACTGCCATATTCACTGTTCGTAAATTATTCCATGTACATTCCTGCTTCTTTGCCCTTGATGAAGCCATTCTCCTCCTTTTCATATCCTCTTTACCCCCAACCGTCCATCCAACTCTAGACCTCTTCAAAGCCAAGCTCAGTGTGTACCTTCCCATAGAGATCACTTGGCCCTCAATTCTGAAACTACCAGTCATCAGCACACTCATTTGACAACTGACTGTATAACCATAGCAGCTTACCAGTGGCTTCACAGAGGTTTTCTCACTTAGTAATAATGATAGCTATTTCTTATGGAACGCTCCTACGGGCTAGGCACTCTCCTGAGTGCTTACAAACATCATGTTTAACCCTCACAGTCACCCTAGGTAGGAGATACCCCTTTTACAGATGAAAAAATCCGAGGCATAGAATGGTTTTGTAAGTCGCCCAATGTCATAGAGTTGACAAATGGCAGCGTTGAGGGTCACACTCTTTTCTGATTGAATCCAAGGGCCCACCTCTTAAGCTTCACACATGCTGTCTGAATTTAATAATGTAGCACAAAGAGGTCAAATGGTACAACCAAAGCTGGTAAGTGACAGCCAGTCCTCCCACCCAGCTTGGTCTAAGCCCAGACAGCTTTCCAATAAACTAAATATATGATATTGCCTCTTACTGTATTTAACATTTTTTTTGTTGTTGTTATTTAAGCTAACATAAAGGGTTGTCTACTCAGCTCAAGATTTCCAAAGACAATGATTAGGTAACTGAATGGTTGGGCCTCAGACAATGACTAGCTACAGCAGCAATGGGGCTGATGACATATGTAGTGGCTTGGGGTGGCAGGAGATGGGCTGATGTGAACTGCAATGACCATATCCTTAGTAAACCCGGGTAAAACTTCATGGACTTCTCTTTGAAGAGTGATTACCTTGGTATTGCAAAGACCAGCCTTTTGTTTGTTTGATTGTCTGTTGAAAGCCAAGGCAGTCTTTGCCATGACTGCATTTTGTTCAGCTAATGCCAAAGTTTCTCTGTCTAGTCTCTGGGACTGTCGGGGGAAGAAGGCCAGGGAGACCCAATGTTTGTTAAATTAAAAACAACTGAAGTTCCAGAGAAAACATCAAAGTGCTCTTGTTCTTTAATACAAGACCAGATGCTCAGCAGCAGGTATATGTAGAATGAAAGCAAAGGCAATATAACAGTAATAGACATTTTACTTGCCTGTAGCTACTGTAACAGGACAATCTAATGTAAATGGCTCTCAGTGCCCACATGGAGGTGCACTGTGGCTGTGCCTATCATATGCCTGTTGCGTATGGTACCCATAATTACAGTATTAGAGATGGAAATACAATAAAAGCTCTTCTCTTTCACTTTTCTGAGGGGGTTGGTGTGGGGGAAATGTCTTTCATTTTTTCTCCCTTTTCCTCTTAGCCATGTGGCTGACAGGATCTTCGTGCTCCAGCCAGGTATCAGGCTTATGCCTCTGCGGTGGGAGAGCCAAGTTCAGGACATTGGTCCAACAGAGACCTCCCAGCTCCATGTAATATCAAATGGTGAAAATTCTTCCAGAGATCTCCAACTCAACGCAAACACCCAGCTCCACTCAACGACCAGCAAGCTACAGTGCTGGATACCCTATGCCAAACAACTGCCAACACAGTAACACAATGCCACCCATTAGCAGAGAGACTGCCTGAAATCATAAGGCCATAGACACCCTAAAGCACACCACCGGACGCAGTCCTGCCCACAAGAAAGACAAGATCCAGCCTCATCCACCAGAACACAGGCACTACTCCCCTCCACCAGGAAGCCTACACAAACCATTGAACAAACCTCAGCAACTGGGGGCAGACATGAAAACAACGGGAACTATGAACATGCAGCCTGTGAAAAGGAGACCCCAAACACAATAAATTAAGCAAAATGAGAAGACAGTGAAACACACAGCAGATGAAGGAGCAAGCTAAAAACCCATCATACCAAACAAATGAAGAGGAAATAGGCAGTCTACCTGAAAAAGAATTCAGAGTAATGATAATAAATGTGATCTAAAATCTTGGAAATAGAATGGAGAAATACAAGAAACGTTTAACAAGGAACTAGAACAACTAAAGAGCAAACAAACAATGATGAACAACACAATAAATAAAATTATAAATTCTCTAGAAGGAATCAATAGCAGAATAACTGAGGCAGAAGAATGGATAAGTGACCTGGAAGATAAAATAGTGGAAATAACTACTGCAGAGCTGAATAAAGAAAAAAAGTGAAGAGAATTGAGGACCGTCTCAGAGACCTCTGGACAACATCAGATGCACCAACATTCGAATTACAGGGGTCCCAGAGGAAGAAGAGAAAAAGAAAGGGACTGAGAAAATAGTTGAAGAGATTATATTTGAAAACTTCCCTAACAAGGGAAAGGAAATAGTCAATCAAGTTCAGGAAGTGCAGAGAGTCCCATACAGGATAAATCCAAGTAGACACATGACAAAACACCTATTACTCAAGCTATCAAAAATTAAATACAAAGAACAAATATTAAAAGCAGCAAGGGAAAAACAACAAATAACATAAAAGGGAATCCCCATAAGGTTAACAGATGAACTGTCAGCAGAATCTCTGCCAGCCAGAAGGGAGTGGCAGGACATATTTAAAGTGATGAAAGGGAAAAACCTACAACCAAGATTACTCTACCAAGCAAGGACCTCATTCAGGTTCGATGGAGAAATTAAAAGCTTTATACACAAGCAAAAGTTAAGAGAATTAAGCACCACCAAACCAGCTTTACAACAAATGCTAAAGGAACTTCTCTAGGCAGGAAACACAAGAGAAGGAAAAGACCTACAATAACAAACCCAAACCAATTAATAAAATGGTAATAGGAACATACATATAGATAATTAATGTAATTAATATAAATGGATTAAACACTCCCACCAAAAGACATAGACTGAAAAAAAAAAAACAACAACAAAATACATAGACTGACTGAATGGATAGAAAAACAAGACCCATATATATGCTGTCTACAAGAGACCCACTTCAGACCTAGGGACACATACAGACTGAAAGTGAGGGAATGGAAAAAGATATTCCATGCAAATGGAAATCAAATGAAAGCTGGAGTAGCAATTCTCATATCAGACAAAATAGACTTTAAAATAAGGACTATTACAAGAGACAAAGAAGGACACTGCACAATGATCAAGGGTTAATCCAAGAAGAAGATATAACAATTATAAATATTTATGCACCCAACATAGGAGCACCTCAATATATAAGGCAAATGCTAACAGTCATAGAAGGGGAAATCAACAGTAACACAATCATACTAGGGGACTGTAACACCCCACTTTCATCAATGGACAGATGATCTAAAATGAAAATGAATAAGGAAACACAAGCTTTAAATGACACATTAGACAAGATGGAATTAATTAATAATTATAGGTTATTCCATCTAAAAACAACAGAATACACTTTCTTCTCAAGTGCTCATGGAACATTCTCCAGGATAGATCATATCTTGGGTCACAAACCAAGCCTTGGTAAATTTAAGAAAATTGAAATCGTATCAAGCATCTTTTCCGACCACAACGTTATGAGGCAAGATATCAATTATAGGGGAAAAAAACTAAAATGTAGAAGCACATGGAGGCTAAACAATACGCTACTAAATAACCAAGAGATCACTGAAGAAATGAAAGAGGAAATCGAAAAATACCTAGAAACAAATGACAATGAAAACACGACGACCCAAAACCTATGGGATGCAGCAAAAGCAGTTCTAAGAGGGAAGTTTATAACAATACAATCCTACCTCAAGAAACAAGAAACAACTCAAATAAAGAACCTAAACTTACACCTAAAGCACTTAGAGAAAGAAGAACAAAAAAACCCAAAGTTAGCAGAAGGAAAGAAATCATAAAGCTCAGATCAGAAATAAATGAAAAAGAAATGAAGGAAACAATAGCAAAGATCAATAAAACTAAAAGCTCATTCTTTGAGAAGATAAACAAAACTGATAAACATTAGCCAGATTTATCAAGAAAAAAAGGGAAAAGACTCAAATCAACAGAATTAGAAATGAAAAAGGAGAATTAACAATTGACACTGCAGAAATACAAAGGATCATGAGAGATTACAACAAGCAACTATTTGCCAATAAAATGGAAAACCTGGAAGATATGGGCAAATTCTTAGAAAAGCACAACCTTCTCAGACTGAACCAGGAAGAAACAGAAAATATAAATTGACTAATCACAAGCACTGAACTCGAAACTGTGATTAAAAATCTTCCAACAGGGCTTCCCTGGTGGCGCAGTGGTTAAAAATCTGCCTGGCAATGCAAGGGACACAGGTTCAAGCCCTGGTCCAGGAGGATCCCACATGCCACAGAGCAACTAAGCCCATGTTCCACAACTACTGAGCCTGCGCTCTAGAGCTCACGAGTCACAACTACTGAAGTCTGCATGCCACAACTACTGAAGCCTGTGGGCCCTAGAGCCCGTGCTCCATAACAACAGAAACCACCGATATGAGAAGCCCACGCACCACAACCAAGAGAGTCCCTGCTCACTGCAACTAGAGAAAGCCCGTGTGCAGCAAAAAAGACCCAACACAGACAAAAATAAAAATTAAATTAATTAATTAATTTTTAAAAATCATTAAAAATAAATCTTCCAACAAACAAAAGCCCAGGACTAGAAGCCTTCACAGGCAAATTCTATCAAACATTTAGAGAAGAGCTAACACCTATCCTTCTCAAACTGTTCCAAAATATAGAGGAAGGAGGGACACTCCCAAACTCATTCTACGAGGCCACCATCGCCCTGATACTGAAACCAGACAAAGATGTCACAAAAAAGGAAAACCACAAGCCAATATCAGTGATGAATATAGATGCAAAAATCCTCAACAAAATACTAGCAAACAGAATCCAGCAGTACATTAAAAGGATCATACACCATGATCAAGTGAGATTTATCCCAGGAATGCAATGATTCTTCAATATACGCAAATCAATCAATGTGATACACCATATTAACAAATTGAAGAATAAAAACCATATGATCATCCCAACAGATGCAGAAAAAGCTTTTGACAAATTTCAACACCAATTTATGATAAAAACTCTCTAGGAAGTGGGCATAGAGGGAACCTACCGCAACATAATAAAGCCCATATATGACAAATCCACAGCCAACATTGTTTTCAATGGTGAAAAACTGAGACCATTTCCTCTATGATCAGGAACAAGACAAGGTTGCCCACTCTCACCACTATTATTCAACATAGTTTTGGAAGTTTTATCCACATCAATCAGAGAAGAAAAAGAAAGAAAAGGAATCCAAATTGGAAGAGAGGAAGTAAAACTGCCACTGTTTGCGGATGACATGATATTATACATACAGAATCCTAAAGATGTTACCAGAACACTACTAGAGCTGACCAGTGAATTTGGTAAAGTATCAGGATATAAAATTAATGCACAGAAATCTCTTGCATTCCTATACAGTAACAATAAAAAAATCTGAAAGAGAAATTAAGGAAACACCCATTAACCATTGCAACAAAAAGAATAAAATACTTAGGGATAAACCTACCTAAGGAGACAAAAGACCTGTATGCAGAAAGCTATAAGACACTGATGAAAGAAATTAAAGATGATACAAACAGTTGGAGACATATACATGTTCTTTGACTGGAATAATCAACATTATGAAAATGACTCTACTACCCAAAGCAATCTACAGATTCAATGCAATCCCTATCAAACTACCAATGGCATTTTTCACAGAACTAGAACAAAAAATTGCACAATTTGTATGGAAATACAAAAGATCCCAAATAGCCAAAGCAATCTTGAGAAAGAAAAACGGAGGTGGAAGAATCAGGCTCCTTGACTTCAGACTATACTACAAAGCTACAGTAATCAAGACAGTATGGTACTGGCACAAAAACAGAAATATAGATCAATGGATCAGGATAGGAAGCCCAGAGATAAACCCACGCACCTATGGTCACCTTACCTCTGATAAAGGAGGCAAGAATATAAAATGGAGAAAAAATAGCTTCTTTAATAAGTGGTGCTGGGAAAACTGGATAGCTGCATGTAAAAGAATGAAATTAGAATACTCCCTAACACCATACACAGAAATAAACTCAAAATGGATTAAAGACCTAAAAGTAAGGCCAGACACTATAAACCTCTTAGAGGACAACATAGGCAGTACACTCTATGACATAAATCACAGCAAGATCCTTTTTGACCCACCTCCTAGAGAAATGGAAATAAAAATAAACAAATGGGCCTAATGAAACTTCAAAGCTTTTGCACAGAAAAGGAAACCATAAACAAGACGAAAAGACCACCCTCAGAATGGGAGAAAATCTTTGCAAACGGACAAACTGACAAAGGATTAATCTCTAAAATATACAAGCAGCTCATGCAGCGCAATATCAAAAAAACGAACAAACCAATCCAAAATTGGCAGAAGACCTAAACAGACATTTCTCCAGAGATGATATACAGACTGCCAGCAAACACATGAAAGGATGCTCAACATCACTAATCAGTAGAGAAATGCAGATCGAAACTACAATGAAGTAATACCTCACACCAGTCAGAATGGCCATCATCAAAAAAATCTATGAACAATAAGTATTGGAGAGGGTGTGGAGAAAAGGGAACCCTCTTGCACTGTTGGTGGGAATGTAAATTGATACAGCCACTATGGAGAACAGTATGGAAGTTCCTTAAAAAACTAAAAATATAACTACCATGTGACCCAGCAATCCCACTACTGGGAATATACCCTGAGAAAACCATAATTCACAAATACTCATATACTACAATGTTCATTGCACCTCGATTTACAATAGCCGGGATATGGAAGCAACCTAATTATCCATTGACAGATGAATGAATAAAGAAGATGTGGCACATATATACAATGGAATATTACTCAGTCATAAAAAAAAACAAAACTGAGTTATTTGTAGTGAGGTGGATGGACCTAGAGACTATCATACAGAGTGAAGTAAGTCAGAAAGAGAAAAACAAATACCATACACTCACACATATGTATGGAATCTTAAGAAAAAAAAAATGGTTATGAAGAACCTAGCAGCAGGTCAGCAATAAAGATGCAGACGTAGAGAATGGACTTGAGGACACAGGGAGGGGGAAGGGTAAGCTGGGACGAAGTGAGAGAGTGGCATGGACATATATACACTACCAAATATAAAATAGATAGCTAGTGGGAAGCAGCTGCAAAGCACAGGGAGATCAGCTCGGGGCTTTGTGACCCCTAGATGGGTGGGATAGGGAGGGTTGGAGGAAAATGCTAGAGGGAGGGGATATGGGGATATATGTATACGTATAGCTGATTCACTTTGTTATATAGCAGAGACTGACAAACATTGTAAACAACTATAGTCAGATAAAGATGTTAAAAATAATAAAATAAAAATGAAATGTAATTCAAAAAAATATGGTCAAAAAGATACATTTTATGGGATGTTTATTTAAGCATAATTTTAAAAATTGTTTTTCTTCTGCAGCCCACCTTAATTCACAATCTAGCTGAATGTGGGAATGGTACCTCAGGAAATAAAGAACCTGCTAAAAACAAAAAATACAGTTAATATAAGAAAAATTCAGTTAATATATAAAAATATTATGCCATCGTAGACCTA
Organism: Lagenorhynchus albirostris; assembly: GCF_949774975.1. Lineage (NCBI taxonomy): Eukaryota > Metazoa > Chordata > Mammalia > Artiodactyla > Delphinidae > Lagenorhynchus > Lagenorhynchus albirostris. The sequence continues at coordinate 132,515,780 of NC_083096.1, read as the reverse complement.
TCAAATAATTTTTCCCCTTTTTCTTCTCCTCAGAAAAGCAGAATTATCTCCAGAATGTAGATTCTGATTTTCAAAAAAGGAAGAGGAGCCATCCTCCATGGAGTCAATCTTAATCAATTCATTGTAAGCCTACTATATCTTTTTTTCTACTCTCCATTCTAAATTTGGACTCCTGGCCAAATATTGTCCTCTTTCTCTCTCTGTCTCTTATTCCCTGCTCCACCTCCCTCTTTCTCTCTTTCAAAATTTACCTAATTAGGAACAACTCTTAGTGGTCACCATTTTCCCAGTTTTTGCATACATAATTAATACAGTAATATACATGGGTCCCAGATAATTTTACAAATGGTGTTGTGACAATTGGTTTTAAAAAGTGAGTTTGATCCATTATACATCTTGCCCTAAAATAAATTCCAGATGGATTGAAGATTGTTTTTAATGATTCATAAATGTTGTGGAGGAAACCTGAGAGAATTTGTTTTTATATAATCTTGCAATGGGGAGGATTCTCTAAGTATGACATAAAATTCAGAAGCCATAAAAGAAAACTTTGATACATTTAAACTCATAAAAACTCTAAACAAAATTCTTTGTAGAAAAAACTAACTTAAAGTCAAAAAGCAAATCAACTGGGAAAACATTCTTGCCTTATGTATTATAACCAAACGGCTAATTTTCTTAATACATAAAATGCTTCAACAATAGTAAAAATGGGCAAATGATACAAACAGTTTAAAGAAAGGGGAAAATGGCTCTTAAACATATGAAAACGTACTCAATCTCATCATAATAAAAGAAATACAACTGAAAACTAACAAGATTGACAAAAGACAAAAATTCGGATAAAATATTGGCTTTTTAGAATATGGGGAAACAATCACTTTCAAAGTTTGTTGAAGGGAATGTGAATTAATACAATCTTTATTGATCAAAATTTTAAATTTATTCTTTGACCTGGGAATTCTGCTTCTGGAAATTTACCCCTTGGATACAGCCACGAAAACATACATGCAAATAACATACATGCAAACAACTTTCCTCTGATAGGAAACTGCTTATATAAATTTTGATACACCCATAAAGTAGAATATTATATAACCGTAAAAGGAATAAGGCAGCTCTGTACGTACTGATATGGAACTATCTCCAGGATACATTGCATAGTGAAGAAACACACTGAATAATCTGTATAATATGCCATCATTTGTGTAAACAACAACAACAAAAGAATTTATAAATGTATATGGTTGCATTGACATAGACTATGTCTCAGAGTGTATAAAATCCTGGTTTGCCTCTGGGACTCAAGGGCAGAAAAAAGCCTTAGTATTTACTGGATATTTTTTTGTACCTTTTTGATCTTGTATCTGTATTATCTATTACACAGTAACAGCAACTCCAACTCCAGCCTGTATCCCATGACAGCCATCTCTTTGTAACTGGCATTGGGACACTCCTTTCTTTCTTGCAAGCCCAGCTTTATGTTTATATTTTTTGCTGGTATATAACATCCAGAATACTGTGCAGTTTTAACAAAAGGAGGCCTGCACTAGGCAGGACCAGCTCCAGCAGAGATGTTCCGAACTCTGCTGTAATCACACATAGGAGGGTAAAGTTAGGATCAGAGATTAGAGAATCTAGTGGGTTTACATTCTGTCAATCAATTCCCTTCTTTGGTCTCAGTCTTTTTATTTGTAAAATTAGTGTAGATTAGATTATGTCCAATGTGCTATAATAGTTCTAGGACTCTATGAGTGACTAACCACATTCCTAGTAAAGGCGGTATAGAATATTAGTTAAAGGCACTGTGGAGCCACATTATGTGGGTTCAAATGCTAGCCTTGCTACTTATTGTCCTTAGGCAAATTTTTAAACTTTGTGCCTCAGTTTCCTCATCGATAAAATCGAAATGGTAATAATAGAACCTGCCTTATAAGAATATTGGGAGGAGTGGGACTTCACTGGTAGCACAGTGATTAAGAATCTGCCTGCCAATGCAGGGGACTCAGGTTCGATCCCTGGTCCAGGAAGATCCCACATGCCGTGGAGCGACTAAGCCCGTGTGCCACAACTACTGAGCCTGCACTCCGGAGCCCGCGAGCCACAACTACTGAAGCCCGCATGCCTAAAGCCCATGCTCTGCAACAAGAGAAGCCACCGCAACTAGAGAAAGTCTGTGCACAGCAATGAAGACCCAACACAGCCAAAAATTAAAAATTAAAAATATATATATTGGGAGGATTAAATGAGTTACGATGCTTAAAACACTGAAGAGTGCCTGGTACATGTTAAGCACTACGAAAATGCTGCTGTTGTTGATGCTGATTCTCCTTCTTCTTATTAATTATTATTATTAACTTGTGCAAGGGTCAAGGGATCAAGGGAAGTCTGGCCTCAGTAAACTAATCCTGAAAAGAGACTCACTCCCTGATAAGCCTTGGAAGTATTATAGCTCTAGATATTAAAAAGAAGTATGAACAGAAAAGGATCTGCCAGTCTCATCCTACCTTTGATAGCATCAATCATCACTTTCAAATACTTTAATACTTCAGGGCCTGCGGAGGAAATACACAGCCTGATCTTCACTCTTCAGTTGTTAACACTGAGGTTGGGAGGACACATTACTTATAGATGAGGCAACTAAAAGAAGAAGGGGAGAATTTTTCATTTATTGAGACATACTAAGTGTTTATGTGTTAAATCCTTTGCAAAGATATTCTCATTTAACTGGAAGCAACATCAACTAATACTATATTGATTGCTAAATTGTGTAAAGCAGCTTGCAAGTGCAGAAGAAATTCTGAGGCAAGACACCGATGAAGATGTTTGCAAACTCTGTTAATGAATCAGCTTGTACTACGTGTTAAATACACATATTCTCAAGCTGCATCCTAAACCCACTGAATCTGAATCCCCAGGGGTGAGTCTTGGGAAGGGCTCTCAGACAATACTTCTCACCGGAAAATTTTGGAAACCCTGGGTTAGAAGACATCTTGAAGGAGTGAAGTAAGTCAGAAAGAGAAAAACAAATATCGTATATTAAGGCATATATGTGGAATCTAGAAAAATGGTATCGATGAACTTATTTGTAAAGCAGAAATACAGACACAGACATAGAGAACAGACGTACGGATACCAAGGGGGGAGGGTGGGTGGGATGGAGTGGGAGATTGGGATTGACATATATACACTACTATGTATAAAATAACTAATGAGAACAGACTGAAGAAAGATAAAATAAAACGGATAACCAACAGCAACAGCAAAAATGAATAAAATAAAATACTACTTTTATGAAAAAGAGCGAAGACATCTTGAAGGGTCAGCAGGAGGGCGTTCTATTCTCCATATCTGAGAGTTTTCATTCACATGTCACAAAACAAAGCAAGGAGCGAACTGGATAGGAGCCAGCAGCAGGCTCTATGCTAGTTTCTCTTGTTGCCCACCTGAGGGCCCAGAAGACCTCGACCTAGAAGATTACACCCCCAAGAGATTTTTCTCCTTAAAAACCACTCAAGGAGGACTGGAGTTCGTGTCTTGATCCACTGGCTCCATACCTGAGTACAAGGATTGCCTGGTTTTTTAAAAAAAAAAAAAGAATAAAACCGCTTTGAGCTGTAGTCTCATGCACTGTGACGTCAGCAGAACCCCAAGACTGAATTATAGCTTTGCATTCAATCAAGAATCATGTATTATTCTCTATGTTATCCATCACTGCTTCCCCACTGCTCAGAAGACAGAGTGACAGCAATACACACAATGGGCAAGCACCTGAGGTGCTTTAAACCTATCAATAACACGCATTGTTCTCAGAAAGATTTTGCTCTGTGGAAAAAGCAGAATGGAACAGCCTTTCCAATGACCAGCAGAGGCTTTGAAATTGTTTCCCATTAAATGTGCAAATTCTGAAGCCACAGAATTCAGTCACCACCTTCTTCATGTCCTAGGGATTTGGTTTGGACTGAATCAAAAAAATATCTCTGTTCATATTAAACGCAAAGTGATTATTGGATGTCCTGCTTCTCACATTTAACTGCATACAAACACTAACATTCAATCTATGTGAAATTAATGAGTTGGTGGTGAGTCTGGTATATGTGTTTAATCAGAAAATTACACTGAGAATACTTGAAGGCATATTAATTGAAGTTTATCAAGAAGGCAGTAGGTATTCAGGCACAGACACAAATGCAAAATATATCAGTAGCTGTGCCTGTAATTATCTATCACGGTTGCCTTGCACATTCTAGTGCCTTTAAATAAAAATGAAACATAGTATGTACTTGGACCATTTTAGACATTAGAAATGTTTGATATAGACCTTTTATTTTTCCTATTAAACTGGATTGAATTACACAGTTATACACAGAGAATATGCCCTTGCAGTTGTATTGATGAATGCAGCCACTAGTAATTGGCACATAGTACTTCCCCTGATATTATTAGGTACAAATTTCTGAGATTAGAATGAATATGAAGCATTCCTTTACCTAGCTTGATTCTTTGTGTAAATAATTAAAGAAAACAAGCTCTTGACACAATGGCCCCCATAAATGCTATCATAATAAGACATATTTACAAATCAAATGTAACAATGACCAGCTTGGTACCTTTAAACTTGTTTTCTCAGATTTAGCCCTAAGAAATGCAGCAGACTTTATTGATATTTGTGGCATCTTATTGTACTGCTAGATCCAATGGACCTATTAACTCACTGGATGGACAAATCTAGCTGGTCTGGCTTTCTCAAATAGAGGGATTGGGATTCCTTTTTTAATTTCCTTTGCTGTGTGTTTACCATTTCCTTCTCTCTAGTGATCTAGATATCTTGCCTTCTTTCATCTTTGAGAATCCCTGCCTGTACTCACCTGTCATGAGGCCTGAAATAAGGAACTGAAAAATTAGGCAATTTCCAAATATTCATTATCTTTGTGGAGGCTCAATATCCAGAAGCTTCACTGCAGTTTTATGCATTCATTGGAGGCTGGGCAGAGTGTGGACAAGGCCACGGTTCATTCAGTACCTCTAGGGTCAGCACCTTCCTATGACGCTGGACAAGAAATGAGCAGAGGGCAACTCTCAGCTCTCTGACAGACTGGCAGCATAGCCTGCTGCCACGTGTTTACCCTTCCAGAGGAATTCTGCGGAGCTCTTGGCATCCATCATCTCGTTTAATCTGCACAACTACTCTGTGAGTTCGCCATTATATCTTTGTTTAACAAATGAGGAAACTGAGGCATGGAGTTGTTCTATAACTCGCTCAAGATTCAGATTATAGAAGACCACTAAAATGAAAAAGAGAAAAAAAAATCACTTGAGCTAGAAATGACAGAGTTGGGATCTGAACCCAGGACTGCTGGCTTCCAAATACACTGTTATTTTGCACTACCTTCTGTATGAATACCTATGCAATATATCTTCCTATAGCTTATATATTTTTTAAAAGATTTTTTAGATGTAGACCAATTTTTTAAAGTCTTTATTGAATTTGTTACAATATTGCTTCTGTTTACATTTTGGTTTTTTGGCCACGAGGCATGTGGGAATCCCAGCTCCCCAACCAGGGATAGAACCCACATCCCCTGCATTAGAAGGCGAAGTCTTAATCACTGGACCACCAGGGAAGTCCCTACAGCTTATACATTTTTAAAAAATAATAAAACTGGTCATCAGTCCCTTGGTAGCCTAATTTTTTAATCCTTTTCTCAGAGGAGAATCTGAAGGTCTGGTGGAAAACCAGAAGGTATTTTATTTATTTATGTCAGGGACCTAGACAGTGGAATCTCATGCCTTTTCCTTAGCACCCAAGTTTTCACCCTTTTTGTGTTTGTATGTTATCACATACATTTTGTTTATTAAATTTTATTTGTTTGCACAAGCTTTCCTTACAAGAAATGTAAGTCTTGCCTAGAAGTCTTGCATAGTGGTTATGAGCACAAACTCTCAAGCCAGGCTACTTAATTCAAAAACAAACTCCTCCATTTATTATTCAACCTTGGGCAAGTTGCTTACGTTCTGTAGGTCTCCGTATCTTCATCTGTAAAATGGGGATGATGATGGTGGTAGCTATCTGTGGATAAAATGAGATAATGCATAGACAGTGCCTGGCACTAGTAAGAACCGGAAGGCCTTAGCTACTGTTACCAGTATAAGAAGCATCAGTCTTTAACTCAGGACTACAATAAGAAGGCTTACTGAATATGGGGACCCCATTCTGCTTTCTCTTTCCTGTTAACTGGGAGGATAATTAGGATTCTTTCATCCAGAGGCAGAACAAGGTCATCTCCCAAAATTAGGCCAAATAATGGGGTCCCAGTGAATTGGAAGCAGACAGGTCATCTCACTTCTACATTCAACCCTGCTCTTAGCTGTATGACTTTGGGCAAGTCACATTAAGCCTTCGGTTTCCCCTTGTCTCAGACATGGGGAAATCAACCTGCCCCTGAGGTTCCTGCCAGGGTTAACCTTATGGGAAGCACCCAAGCAATCACGAGTGAGCACTCACTTCCAAGAGGTTGTAATTTCCTTGCTTCACCTGACCATCACACTGTAGTCCAGGAAGACAGGAGCCCAGGCCATTCCTGAACTTTGCACTAGGGCAGCTGCTAACACCCCTGGCTGCACCCCACACCTCCTTAATCTGAAATCCCCATTAGCTCCAGCTGCAGGCCATCTATTACCTCACGCCCATAATGGGAGTTAATTTCTGTTGGGATCAGATGGTCTTCCCCCTGGAAATTTTTATTCATATTTCTTTCCTGTTTTGTGATTCTCAATCGGAGTTTTCTAATAACAGATCATTTCTTTTTGTCTAACTTTAATCTGGTCCTGCTTGACAAGCCCCATCCTTTTCATTGAAGGGTAAGACCACTTAAAGGAAGGCCAATAAGCCCTTGCGCTGCTCGGCCGGCTGGGGTGATTTGTCACCCGGTGCAGTGGTGGTCACACCAATGGATTTATCTCAAGGTAAATGGAGATGCTGAGACCCGGGACCTGGAGCTTTGATTAAGGTGCCCTTTTTGTAGTGTTGATAGATGTTGCTTGTGTTTATCTATTTGAAATGCCACTAAATCTGTGAATACAATGGAAAAAGAGAGTACTTTGCTGCTGAAAACATATTAGTGATTTATGTTTCAGTAAGAAGCACAATAAAGAGACAGAGGCTATTAAGAGCAGCTATTTTCATGAGAAATAGTTCTGCTTTAAAACATTATTAACCCCAACTTGATAAAGACTTACATGCATGCATAATCATGTTTACTTACCCCTTTAGTTTTGTGTGACATGCATTTGAAGCACACATTCTCCAAATATTAATAAGTTAGCAGAATATTTACAGCAAAAGACACCTCTCCCAGGACTGTTCTGCATGTAAATTTCCTTCTCTCATGATAGGGACACATAATAAACTTATCTAGAAAGATTTGGAGTTTATATGGACTTCATATTGTTCAAAGCACTCTCACATCCTACTCACCATCATTTGCTGTATCTCCAACCACCCCCTGCCCCCTTTGCATTGTAGTAGAAATAACCAGTAGGGTGACACATAAAGATTATAATGCATGGATATAACTTATAACATGAATCAATGTCATCAAGACGCACCCATTTAAATGAATAGGGTCAGATGAGAGTGCTGTATCACCCTGACTTGTGTGACAGTTACAAATGCATCACCTCGTATGCATAATAGGAGTGTACAAACCAGAAGAGATTTGTAAACTTGGTTCATTTCAAGCAGAACTGACCCACGGGAATGGAAACAAGAGAAAAGGCAACCGGACTGGATCTGTCGGGAAATAAGTGATTCTGTGTTTTGTGGTTTCTTAAAACCCTAACGAGGATTTCGTGTGCTCCAGCTCCACTGGGGGAACCGAGAGCCCATTAGATCAGGCTGTTTATTTACCACGTTCGCTTTTAAAGGTTGCAGTGTTTGCACGGGGTAGACGGCGAGGGGTGGGAGAAAGGGGACAACCTGCGTGGAGGGGTTTGAGGTGTGCAATTCTTAGCAAGTCTGCGGAGGTGGGTAAAAACCCCAAGCGAGTTGGGCCTGGCAGAGTTAACAGTGTTCAGGGTGCAATTAAGGGTTTGGAAGGTTCTGTGGTGAGTGCTCTGATTTGATACGTTCCGGGGATTTCTCCGCAGCGGGGTGAACGGGGCGGGGGGCCGTTTGCGCCCCGAGAGCAGCCAGCGTCTGGCGGGTCCGGGGCTGGCATCGCGCGCCGGGTGTCAGCGCAGCACGGAGCGGAGGCCACACCTGCACCTCATTTGCTTGCGAGCAGCGCCATGACCCGCCTGCTGATGGGGCGCCTTCGCTTTCATCCTCCGGATTATGACAAGTTATTAATTGCCACCATTAGCCGCAGCAGCCTGCCCGAGATCTCTGCTGCTCTCTGGAGGTGAGAAACTGCGCGTCTGGATGCGGAGGGAAGGGGCTCCGAGCAGCGCGGGGCAAACATAGCAACAATCTGCCCAAAAGGGATTATGAGACGGTGAATAATTTATTAGAAAACATTTTTCTTTGTCCTTCCCACACACCCACAAATCCTCCCCAAGCGCTCTTTACCAGCCTTGCAGATAATGTGCTTACACATCTCAGAGCTTGCTAAATAGTCTGAAGAGGGCATCGGGCTCACCCTCCACTCCGCGGCTGCCAGGACCGCGCAGACCCAGCGCGCGGCCTCGGGTAACTAGACTCGATGGCAGAGGCCGATAGGAAAAACCATAGGATGGCTGCCCTGCCTCCTTCCCGGCTCCTGCTTCCCACAAAGAACAGGCATACCTGCTCACATGCTTTATATTTGCACATAACCCACAGTTTCATTCCTTGCCACGTGTATTGATTGAGGTTCTACTTCGATAGGGAGTTACTTTGTCCCTGGAACCTTCTGGACAAAGCTAAGGCCACACGGTCTCCACAGCTAACCATGCATTCGACAGACAGCACTGTAAGCCATTCTACTAGAGATACAAAGAGGAAAGATTCGGGCCTTGCCCTCAAAGAGACCGTAGCCTGTGTTCACGTCAGTGATGCTACTGCAGGCTGAAATACTGGGGGCTCTCTATTCCCGAGATCTCTGTGAGTAGGAGAAACAGTCATATCTCCTCAAAGGCTTGGGAATAACACAGTTTGAGATCCAGCCAAGCATATCTGACATGAGTGTCTTCTAAGTCAAGGCTTCAATGATGCCAAAATCTTTTCCTCTTTAAAGTCTGAAATCTCTTAAAATGATGCTCTTTGACCTGCCTTTCCAGGGCCTTGGTGGCTTAATTCAGTCATTCAACAAACCTTTAGTAAATGCTCTCTATGTGCCATGCTTCACGCTGGGCTCTGGGGATAGTGGTAAATAGGTGTGTTCCCTGCCATCCTGGAGGACTGCTCAGATTCTGAAGAGACAGCCTCAAGCCTGCAGGTGCCACATGGGCATCTTAGCTGAGACTGAATCAAGCAAAGATGAGACAACAAGACCGGCTGCCTCCATTGTATGTGTTTGAATGTGCTTTAATGACAAGCATGACGGGTGTTCCAATCCTCCTGCAGTTACTGACTGCCCTAGTCTCGTAGGTAAACTGCACACACACACACTCACAGGGGTACACACACACACACACTCACAGTAGAAGGCTAACATAAAAAAGGCAGATAATTCAGAAGACACATTCATCCATGTATTTATTTGACCAACACATTCTGAGCACTTACATGAATCAGGCCCTATAGCCACTGCCAGGCACCTCCCACTTCCTAGTCCCTGCTCTGTAGGGGCTCACAGACCAGTGTGTGAGGTAGTCTACCGTGTAAAAAATTCTAATTATACGTGATCAGTGCACTAACCAAGGGAGGTATCAAGTCGTCCAGAAGAAGAGAAGAGGAAATAACTAGTTAGGCTTGGGAAGGTACAGGAGGGTATGTAGATCAGGAAGGGTTTCCTCAGGGCAGCAATATTCTAGTTGGGTCTTGAAGGATGAATGGGCCTCACAACTGAAGAAAGGGTGCAAGAGAGTGGAAAATGGGGAGAGGAAGATGGGAAAAAGTGGCATGCGCTCCGGGGATGGGCACTAAAGGAAGACTATTGGTTAGCTGGAATCATTCATTCATTCATCCGTCCACTCATTCAAGAAACACTGAAGCCTACCATGCTGTTATAAATTGAATGTTTGTGTCTCCCTAAAATTCATATATTGAAGGCCTAACCCCTGTGCAGCTGTATTTGGAGTAAGGAAGTAATTAAGGTTAAATGAGGTCATAAGGATGGCCTTGATCCAATAGGATTAGTATCCTTTTGAGAAGAGACACCAGAGAGTTCTCTCTGTCCCTCTCTCTCCTCCATGTGCATGGATCCAGGAAAGGACATTGCAGGACAGAATGAGAAGACAGCCATCTGCAAACCAGGAAGAGAGCTCTCACCAGAAACCAACCGTGCTAGCACCTTAATCTTACTTCTAGCCTCCAGAACTGTGAAAAAATTCATTTCTGTTGTTTAAGTCACCCAGTCTACGGTATTTTGTTATTGCAGCCCAAGGTGACTAATGCACGTGCTGTTAACACTGTACTGAACACTAAGTGATCAAAGATAAATAAGACCCATCACTGCCCTCAAAAGCTCAGGGCTATGTGGGAGAGACTGACCAATAGACAAACAGTGCGCAAAGGAAATAAATATTACGGTGGATTACATGATTACTGCTTGAAATAATCAAGATCTATTTTATTAAGTGAACAATTTTATCTGTTCTTGGTTAAGCATATTTGAGTATGATTGAAGGATTTTATTTTAGAGTCATTAATGCTATTTACCAATATTTCAATTTCTTCTTATTCTAAGCAAATTCCCCACTCACTTGAAGTTAACTGGGTCTACGTGATTTGCCTTAAAAAATGAATTGTGGGGCTTCCCTGGTGGCGCAGTTGGTGAGAGTCCGCCTGCCGATGCAGGGGACGTGGGTTCGTGCCCCGGTCCGGGAAGATCCCACATGCCCCGGAGCGGCTAGGCCCGTGAGCCATGGCCACTGAGCCTGCGCATCTGGAGCCTGTGCTCCACAATGGGAGAGGCCACAACAGTGACAGGCCCGCGTACAAAGAAGAGTAAAAACTGTATAATCACTATTAGTACTTGACTAATAAATACATCAATATTAAAAAAAAAATGAATTGTGAGCAAAAGTGACAGGTGTCACTTGCAGGCAGGAACCTGTAAGAGCTAGTGAGTGGTTTGCCAAGTTTTCTTCTCCTACATAGATAGCAACCATCAACATTCCAGGTGTGGGAGGCTTCATCAGCCCAGATCTTTGTGTGAGACAATCAGGAGAAGAAGGGCTGCTAAGAACAGGCAGCAGGGGTAAGAAATGAACCTTTATTGTTTTAAGCCACTGAATTTGGAGTTTATTCATTATTGTTGCACAATCTAGCCTAATATGACTAAAAGAAGAAAGAAGAAGAGGTACTCACATTCTGACTCTGGTAGACATTCTGGGGTATTGGTTTTGCCACTTGCAGCCCTAAGAGTAACCTATTGTAAGGGGGTGAAGAGATTGGACTTCTAGTTTCTGCTCTGCATGGTTGTCACATTTATCTACCATCAGGTTATAAAATAAATACATTAATGGATTTCCTCACAAGCAATAAGAAGTTGAGATTTTACTTGCTCATCTTCCCTTTCAGTATTACATCCTTCATCTGCCATATAAGATCTGTTGTGAAGCAACAAAGAAGCCTCTGTGTGAGGCTCCATATTTTAGAGACTCAAATTGCAAAAGGGTGTGGCTTTCTAGTCTTCCAGAGGACTTTGCTCTTTCATGTCCTGATTGTGGACCCAAGAGCAGAAGGTTCTGGAAACAAGTGTCTGGTTTGAAGTCCTAGCCCTACCACCTACTAGCTATGTGGTCTTGGACAAATTACTTAATCTCTTTAAGCAGCAGTTTCCTCACCTGTAAAATGTGAATAATACCTCCTGGGGATGTTTTGTGAATTAAATGAAGTAATGCACATATAGCTCAATAAATAGTCATCATTATTATTCTTGGTGTTGTCATTGTTTTTCACCATCGGGACAGGCTTAAAACCAAATGTCAAAAGTCCTTATCATAAAGCCAGGACTATTCTTAGAGAGTTTACTTAAGGATCAGCTGGGAGGCCAGGATTTGGAATAAACGATCTTCCAGCTCGTGCCCAAGGTTTGTGACCCTCCAGCAACACAGAGCTTCTTACAGGAGATTAAAGCATCTCCTCAGAAAGCTTCTACTCTGATGGGAGTCCTGCCAAGAGAGGACCCAAGTTACAGCTGGTGTGGATGCAAGCATGCTGCTTTCACAGGTTCTGGGAGCTAGCTTTCTTGTATGGCTTCTCTTTGGGATATTTAGCAACTCACTTTGAAGAAAGATAATCTCATTTTTGATAGTAACCTGACCACCTGTCAAAACTGGACTTGTGAGAGGAATCGAGAGGCTAACCCTTGGCAGTCTAGCCAGGCTCTCATTTGGGTAATTACACTGGCAGTGGCTGCTTTATTCAACATGAACTTGGCTTTCAGTCCTAGCCATCTTCTGAGCCTCTGAGATGCAACTGATAGGACTTCTGGGAGCTGCCCAAGACAGCCGAGAAGTAGGAAGGGTGATTGACGTAGAAGCACTGTGATCGATGACCACTTGCATTTATGGAAATGATTTTCTATTTGAGGAAAAGTGGCAACAAAGAAAAGAGAAATATAAAGGGTACTAAACATTCTGCTCTAATTTCCTTCTGTCACTATTAGAGGCTATTCTTTAACGCTGAGCTTCTAAAAAATAATTTGTTTGATGAACTTCTAATGGTGTTTACCAGATGCTGGGCCAAGTGCTGTGATACGATTCATAAGGCCTTGACTTTCTCTATAAGGAGCTCCTAGTCATGTAATCCAACAATCCATTCATTCAACACATTGACTGACACCCATTATGTGGCAGGCACTGTGTTGTACTGGGTATACACTGGTGAACAAAACAGAAAGCTCCCTGCCTTCATAGAGCTTAGAGTTTAGAGGCAACCTTTGAAAACGTAGGCAAAAAAAGTATACGAGGGCTTCCCTGGTGGCGCAGTGGTTGAGAGTCCGCCTGCTGATGCAGGGGACACGGGTTCGTGCCCCGGTCCGGGAAGATCCCACATGCCGCGGAGCAGCTAGGCCCGTGAGCCGTGGCCAATGAGCCTGCGCGTCCGGAGCCTGTGCTCCGCAATGGGAGAAGCCGCAACAGTGAGAGGCCCGCGTACCGCAAAAAAAAAAAAAAAAAAAAAAAAAGTATACAATAAAGAATTGTTTTCATGTCAGCACAGGAAAATAATGGGGACCACCACCAAGGACATGTGGTGGGCATCAGGGAGCAAAAGAGAAACGAATAAATCCTGAAAGTGCTCTGGGAAAGGTACACGTACCAAAGGCTTTCAGAGCAGGAATGCCAGGGTGCTTGTTCACCCTGACTGCAGGCCAGACTGCCCATGGGGGGACGTGCATACAGGAACCCAGGTGCACAGGAATGATACAAATCAACACACATACATTATAGAAGTATTTTCTCAGAATACAAACCATTAGGGATCTAAGACCCTGGCTTAGAGAAAATTCCATTTTATGGTGTTTCTGTAACTGTATAGATACACAAACGTCATTTTAAAGATCACTTATTCTACAAGTATGAAACTGGGTTCCCCAGCAGGAGCCTCTCAGACAAGCATTCAAGTACAAGTAGTTTATTTGGGAAATGGTCCCAGAGAACGTTCGGAGGGTATTGGGGAGGGGAAACAGCAGAGGGAAAGAAGCTAATAAGAAGGGTGTTATGAAACAAGATACCAATCCCTCTGGAGAACTATGGGGACAGTGTAGAATATGTCCCAGTGTTGTCCCACTAAGTGGTGGGGAAGCTGGGGCATTTATCCACCAACTTCCCATCTGTTGTTGGTTGAGAGCTGCTCCTGGGGGCATGAGCTCTCCAGCTTTTCTGACTTGGTCTCCTCCCAGACCAAACATGCTACTGGGTCCTTAAAAAGCCCTCAGACAGAGTCCTAGGTGCTTGCTATAAGCAACCTTCAGAACATGGAGGTGAGTGCCAAGGGATACGAGTGGGGTGCCAACAGCATCTACTGGACTTGCTCAGTGCCTGGCACCCAGGGGCTGCTCGGTAGGCTTTGGTGGCTCAACATAACAAAACAGCCAAGCAGCACACATGGTTAAGGAATACAATTCAGTATGGGCCCCACGGGCAAAGCTCCTATTATTGACATGGCATCAAGCAAGCAGTGAAGTGTTAGATCTAGGGGCAGCCTCAGTACGTTTTCGGGGGATGTTTTTTTCTGCAGCAATCATGAACACGATAGCTGGGAAGAGCCGTGTGATTTTAACCACTCCTTTCTACTTTGCCCGGTTCCCATGTAAAAAATCTCCTGTTAGTGCAGGGATTCCATCTGTGTTTTCTCACCTGCAGGTGTTAGGGGCTCAATTACCTGAGCTTGCTAATATGTTGTTACTTTCTGAAAGGATGTGAATTAAAGCAGATGTTACTTATAAGTGATATTTACTAGCAATGCTTCCAACTAGTTTGTTAACCTACACACTCAAAGTCAGATGCGGCCTCTTCATTGATCTTTCAGAGAGAGGACCCCAGCCTCCTTGAAACTCCCTTATATTTCTGGAAGTCCCTCTGGTTGCCCTTCCTGTTTAGAAGTGACACAGGGAGAGACCTTCAAGATGGCAGAGGAATAAGACGTGGAGTTCACTTTCCTCCACAAAAATACATCAGAAATACATCTACATGTGGAACAACTCCTACAGAACACCTACTGAACGCTGGCAGAAGATCTCAGACTTCTGAAAAGGCAAGAAACTCCCCACGTACCTGGGTAGGGCAAAAGAAAAAAGAATAAACAGAGATAAAAGAATAGGGACGGGACCTGCACCGGTGGGAGTGAGCCGTGAAGGAGGAAATGTTTCCACACACTAGGAAGCCCCTTCGCGGGCAGAGTCTGTGGGTGGCGGAGGGGGGAAGCTTCAGAGCCACCGAGTAGAGCACAGCAACAGGGGTGTGGAGGGCAAAGTGGAGAGATTCCCGCACAGAGGATGGGTGCAGACCAGCACTCACCAGCCCAAGAGGCTTGTCTGCTCACCCACCGGGGCGGGCGGGGGCTGGGAGGTGAGGCTTGGGCTGCGGAGGTCAGATCCCAGGGAGAAGACTGGGATTGGCGGCGTGAACACAGCCTGCAGGGGGTTAGTGCGCCACGGCTAGCCGGGAGGGAGTCCGGGGAAAAGACTGGAGCTGCCTAAGAGGCAAGAGACCATTGTTTCGGGGTGCGCGGGGAGACGGGATTCAGAGCACCACCTAAACGAGCTCCAGAGACGGGCGCGAGCCTCAGCTACCAGCGAAAAATCCAGAGATGGGCATGAAATGCTAAGGCTGCTGCTGCCGCCACCAAGAAGCCTGTGTGCAAGCATAGGTCACTATCCACACCTCCCCTCCTGGGAGCCTGTGCAGCCCGCCACTGCCAGGGTCCTGTGATCCAGGGACAACTTCCCCGGGAGAACGCACAGCGTGCCTCAGGCTGGTGCAAGGTCACACTGGCCTCTGCCGCCGCAGGCTCGCCCCGCATCCGTACCCCTCCCTCCCTGCGGCGTGAGTGAGGCAGAGCCCCCGAAACAGCTGCTACATTAACCCCATCCTGTCTGGGTGAAGAGCAGACACCCTCACGTGGCCTACCCGCAGAGGCAGGGCCAAGTCCCAAGCTGAACCCCAGGAGCTGTGCGAACAGAGAAGAGAAAGGGAATCTCTCCCAGCAGCCTCAGGACCAGTGGATTAAATCTCCACAGTCAACTTGATGTACCTGCATCTGTGGAATACCTGAATAGACAATGAATCATCCCAGAATGGAGGTGGTGGACTTTGGGAGCAACGATATGCATATATTTTTTATTTTTCTCTTTTTGTGATTGTGTACGTGTATGCTTCTTTGTGTGATTTTCTCTGTATAGCTTTACTTTTCCCATTTGTCCTAGGGTTCTGGATGTCCATTTTTGTTTGTTTCTTTGTTTGTTTTTGTATAGTTTTAAGCACTTGTTATCATTGGTGGATTTGTTTTTTGGCTTGGTTACTCTCTTCTTTCTTTTTGTTCCTTTTTCATTACTTTTTAATTTTCAGAAAATTTTAATAATTATATTTTATTTTATTTTTTTAATCTCTTCCAACATCATCCTCGATGGTGTAAAACTGAAAGCATTTCCACTAAGATAAGGAACAAGACAAGGTTGCCCACACTCACCACTCTTATTCAACATAGTTTTGGAAGTTTTAGCCACAGCAATCAGAGAAGAAAAGGAAATAAAAGGAATCCAAATCGGAAAAGAAGAAGTACAGCTGTCACTGTTTGCAGATGACATGATAATATACATAGAGAATCCTAAAGATGCTACCAGAAAACTACTAGAGCTAATCAATGAATTTGGTAAAGTAGCAGGATACAAAATTAATGCACAGAAATCTCTGGCATTCCTATACACTAAGGATGAAAAATCTGAAAGTGAAATCAAGAAAACACTCCCATTTACCATTGCAACTAAAAGAATAAAATATCTAGGAATAAACCTACCTAAGGAGACAAAAGACCTGTATGCAGAAAATTATAAGACACTGATGAAAGAAATTAAAGATGATACAAAGAGATGGAGAGATATACCATGTTCTTGGATTGGAAGAATCAACATTGTGAAAATGACTCTACTACCCTAAGCAATCTACAGATTCAATGGAATCCGTATCAGACTACCACTGGCATTTTTCACAGAACTAAAGCAAAAAATTTATAATTTGTATGGAAACACAAAAGACCCCGAATAGCCAAAGCAATCTTGAGAAAGAAAAACGGAGGTGGAAAAATCAGGCCCCCTGACTTCAGACTATACTACAAAGCTACAGTAATCAAGACAGTATGGTACTGGCACAAAAACAGAAATACAGATCAATGGAACAGGATAGAAAGCCCAGAGATAAACCCACACACATATGGTCACCTTATCTTTGATAAAGGAGGCAGGAATGTACAGTGGAGAAAGAACAGCCTCTTCAATAAGTGGTGCTGGGAAAACTGGACAGGTACATGTAAAAGTAAGAGATTAGATCACTCCCTAACACCATACACAAAAATAAGCTCAAAATAGATTAAAGACCTAAGTGTAAGGCCAGAAACTATCAAACTCTTAGAGGAAAACATAGGCAGAGCACTCTATGACATAAATCACAGCAAGATCCTTTTTGACCCACCTCCTAGAGAAATGGACATAAAAACAAAAATAAACAAATGGGACCTAATGAAACTTCAAAGCTTTTGCACAGCAAAGGAAACCATAAACAAGACCAAAAGACAACCCTCAGAATGGGATAAAATATTTGCAAATGAAGCAACTCACAAAGGATTAATCTCCAAAATTTATAAGCAGCTCAATAACAAAAAAACAAACAATCCAATACAAAAATGGGCAGAAGACCTACATAGACATTTCTCCAAAGAAGATATACAGACTGCCAACAAACACATGAAAGAATGCTTAACATCATTAATCATTAGAGAAATGCAAATCAAAACTACAATGAGATATCATCTCACATCAGTCAGAATGGCCATCATCAAAAAATCTAGAAATATTAAATGCTGGAGAGGGTATGGAGAAAAGGGAGCACTCTTGCACTGCTGGTAGGAATGGGAATTGGTAAGCCACTATGGAGAACAGTATGGAGGTTCCTTAAAACCTACAAATAGAACTACCATATGACCCAGCAATCCCACTACTGGGCATACACCCTGAGAAAACCATAATTCAAAAAGAGTCATGTACCAAAATGTTCATTGCAGCTCTATTTACAATAGCCTGGAGATGGAAACAACCTGTGTCCATCATCAGATGAATGGATAAAGAAGATGTGACACATATATACATTGGAATATTACTCAGCCATAAAAAGAAACGAAATTGAGCTATTTGTAATGAGGTGGATGGAGCTAGAGTCTGTCATACAGAGTAAAGTAAGTCAGAAAGAGAAAGACAAATACCATATGCTAACCCATATATATGGAATTTAAGAAAAAATAAAATGAAGAAACTAGGGGCAAGACAGGAATAAAGACACAGACCTACAAGAGAATGGACTTGAGGATATGGGGAGGGGGAAGGGTAAGCTGTGACAAAGTGAGAGAGTGGAATGGACATATATACACTACCAAACATAAAATAGATAGCTAGTGGGAAGCAGCCGCATAGCACAGGGAGATCAGCTCGGTGCTTTGTGACCAACTAGAGGGGTGGGATAGGGAGGGTGGGAGGGAGGGAGATGCAAGAGGGAAGAGACATGGGAACATGTATATGTATAACTGATTTACTTTGTTATAAAGCAAAAACTAACACACCATTGTAAAGCAATTGTACTCCAATAAAGATGCAAATTTAAAAAAAGAAAGAAAGAAAATAAAGTTATTAAAATAAAAAATTAAAAATTTTTTTTTATTTTTTATCTTTTTAAATTACATTTTTATTTTTATTTAATAATATATTTTTAAATTTTTTATTTTAATAACTATTTATTTTATGATCTATTTTCTTTCTTTTATTTTTTATTTTCTCCCTTTTCTTCTGAGCTGTGTAGCTGACAGGGTCTTAGTGCTCCAACCAGGTGTCAGGCCTGTGCCTCTGATGGGGGAGAGCCTAGTTCAGGACATTGGTCCACTGGAGACCTCCTGGCTCCGCATAATATCAAACAGCAAAAGCTCTCCCAGGGATCTCCATCTCAATGCTAAGACCCAGCTCCACTCAACGACCAGCAAGCTACAGTGCAGGACACCCTATGCCAAACAACTAGCAAGACAGGAACACAACCTCACCCACTAGCAGAAAGGCTGCCTAAAATCATAAGGTCACAGACACCCCAAAACACACCACCAGACACAGTCCTGCCCACCAGAAAGACAAGATCCAGCCTCATCCACCAGAACACAGGCACTACTCCCCTCCACCAGGAAGCCTACACAACCCACTGAACCAACCTTAGCCACTGGGAGCAGACACCAAGAACAACAGGAACTACGAAACTGCAGCCTGCTAAAAGGAGACCCCAAACGCTGTAAGTTAAGCAAAATGAGAAGACAGAGAAACACACAGCAGATGAAGGAGCAAGGCAAAAACCCACCAGACCAAACAAATGAAGAGGAAATAGGCAGTCAACCTGAAAAATAATTCAGAGTAATGATAGTAAAGATGATCCAAAATCTTGGAAATAGAATGGAGAAAATACAAGAAATATTTTAAAAGGACTGAGAAGAACTAAAGAGCAAACAAACAGTGATGAACAACAAAATAAATGAAGTTAAAAATTCTCTAGAAGGAACCAACAGCAGAGTAACTGACGGAGAAGAACGGATAAGTGACCTGGAAGATAAAATAGTGGAAATAACTACTGCAGAGCAGGATAAAGAAAAAAGAATGAAGAGAATTGAGGACTGTCTCAGAGAACTCTGGAACAACATTAAATGCACCAACATTCCTATTACAGGCGTCCCAGAGGAAGAAAAAAAAAAGAAAGAGACTGAGAAGATATTTGAAGAGATTATAGTTGAAAACTTCCCTAATATGGGAAAAGAAATAGTTAAGCTTTAAATGATACATTAAACAAGGATTTAGTTGATATTTATAGGATATTCCATCCAAAAACAACAGAATACACTTTATTCTCAAGTGCTCATGAAACATTCTCCAAGATAGATCATACTTGGGTCACAAATCAAGCCTTAGTAAATTTAAGAAAATTGAAATCATATCAAGTATCTTTTCCAACCACAAGGCTATGAGACTAGATATCAATTAGAGGAAAAAATCTGTTAAAAATACAAAGAAATGGAGGCCAAACAATACACTACTTAATAACCAAGAGATCACATGAGAAATCAAAAAGGAAATCAAGAAATACCTAGAAACAAATGACAATAAAACATGATGACCTGAAACCTATGGGATGCAGCAAAAGCAGTTCTAAGAGGGAAGTTATAGCAATACAATCCTACCTCAAGAAGCAAGAAACATCACAAATAAACAACCTAACCTTACACCTAAAGTAATTAGAGAAAGAAGAACAAAAAAACCCAAAAGTTAGCAGAAGGAAAGAAATCATAAAGATCAGATCAGAAATAAATGAAAAAGAAATGAAGGAAACAATAGCAAAGGTCAATGAAACTAAAAGCTGGTTCTTTGAGAAAATAAACAAAATTGATAAAACATTAGCCATACTCATAAGAAGAAAAGGGAGAAGACTCAAATCAATAGAATTAGAAATGAAAAAAGAGAAGTAACAACTGGAACTGCAGAAATACAAAGGATCATGTGAGATTACTATAAACAACTGTATACCAATAAAATGGACAACCTGGAAGAAATGGACTAATTGTTAGAAAAGCACAACATTTTGAGACTGAACCAGGAAGAAATAGAAAATATAAACAGACCATCACAAGTACTGAAATTGAAACTGTGATTAAAAACCTTCCAACAAACAAAAGCCCAGGACCAGATGGTTTCACAGGTGACTGCTATCAAACATTTAGAGAAGAGCTAACACCTATCCTTCTCAAACTCTTCCAAAATATAGCAGAGGGAGGAACACTCCCAAACTCATTCTACGAGGCCACCATCACCTTGATACCAAAACCAGAGAAAGATGTCACAAAGAAAGAAAACTACAGGCCAATATCAGTGATGAACATAGATGCAAAAATCCTCAACAAAATACTAGCAAACAGAATCCAACAGCACATTAAAAAGATCATACACTATGATCAAGTGGGGTTTATCCCAGGAATGCAAGGATTCTTCAATATATGCAAATCAATCAATGTGATACACCATATTAACAAATTGAAGGATAAAAAATATGATCATTTCAATAGATGCAGAAGAATCTTTTGACAAAATTCAACCCCCATTTATGATTTAAAAAAATACCTTCCAGAAAGTATGCAAAGAGGGAACTTACCCCAACATAATAAAGGCCATATATGACAAACCCACAGCCAACATCATTCTCAATGGTGAAAAACTGAAAGCATTTCCACTAAGATCAGGAACTAGACAAGGTTGGCCACTCTCACCACTATTATTCAACATAGTTTTGGAAGTTTTAGCCAGAACAATCAGAGAAGAAAAAAGAAATAAAAGGAATCCAAATAGGAAAAGAAGAAGTAAAGCGCTCACTGTTTGCAGATGACATGATACTATACATACAGAATCTAAACACTCTGCCAGAAAACTACTAGAGCTAATCAATGAATTTGGTAAAGTAGCAGGATACAAAATTAATGCACAGAAATTTCTTACATCCTTATACACTAATGATGAAAAATCTGAAAGAGAAATTAAGGAAACACTCCCACTTATCATTGCAACAAAAGAATAAAATACCTAGGGATAAACCTACCTAAGGAGACAAAAGACCTGTATGCAGAAAACTATAAGACACTGATGAAAGAAATTAAAGATGATACAAAGAGATGGAGAGATATACCATGTTCTTGGATTGGAAGAATCAACATGACTCTACTACCCAAAGCAATCTACAGATTCAATGCAATCCCTATCAAACTACCAAGGGCATTCTTCACAGAACTAGAACAAAAAATTTCACAATTTGTATAGAAACACAAAAGACCCCGAATAAAAAGAAAAGCGGGCTGGAGGAATCAGGCTCCCTGACTTCAGACTGTACTACAAAGCTACAGTAATCAAGACAGTATAGTACCTGAACAAAAACAGAAATATAGATCAGTGGAACAGGATAGAAAGCCCAGAGATAAACCCGCGCACCTATGGTCACCTTATTTTTCATAAAGGAGGCAAGAATATACAATGGAGAAAAGACAGCCTCTTCAATAAGTGGTGCTGGGAAAACTGGACAGCTACATGTAAAAGAATGAAATTAGAACACTCCCTAACACTGTATACAAAAATAAACTCAAAATGGATTAAAGACCTAAATGTAAGGCCAGACACTATAAAACTCTTAGAGGAAAACATAGGCAGAACACTTTATGACATAAATCACAGCAAGATCCTTTTTGACCCACCTCCTAGAGTAATGGAAATAAAAACAAAAATAAACAAATGGCACCTAATGAAGCTTCAAAGCTTTTGCACAGCAAGGAAACCATAAACAAGTCCGACAACCCTCAGAATGGGAGAAAATATTTGCAAATGAAGCAACTGACAAACGATTAATCTCCAAAATATACAAGCAGCTCTTGCAGCTCAATATCAATAAAACAAACAAACCAATCCAATATGGGCAGAAGACCTAAACAGACATTTCTCCAGAGAAGATGTACAGACTGCTAACAAACACATGAAAGAATGCTCAACATCACTAATCATTAGAGAGATGCAAATCAAAATTACAATGAGGTATCACCCCACACCATCATCAAAAAATCTAGAAACAATAAATGCTGGAGAGGGTGTGGAGAAAAGGGAACCCTCTTGCACTGTTGGTGGGAATGTAAATTGATACAGCCATTATGGAGAACAGTGGAGGTTCCTTAAAAAACTAAAAATAGTGCTACCATACGATCCAGCAATCCCACTACTGGGCATATACCCTGAGAAAACCATAATTCAAAAAGAGTCATGTACCACAATGTTCATTGCAGCTCTATTTACAATAGCCAGGGCACGGAAGCAACCTAAGTGTCCACTGACAGATGAATGGATAAAGAAGATGTGGCACATATATACAATGGAATATTACTCAGCCATAAAAAGAAATGAAATTGAGTTATTTGTAGTGAAGTGGATGGACGTAGAGTCTGTCATACAGAGTGAAGTCAGAAATTGAAAAACAAATACTGTATGCTAACACTTATATATGGAATCTAAAAAAAAAAAAGAAAAAGAAAATATAAATGGTTCTGAAGAACCTAGGTGCAGGACAGGAATAAAGATGCAGACGTAGAGAATAGACTTGAGGACACGGGGAGGGGGAAGGGTAAGCTGGGACAAAATGAGAGAGTGGCATGGATATATATACACTACCAAACGTAAAATAGATAGCTAGTGGGAAGCAACCGCAGAGCACAGGGAGATCAGCTCGGTGCTTTGTGACCAACTAGAGGGGTGGGATAGGGAGGGTGGGAGGGAGGGAGATGCAAGAGGGAGGGGATATGGGAACATATGTATATGTATAGCTGATTCACTTTGTTATAAATCAGAAACTCACACACTATTGTAAAGCAATTATACTCTAATAAAAATGTTAAAAAAAATTAAAAAAATAAATAAAAGTGACACTGATGATACTAGTCCATGACTTTTTCCGGATCAGAGCTTCTTGTAGCAGAGTTTACATGAAAAACGCCATTCAAGGCCTAAACCAATAAAAAATTCATATATCCTGTAATTTCAAGAGATATGACTCCATGAAAATAACACAGTAATTCCCACATGTTCCAATATATTTATTCCTGGGACTAACGTTGGGGCAGTATAGTGTAGGGGATAAGAGCAAGGTTTCTGGCGCCAGACTGCCTAGGTTCTGCACCTTCATTTCTCATCTGTAAAATGGGGCTAATACCACCCATCTCACAGGATGGTAGTAAGGATTAAAGGAGTTAATACATGTAAACGTCTTAGAATAATGCCTAGCTCTTTGAATAGTTCCCAGCACTATACTAGACACTGAGTGACCATGGAATGATTCATTCATTCATTCAACAAATATTTATTGAGCACCAACTCTGTGCTAGTTGTCGTGCCATGTGTGAGAATACCACAGTGAACAAAATAAAGCTGGTCCCAACTCTTACAGAGTCTACAGTTATAGCTGAGAGCAAAGATGGTCATGATGGGGCTTCCCTGGTGGCGCAGTGGTTGAGAGTCCGCCTGCCGATGCAGGGAACACGGGTTCGTGACCCGGTCTGGGAGGTCTGGGAGGTCTGGGAGGTCACATGCTGTGGAGCGGCTGGGCCCATGAGCCATGGCCGCTAAGCCTGCGCGTCCGGAGCCTGTGCTCCGCAACGGGAGAGGCCACAACGAGAAGCCCGCGTACTGAAAAAAAAAAAAAAAAGATGGTCACGATGGACAAGGACCCCAGATGACAAGTAAGGATCAGGGGAAGCTTTCTGGGAATGAGGATTATGCTAGGACCTGGGGACTGGTAGTAGCCAGGCAAAGAGTGTTCCAGGCGGGGGTTGGCATGTGCCAAGATGGCAAACAGAGACAGAGTGGTTCACTGCGGCTGTGATACAGAGGGGCGGGATGGTGAGAGGGAGCTTCGGGAGGAAGGCAAGGAGGTAGGTCATGAAGGGCCTGTTTGCACTGTTAAGTGCTGCTCACTATCTTTGGAACAAATGGGTAAGAGGGAGGGAGGAAACACACCAAGTTTACCAGGCTTGCCACTTTGCTCACATGGCCTTACGTTGTAAGTTTTTGCTGTGTAAAGTGCACACATATTTTCACCCCATCACATTGTGAGTTCCTTGAGGATAGGAACCATGGGTCTTAGAGTTCTCTGAATCCTCCCTAGCCACTGCCAACCTTCTTGGTAATTTGGCCTCCAACTAGGCATCTCTTAGCACCTCTTACATAATCTCAATTCCAATGTTATTCTCTTTGGTCCTAGAAGCAGGTCTCCATCACCCGCTTAGGACCACAACAGCCTGCCTTGTTCTTATCGGGTCTTCCCACCACCTTGGACTGGACTCTTCCCTCCACCCCCTGCCCTGAGATTACAACCAAAGCTTCCCAATGCTCTTTGTTTACCTGGGACACCTTCTAATTTCTCATCATCATTCCCTGCAGCAGTTTTATCACTTACCAGACCCTCCCTTCCACCCCAATGTGAACAGCTTGTTTAGACCAACCATTGTAATTTTTTACCCTCTAGATACAGTGCAGTGAACAGCAATGGCTTTGGAGTCACACACATCTGAGCCTGAATCCCACTTCCTAGCTGTGAGGTCTTAAGCGGGTTACTTAATCTTGCTGGGCTCCATTTCTCTCATCTGTAAAATGGGACTCATAATACTTACTTGTAGGGTTGTTGTGAGGATTAAATAATGGTTATATAACTAAGATGCTCATTAAATGTTGGTACCTCTGTCCCTGACAATAGCGACAGCGTGTATAATTTCCAAGGCTTAAGCACTGCATGTCTACATTTTCTTTTGTGGTAACTGTTTCAGTTCCCAGAAATCTTGTATTGGGTTGTAAATAAAATAGCCAATTAGGGTAAATGCAAGATAATTTCTTGGCATGAAGAGCTCTCTTTTCAAGGTTTATCCTGTAAATTTAAGTCATTCTCATTCTCAGCTGCTAGGACATTTTTCAAAATTACCTATACACGGTAACGCAGACCTAAAACACACATCAGCAGTGATCAGTGAAAGAGAGCAAGCGATTCTGAAGTTGTTTTTCTCTAGAGCAAACATGCGTACGGCATCCAGAACAATGAGATCCTGATTGCTGGGCCAAACTGCCAACAAGATGCTGATGAGTTATAAACCCCTGGAGCTCTGCTTGAGTCACTGATGGAAACAGCAGTAGCATCCAAGCCCTTGGATGGAGTCACAGCCTTATAATTAGTCTTGAGTGTATGGTTCATTATCATGGGCCCAGTCATGTGCAGATGAGAGAAAAGGAGTGAGGGACAAGGAAACAAATTGAAACGTGTACCCTGAGAAAGGAAGAGAGATGAAAACCACTTACAACTCATGAATATACTTATAAGATCTTAACCGCTGAAGTTTGGGAAAGCCAAACTGATTTCAAGGGGACTTAATGAATATAAGTACTGGCCACGGGGCCACCTTGGGAAGTGTGATGGGCATTGTGTCAGTCTTTTCTTTCTGCCCCTTTTGCAACTCTCTCTCTCCCTCTCTCTCTCGTTTCTGTGTTCTCACTACCAGGGCACCTAAGAGTGAGGATGGGAAGGAAAGCATGGAAGAAGAGGAGGAGAGAGGGGAGGAGGGAGGAAGAGAGGGGGAGCACGGCTCAGGGAGCACCGACCACTACGATGAGTGCCCAGCGCTCTGCCAGCCGCTTCCTGTTCCTTACCTCAGTGTCAGGAGCGCGGGCATTGGCAGCAGACAGACCTGCTTCAGAGTCCACCCTGGTCCGACCCAGGCAAGTGGCCTCGGTTCTTTATATGTAAAATACCATCGAAGTGATTGGGAGTGTGAAATAAGATAGCGTGTAGGAAGCCCTTAGCATACAAATGAAATGCTCACTAGTCTCTTAATATTATTTCACTTTCCTCCATGACAGAGGGAAATGGGGCTTTTATCCCCACTTTGTGGATGAAGACACAGGCAAGTGGGAACACCGAGGGGACAGTGAGGTCCACGAAGGTGAAGGCCATGCCAGCCGTGGTCACGGCTGCACCAGGCACATAGGCAGTTAGGCCCATGGAAGGCATCACTAAATATCTGTGGTTGAGGAGGAATTCAAACTCAATGGCTGATCCAAGGCCAGTGTCCTCTCCAGTGCCAATTTCCTGTCCCCAAACAATCCTTTGTCTTTGGGGACAGCTGCCGAAAAGCACAGGCTTGAGAGCCAAACAGCCCAGGGTTCAAGTCCCAAGTTACAGACCTACTTTGTGAGCCAATTTTTGATACATTTCTTTTACTCTTCATGTCCCACTCTCACAATAGAGTCCCTTGGTCTTTTTTTTTTTTTGACATCCCAGCATATCTCAAAGGGAACCGAGGAAAAAGGATTATTTGGGGGCCAGAGCCTCAAAGAAAAATCCCATCCCTGGAGGCAGTATACTGGTGACAGAAAAGAAAAACATCAGGGACAGAGTTAGGATGGTGTGTCTGGCGTTTGCTTTATTAGATGGGAACAAAAATAACAAAATGAAAGCGTTTTGAGAGGGAGGGAGCTAATAATTACTGAGCAATGATTGTACACTCAACTGTGCTTGGTGTTTTTCATGTGGTCTCTCATTTTATCCTCTTCAAATTATGGAAGAAAGATTCCCATTTTACAGATAAAGAAACCGAGGGTCAGAAACGTTAAGCACCTTGGTCAGTTTAACCTGTCTTGTTAAATGGCAAAACAAGGCTTGTTTCCATGTTGGTTTGGCTCCAAAGCCCATGTTTTTTCCACAAGTACAGTCTGTCTCTCTTTAAGGTAGAAGAAAAATAGATTTGTCAGGCCTTTAAGTTTACCAAAAAGTTTCATCTTCTCCCCAGTGTCTACTGGGAAGTGACTTCTCTATGTTTGGAAGAACACTCATGTCTATGTTCTGCTCTCAAGATCTTCCCCTGCCCTTCTTTTTTTTTTGCGGTATGCGAGCCTCTCACTGTTGTGGCCTCTCCCGTTGCGGAGCACAGGCTCCGGACGCGCAGGCTCAGCGGCCATGGCTCACGGACCTAGCTGCTCCGCGGCACGTGGGATCTTCCCGGACCAGGGCATGAACCCGTGTCCCCTGCATCGGCAAGCGGACTCTCAACCACTGCGCCACCAGGGAAGCCCTCCCCTGCCCTTTTTAAATTTTAATACTATATCAATTGATCAATGCGACGTGGAGTCTGCAGTTCCCTGGAATTTTATTCTATAGTCAGGCCACAAATTTGTGACTACTTTTAAAAATAGTGATTTGTACTCAACATGAGAGTTTTGAAGGAGATAAGCATATTTTTATATTTTAAAATATAATATTGATTCTTATAACACAAGAGAAAAGTAGGTGACGAGTCAGAGTGCTGGTTTAAAGACCGAACCCCATAAAGTTTACAGGCAATCTACAGTGAAGCTAAATCTAACAGCCATGAGACAAAAAATAACACAATCACTTGACAGAGGTTTTCCAGGCAACTCCGGAATTCAAGTGTCCAAGTTCAGTCCATGTAATAAAAGAGAGTTTATGAAGGTTTTCCAATAGAAGTAGAAGATGGAAAAAAGAACACTTGTATCTGTGAACATTCTAAAACCAAAAGCCACATGAGGAAAGTTTACTACGTGTGAAACATTTGTTTTAAAGAGAAAAGATGCTAGACCATAAAGGGAACAAAATCGCTCATTAACCCAGGCAGCCGTAGAAACATCATTCATTCATTCATTCTTGCAACAAACCTTCACTGAGCACCTACTATAATGGCAAAGACCCAGCACAGCGGATGCAAAGCTAATTAAGGCATACTTTTTTTTTATATTGGAGTATAGTTGATTAACAATGTTGTGTTAGTTTCAGGTGTACAACAAAGTGATTCAGTTATACATATACAAGTATTTATTTTTTTTCAAATTCTTTTCCCAATTACGTTGTTACATAATATCAAGCAGCGCTCCCTGTGCTATACAGTCGGTCCTTGTTGGTTATCCATTTTAAATATAGCAGTGTGTACATGTCTTCCTTTTATGCAGAATTTTCTGTCCCTCTCTCACCATAATTTTCTAACTTTCTCTTAAAGTGGAAGGAGAAGCAGCATTGGAGGGGGGACGCACGATGGATATATAAATATCTCACTTTTCCTACATCATCTTGCTGTGTGGCTTTGAGAAGTACACTCTTAAGTACTGGCAAGTATTTGCCGAGGCAGGAAGGTGCTCGTGAGCTTGGTGCATCTGGGGACCGGAGAGCAGTTCTCTGGGTGAGTGTAGGACTCATGATGCATGGTAGTCTGGGATGAGACAGATCGTGAGGGGTTTTATGAGTCATGAAAGGGAGTTTGTGCAGTAAGGAACAAAATGAGGATGTTAAGCAAAGGACTCCAGATAACTGTGCAGCTAACTTTGGCAGAGAGTATACTACAGGGGAGAAGATTTAAAGTATGGACATTAGGAGGCTAAACTGGTAATCCAGATGTGAGATGGTGGCCTGAATGAGGCCAGTGATTGGGAGGATGACAAGAGGGGGACTTGAAAGATTTGTAAGTAATGCATTTATATTCCTGCAATTATATTTCTGTTTATGGCAGTTATGGTAGGAATTATCAAGATACCACTCCTTGGACTGGGACCCCCTAAAAAATTGTGAAACAACTTTTTTGAATGAATCTGGACTCATCCATTCATTTTTAACACTAACAAACACTGGTATGTATTTTTAAAGGGTCTTGTACAGTACCTGGTGCATAGTAGAGGCTCAAAATTACACACTCAGACACACACACAATATCAAAATGGCCTAATAATTTGGGAGCAACCCTGAACCTCAAAACTAAAAGCATTTATTTAATTGAGCACAATCTTCACTAATCTATAACATCTTAAATTGTAGTGTAGGAGTTGGCTGTGTTCAAATTTAAGGAAAATAGAAGTCTTTTGCTGGCATTAAAAAAACATTACACCTCACCATCTCATTGTATTTAATAAATTACCTCTGCCACCTTCTTTTATTGACGAGGAAATTGGGCAACAGAGAACTCAAGCTACATGCTCAAAGCCACACAGCAAGATGATGTAGGAAAAGTGAAATATTTATTATATATCCATCTTGTATTCCCTTCCATTGCTGCTTCTCCTTCCACTTAAAGAGAAAGTTAGAAAATTATGGCGAGAGAGGGACAGAAAATTCTGCATAAAAGAAAATATTGAAAAAAATACAAATGTGGCCAAATTTAATTTCCAATACATGTCTCCACCTTAGGCTTTGAAAAAAAAGTTTAAAATGCTATTCTCCAAAACGAAGTTATTTGATAGAGGAATATTAACCTCCTGGCCCCTTGTACTTTTACTCGTTTTATCTCCTTTTCATTTTTGTTTGTGGGTCTATTCATTTTGGTGAGGCCAGGCACGTTGCTAGGTTACGGGCCCATCTCGGGCTAGCATGTTAGTTTGGCTGGCTGGCCCGGGTGGCAGACTTCCCTAGTGCTAGCTGCCGGCAATGCAGTCTCTTACAAAAAGCATTTATCACGGAGCAGGCACCATAATGGCCACTCAGTGGAGGGGAAATTGAGCTGACCCGAAGGCCAAAGCTGTTAGGGAGACTGGTGGGAAGGGTAAGAGGGTCACAACACCCTTTTCCCACCCACTTAGTGGGCAGCAAGCGCTAGCACAGCACAGCCACTGTTTTCACTAACAAATCCTGAGGCTTTGCACCTGAAATAAATGTTTGCTTGACATTAAGGATTTAAAAAAATGGGCGAAAAAATCAAATCCGTTTGCTCCAAGAACAATGAGCTATGTGATTTAAAGTTAGCCAAAGTTCCCTCAAGATTTGATTTTTGGTAGTTATGCTGGAGGGGAGATCTGCAGAGAAAGTGGTGTGGTTCTAAATAATTAGGGTGTTCTGACAGTGGTAATAGAAACATTTCTTTACCTAGCTTCTTAAACTTGAAAGTAAAAAAATCTAAATATCTGTGCTTTTTAGATTTCTCCCCTCACCCTATAAATGAACCCAGTTTTGCATATCAAATGCTGGTCATCACCAAATTTATATTATTTTCAAATATTTGTTGCATTACGTAATGACCATTTCCTTCAATATTTATTTATGCTTAGCATGAAATAAAGTTTAAAATGAAAATCAAGAATTTTTAAGAACGTGTTTAAATATGCTTTGGCAATGTTGAGTAACAACACATATTTGGACGTGATGCTTTCCTATACCATGTGATAGATTGTTCTGGAGACATCAGATTTCTTTGCTTTTTTTGGAATTATTTTATGTGAATAAATACAGAACAAAGAAAAACAGCATTACAAAAATAAGAAATACATGAGTGGTGCATAAAAGGATAAAAATCATTATAAACAGTAGGAAGGCTATACACAGATATATTTTATATTAGCCATGTAGAAATCTCGGCAAGGTTCAATTGTGGAAGAAAACAGAAATTCCTTCCCTATGCCCTTTGTTTTTCTCAATCAACTGTAGGCTGTGTCCTTTGTACTTGAACTTTAAAATTATGTGTCAAATTATATAAGGGATTTTAAATGTTCTTGCATGGAAAATAAGCACTAAATATTATCCAGAATTTCATTTTTAATTATCTTTATTATTAAACAGTATGTAGTCTCAATATTCTTCTTTACTTGGGTGAAAACTCTTGTTTTTCAAATGAGGAACATGTAACCCTCTATCAGAGATCCTCGCTCTAAATTGTATTAGCTGTGTGATTTTGGTCAAATGACCTTCTTTGAGTCCTAGTCTCCCTACCAGAGAATAGGGGAAGGTGAGAGCCACCCAGCTACCTCTCTGAGTAGTCGAGAGGATCAGACAAGATGTTAGCTGTAAAACACCACACAGACGTGGGACAACAATTTAATTACGGTGAAAAATAAAAACGTTTGGAGCAACTGAAAGGACTAGGTTTTCAATAGCACTCAAAATTCTCTCATTTTGGATAGAATTAGGCTTCTTGCCTTGATGAGATGCCAAATTTATAAGCCCGTTAGAGCCTCTGTGTTCTTTTTGACCTATTAGCCTCATTTTATACATAGACAAGAGGAATTGCTGCAGCTTTTCTTTGGAAATGGAACAGAGTTGAGAGCACAAGAAGGGCCCTTTTCTTCATTCTGGCTCCACCGCTTTCAAACAACAATATTTAACCAACAAAAGAAGAGACCAAGTCAATCTCAGTTTTAGTGATTCCCCTGAAAGTCATCAAATAAAAATGTGAACTTTAAAATTGATCAGGATTAATTTCACTGACACTGTATCATGACATATATCTCTTCAGAGACCCATTTGTTGGGCTGCAGATGCAAAGAAAGTAAGGAAAGAAATAAATCAGAATACAATAAGGTAATTAGACTTTTGCCATTGATAGAATACTAAAAATGTCTGATTTATCAAAGCATTAACAAACAGAAGTAAACACAAGACTTATATTTTCTTACAAAATACCTAGAGAGGAAGATTAAAATAATAACCAAGACCATGTGTATCAATAAATTTAATTTATAAATATCACCTCATTGCCAAAAGATGCTCTTTCATTTGCTAATTTGAAGAGTGCAACAGCAAGGGATGGTTTATCAATCCAAGTGCCATTCTGATGTGTAACGGCTGTTCTTATCTCCATGGACATTTTCTTACCCAGATGAGAGAGTTCTAGCAAATATGAAGTACAGCTTAATAAATAAAGTTATTTAATCTTTTCCTGCAGTCATTATCTTCAATCTGAAATTTAAAAAATATATTTATAGTGTTTTTCTTCATCATGATTTCAATTCCAGTGTGCTTACCAAGAAAAATAGCTACCTGTTCCAGGTATTGTCTTAGGTGCGTATGTACATAATCTCATTTAATCCTGACAACAGCTCTATAAAGTAGATATTATTACCCCCACTTACAGATGAGAAAAGTGAGTCTGATAGAGGTATGGCAACTTGCTTTTGATAAATACGGAGTCAAGATTTGAACCCAGGCTTGTCCAACTCCAAAATATGTATTCATAATCACTACAATGTACTTGAAAATCTTGAGACTCAAAATTCTTTCAAGACAAACTGTGATGCTAATTACAGAAACTATAATTTAATATAGGCTATTAGATAAAAAGTTAAATTTTGATGAAAGGATTTTAGTGGTGAAAGAACCTCAGGAGCCATCAAAATTCAACCTTCATTTCCCAGATGAAGAAACTGGAGTGAGACAGTACGTGATTTACCGAGAAGTCCATGTAAGGTTATTATATGGATGTATGACTGAGTGGTTGTCCCACCAAATAAGTCAGTGTACATTTGCCTCAAATAGCTAGTCTATTTAAAATATTGTTCAACACACAACATATCTACCTACACAAAAATGTCAGGGAGGCATATCTGCTGCAAGATGAGGCAGAACATCTTAGAAGTCAAGGGAAATCGACCTATATTTCACTCCACACTGGGTTCTCCCACGCAGCCCCTATGCTAGGCACTAGGACACAGAGAAGAAGTGTTCTCAGCCCAGGTTTTGCACAGTAATAAAGACTACAGGAATTCTTATGAATTTTTAGTAATTTACTTGAAATTTAATTTGAAGACCTAGAGAAAGCATGAGGTTAATCTAAATAATTTATATGAACACTAAAACAGATGCTACTCCCTGTGGCAAAACTCATCCTCACAGGCAAAAGGTGACTTAGTCTGAAGCCATCTTCCTTTTGGAGGTGGGGATGGAAGCAAAACTACTTAGACCAGATGTCCCTTCCAACATACATTTTACCCAAGGAAATGCTGAACCACCTTGTGATTCTGTCCCCAAACAGTCAATTAAGCAGAATTCTCTATGGATCTTTCCTGATCAGACGAGGCAGAGCTCAGAAAATTATGAAATCAGGTTATTTCAGGCTGAGTTTGACAACAAAGCTACAAATTTCTAACTTCAAAGTTATTTTGAACATGTCCACAAAAATATTTTTATAGTATCCACATAAATGAGACATACTGTTATAATAGCCATTTACATAAACCCATCAGCATTAAAATGTAAGATATATAAACTGTTCAGTACACTGTCTCTAATATCTAACATTTTCCTCCACACAGTGTGGAATGCCCCAAAATTGTCATTAGCATGATAAGCTTCTCATCATAAGTGCCCTCACACTTTCAAATTACTCTGCCATATCTGACCTGTCACGGAAAGTCAAAAGAAGAAAAAACAAGGACTGGAAATATCCTGATATCTTCAAAGTGACAGTTTCTTTGGGGTTTGACTTTCTGAATTATAAATTCCTCAGGATGGAGATTTTCTTCTTCATTTGGCACATTTATCAGCTGCAAACTCTTACATGACTATGTAAAAATCGACAATAAAGAAATCCCAAGAATATGGAATAGAAACTGACACATAGTAAGAAATTCAATAAAATATTTGATAAATGAATGAATATTTCTTATTTTCTTCAATCACTTTCCAAATGATATCAAACAAACAGCCTTTACAAAAAATTACAGCATGGTTTTAAACAAATAAACCTTGAGCTTTCCTGAGGAAAGTAAGTTCTCTCTAATTTGTGCTTTATAGCGTCTACTTCAAAATATAATAATCTTATGTTACAATAACATAATTATATAAAGGTGTTGTAACACACCTTTTTCTTTCAATAAGGCACCATTTTCTTTATATTACTTGGTTGAGAAAATATTTCCCTTAATGCAGCACAAACTAGAACTTAAAATAGTGTTAGAAATAGCTCTGCATTTTATTGATACAAGAGCCTAATCTCATAGGATGAAATAGGATTATTTTTCATCTTAAAATATCAGCTATAGTTCACTTTGATATAAAGCAGAAACTAACACACCATTGTAAAGCAATTATACTCCAATAAAGATGTTAAAAAATATATCAGCTATAGCTATAGGACTCCAATTACCTTTAATATCTTCATTATAGATGTGAAGTAGGGATTCAAGGAATTAATTCTCATAATTTGGGTAGGGTAATAGTCATCAAACTTCCAGGTCAACAGTTTAGTTTAACAAACATTTCTTGAATAACTACTAAGTGCCATGGTAAACTTAAAAATGAATGAAACATAGTACCTGCCTTCAGAAACAAATTCTGTAGTGTTCCAGGGAAAATAAAATGCATATGACAACATACACTAGTTCCCCCCTTATCCTCGGGGGATATGTTCCAAGACCCCAAAGGATGCCTGAAACCATAGTCATCTGCTTCATACAGCCATGATGATGTCCATGGTTGGATGTCAGAAGCAGACGATGTCGATGGCTGGAGATCCTGGGCAGGATGGAGTGGAAAGACATGAGATTTCATCACACTACTCAGAACAGTGCCCAATTTAAAACTTAAGGATTGTTTATTTCTGGAATTTTCCATTCAATATTTTCAGACCATGGTTGACTGTAGGTAACTGAAACCACAAAAAGTGAAACCACAGATAAGAGGGGACTACTGTATTTTATTAGAATAAGTAAGATTATATTAACAATGGTATACCAAGGAGAGGGGATGGACAGTGAGAGTGGTCTACACCAGGTACAAGCATTACCTGTAGAGAATTTAAAAACCTGAACACATCTTAGTCTACTTATTATCACCATGTACCAACAATTCAACTGGGGTTGAAGAGTATTCCCCCTGGGAAGTTCAGGTCCTTCTCAGAACCTCAGAATGTGACCCTATTTGGAAATAGGGTTGTTGCAGATATAACTAGTTAAGATGAGGACATACTAGAGTAGAGTGGGCCCTTAATCCAATGACTGGTGTCCTCATTTTCTTAATGGTGTCTTACTTCTCCGAATGAAGAAGAGGAAAAGAGACACAGGGGTAGACAAAAAAGAGAGAGCACCATGGGATGACAGGGGCAGGTACATCTAGAAGCCAAGGAACATCAAGGATTGCCAGCAACTGCCTGAAGCTAGGAGAGAGGCATGGGACAGGTTCTCCCTCAGTGCCTCCAGAAGGAACTAACCCTGCCAACACCTTGATTTCAGATGTCTAGCCTCCAGGACCACGAGACAATACATTTCTCTTGTTTAAACCACCCAGTTTGTGGTACTTTGTAATGGCAGCACCAGGAAGCAAATACCATGACTATTCCCAAACCCTGCCCTCTTGGTATACCACTGAGTATTAATAATCTAATGTCGTCACTACTAGAGTGTGTATTGTAGCTTAGAAATGCACAGCAAATCCCCTCTACCTGGAATACTCTTCTTAACATGTTAAAATCTCATTCATTCTTCCAGACTCAGCTCAAAAGTCACCTCCTCTGTGCTCTCCCTGCCAGTTTTCCCAGTCACAGTAATTGACACTCCTTGGGTCTCCTTCACATCTCTTTTATACCACAAGGATAGACTTCGTCACGGTCTGGCTTCGTTGGTGCTTGTCTCTTCCCTCCTCACCCCCAAACAGAATGTGATGTTTGGGGGAGCGAAGGCATGTCTCATTAATCTCAGTCTTCCCAGTACCTAGTTGGGTGCTTAATTCCTAATAAACACAAATTCATATTTATTAAAGATGGACCTGGCTGTCAAGTCTGGCTACATCCTTGACTAGATGTGTGAACTTGAGAAAATTCCTGAACCCTTCTGTCTTCAGTGTTCTCATCTATAAAATGGTGATGAGGAAACCTACTTGTGAGGTTGTAGTGAAGATGAACACAGATGAGATATGTGAAAATGCCCATACAGTGCAAGGCACAGAGTAAGCACATGACAAATACCTTTTTTTAAAAGATTATACTCCATTTATAGTTATTATAAATTATTGGCTATATTCCCTGTGCTATACAATATATCCTTGTAGCTTATTTATTTTATACATAGTAGCTTGTGCCTTTTAATCCCCTACCCCTATCTTGCCCCTCTTCCTCTCCCCTCTCCCCACTGGTAACCACTAGTTTGTCCTCTATATCTGTGAATCTGTCTCTTTTTTGTTCTATCCACTAGTTTGTTTTATTTTTTAGATTCCACGTATAAGTGATACCATACAGTATTTGTCTTTCTCTATCTGACTTATCTCACTCAGCATAATGCCCCCCAAGTCCATCCATGTTGTTGCAAATGGCAAATTTCTTTTTATGGCTGAGTAGTGCTCCACTGTAAATATACACCACACCTTCTTTATCCATCTGCATGAAAAATATCTTTTAAAGGAATAAAATAAATGAATAAGGTGTCCTAGTGTAAAAGCAAACAGTAATAATAAAAACGGCCATTTATTAAGTAAGTGCCAAGCACTATTTTAGACAGAACATGTACATTACTGCATCATTCTTCAAATACCACCTGTCATTATCATAATCTTCATTTTCTTTTATTAAGTAATTAAACTGAGGCCTACACATGTTAAGAAGTTTACCTAAGGTCAAGGGGAGATCCAGATTGTGACTCTGATCCAAATGAGTCCAAAACCTTAGCTTCCGGAAAAAAACAAAAAGCTGACCGGTATTTGATGTACCCCCCCCCCCCATTGGTGTACCAGCTCAACCAAATGGCACACCACTATATTTAACTTCCAGAGATAGTCATTTTATCAAATTTGCACCAAAACCTCAAAAAATCTGAGCGTTTTAAAAATTATACCCCTTAATACTAGAAAACTACAGCTGTCAGTGGTCACGTGAGATTTGGCTGTTTTCATGAAATACAAGCTGTTTTCATGAGAGGTATGTTAAAACAGTTTGTTGCTGTACAGCACTGTGTGTATAACTAAAACAGTCAGGACAGCTTCCCACATTCAGTGAGATGTTTACAGACTGGCAACTTAATAGGAATAAAAGCCGTAACCAAAGTATGGCTGATATGCTTTTGATGTCAGCTGCATGGAGTCCTTCCTGTTACAGTAGCTGGATTTTTTTTTTAAAGGAGATTGGATTATAACATTGGAAAGTGCTTTTCTTTACTGTATGCTGTTCCTGATTCTGTTATGAGGGAAATGAATTTAGATGTTTAAAAACATCAAATTATTTATCTTCGTGTTCCCTGAAGTTTGCAAACTGCTGAGCTATATGATGCTTTGCCCTGCATTCTCCTCATTGAGTCTATCTGGGTAAATTAATTACAAGACAATCCTTAGGAATTAAGGGTATTTTAAGTTCAGAGGCATCTGCTTAGAGACTTCTAATGCCAGTAAATAGTCCCTTTGGAAATACACTCATTAATATGAGTGGTATAATTTTCATTTCCACTGGCACTGTGGCATATGACTTCTTCAGTTTCAGCTACCCTCTGATTGACCTGTCAAGGGCATAAACCACTCTGAGGATGTTCCAGTGCTGTTTGTGTTTCTTTGGTGGATATAAGGGACCAGATTGATCTGCTGCGTGTAAAGGAATAATTTAGTAGATGATTTTCTCTGGTTTTAATGTGACACATTATCTATACAATCACACACACAGAGCCTGAACTTATAATACGCTTACTAGACAATAGTACAAAACAAATAAACATTTTCTTAGATAACAGATATTCCATATGTCCTGAGGACATGAATTAGAAAAAAATCTATGTTGTGATTAATCCATTATGTAAAATGGAAATGCATTTTTAAGTTGAATGCCAATAAGATGTTAGCAGGGGATTGGTGGGAAAGATGGTGCTTAGAACACAGAGAACTGAAAATTACATTTTAGATTTTTTCCCCTCTCCTCTAAAATGAGAATATGGTCAGTTCTATATCACCTGATTTTTATGAAGCTGCTGTGTCCTGGTTTGGGAGAATTCTGAATAGGGTGATTTTTTTTTTTTTTTTTTTTTTTTGCAGTACACGGGCCTCTCACTGTTGTGTCCTCTCCCATTGCGGAGCACAGGCTCCGGATGCGCAGGCTCAGCGGCCATGGCTCACGGACCCAGCCACATGGCACTGAGTGGGCATCCTCCAAAATGATACAGAAGAGCCACTTGTCATCCATCCATCCCATCAACAAATCTAATTTGGAAAGGTCAGGCAGGGAGAAAAGAAAACTTCAGTCCTCTGACAAAAACAAAGGCAAAAACTTAATTTAAATAATAGAGTTTTCAAGTGCATATAGAGCTGGTACTTGGCTACCCCCAGAAGCATAGCTGACCCTGGGTAATACCATCAGATCAATCACTTCTAATGATACTAATGATAATAAAGGACCACTTACACAGTGCTTTATTAGTGCTATAAAGCATGTTCATATATTATATCATTTGATCCTCACAACAATCCCATGAAGGAGGCTACTTATGATAACTGTTAAGAACATAAGCTTTGGAGTCCAGCCAATTAGCTTAAAATCCTGGCCCCTCAACATAATAGCTGGATCACCTTGGAAACTTAGTTACTCTCTCTGAAACTATAATAGGAGTAAATGAGGTCATATAGAAAAAGCATTTTCCCAGTCCTTGGCTCACGATAAATAGTAATTGTTGTTATTATCATTCCATGACTTCAGTAACTTACTCTTTTCCAATCCAGAAATATACTTCCCAAAATGTGTCTTGAAAACCAGTTTCTGAAACTTTTTAAGCAAATATAAGTATTTATTGAATGAATGAATGGAAAGAACTCTAGCTCATGATCAATCAGGAAAAAAATAATGCATTGGAAAGTATAATATTTGTTCAGCAAATATTTGTGTCTGAACTCTTACTGTGGACCAGCAGCTATTCTTTGGAGATCTCATTTAATCCTCCTAGTGATCCTGTGAGGTAAATATTACCCTCTTTTACAGTTATAAAACTAATAGTCCAAACACTCAACTTGCGTATTTGCATATTAACTTGCATAACTCCAACAAAGCTTGGCGTTAAAACCGGGTCTTTGATTCTAGGTCTAGTGTTCATTCTTGGTAACTTTGCCTCTTGACCCATTACTGGACAATCCAAGACAAACCACAGTATCGTCAGCAAATCCTGTCCATGTCCCATGAACAGACCCCACAGGATGAAACACAAATTTCTTTCTGAATCTAATTAACTTGGCTATTCAGCATGACTCCTAGATGTGTACAGGGGTGTCATATCTGATACCATAGTGTAAATGTTAATACAGTTAATGAGCTTTTATCTATAATATGGCCCAAATCGTGACTTGCAATGGGAAAAAAAATAAAGAACTGAAGTGAACCTTCTCCATGATCCCCACCTTTCACATTCTAGTTCTTTAGTACCGGCCACACCCCTTGCTGATTTAGGGGGAAAGGAGGAAAGGAATTTGAAAAGAAAAAAGTGTTAGAGAAGAAGACACCTCACTCTCACTTAGAACTGAAAACATGTGATTAAAGATTTTAAGAAAATAATATAGCCACTGTTCACCAACTCCAGCTTTGATTCAAACCTCTGGATAGGACACACTCTCCCATAGCACATCTCATGGAACCTTCTGCATCCTCATGGACAAAGTGCATTGCTGCATATTTGGGTAGAGCAAGTGCCTGGAAGGGAATGGATAAAAAACTACACTATGGCTTCCCTGGTGGTGCAGTGGTTAAGAATCTGCCTGCCAATGTAGGAGACACGGATTCGAGCTCTGGTCCAGGAAGATTCCACATGCTGTGGAGCAACTAAGCCCGTGCACCACAGCTACTGAGCCTGCACTGTAGAGCCCAAGAGCCACAACTACTGAGCCCGTGTGCCACAACTACTGAAGCCCACACGCCTAGAGCCCATGCTCCACAACAAGAGAAGCCACCGCAGTGAGAAGCCCGCACACCACAACCAAGAGAAGCCCTCAGTTGTTGCAACTAGAGAAAGCCCACGTGCAGCAACGAAGACCCAATGCAGCCAAAAATAAATAAAATAAATAAATTTATATATAAAAAAGCTACACTAAGTCATTCTTTCATTCCATATATATATGTATTTATATTTACAGAGCATCTTCTACATGCCCTGCCTATCGCAAATGCTAAAAATGTAAGTGTTTACCAAAAAATTTAATTCTCTCATTGCTGTGAAACAGATAAGCCAATATCTACCCTCAAGAAACATACAGTTTAGTTTGGAGAAAAGATATAAAACAAATAATTACATGAATGATTATTTACCTTCAACTGTAACAAGTACAGCAAAACAGAAGTACATTGTGTTGTGACAGCAAATAATGGAGGGCTGTATCCTAGACTGGGGCATGAGAGAAGGCTTCCATGGGCAGGAGGCATTTGAGCTAAGGAGGGGAAGCCTGATTTAAGCAGAGAGTAAGCGCCAAGTCATTCCAGGCAGAAGAGCAGCAAACTTTTTGTCATGACCTGTGAAACCC
Source organism: Lagenorhynchus albirostris (assembly GCF_949774975.1). NCBI lineage: Eukaryota > Metazoa > Chordata > Mammalia > Artiodactyla > Delphinidae > Lagenorhynchus > Lagenorhynchus albirostris. The sequence continues at coordinate 132,475,163 of NC_083096.1, read as the reverse complement.
TAAGATCTGTCCCTGCTTCCTTCATGACTTTGTCTCTTATCAGTATCCCCTGCCTCGCCACCCGCCCCCCACAGTCACCCTTCTCCAGTCCCCTAATCTTCTCTCTCTTTTTTTTTTTTTTTGGTATGTGGGCCTCTCACTGTTGTGGCCTCTCCCGTTGCGGAGCACAGGCTCCAGACGCGCAGGCTCAGCGGCCATGGCTCACGGGCCCAGCCGCTCCACGGCATGTGGGATCTTCCCGGACCGGGGCACGAACCCGTGTCTCCTGCATCGGCAAGCGGACTCTCAACCACTGTGCCACCAGGGAAGCCCCTTCTCTCTCTTTTTTAAACATGTCAAGTTTGTCTCTGGCTTGTGACACTTTTGCATTTGCTATTCCCTCTGCCTGGAATGCTCTTATGCAAGCTCTTCACATAACTGGTTCCAGCATCTGGATCCCAGTTCAAAATTGTTTGTTCCAAGAAACCCCATCCATTGTATGGAGTGCAGCTCCACACCAACTCCACCAGTCACCGTCTACCATATCACAGTTCACCTGTTCCTTTATAGCAATTATCAGTGCTTGATGATTTTTTTACTTGTTTGTGTCTATTTCTCCCAACTAGAAAGTAAGTTCCATGAGAACCAGTCTTGCGCCCCTGACACAAAGAAATCACTCAGTAAAAATTAAATAAATGAGTAAGAATTAGCATTTATGAAGACCCTATGGTGAAAAGAGATGTGGCATCTCCCACGAACAGAAAGGCCTGTGTGGTTAGAAGGCAGTTTAATGACTTATTTGATGCTAGTTGTTCAAATGTTTATGTCTATAGGTACAACATATATAGAGAAAATGGCTCATCAGCCATATTTTAATCAGCTTGACAGTAATCACAACTGTCTTCTTAGACAGAGTACACATGCCTTGCATATAGTAGGCACTCAACCAACTTCTGGCTGATTGAAAAATAATTCTAGTCTATTAAGGCCCTTCTACCTTACCTCTGCATATCAAATTTCAGCTTCAAAAGTGACTTCCCGGGCTTCCCTGATGGCGCAGTGGTTGAGAGTCCGCCTGCCGATGCAGGGAACACGGGTTCGTGCCCCGGTCTGGGAAGATCCCACATGCCGCGGAGCGGCTGGGCCCGTGAGCCATGGCCGCTGAGCCTGCGCGTCCGGAGGCTGTGCTCCGCAACAGGAGAGGCCACAACAGTGAGAGGCCCGTGTACTGCCAAAAAAAAAAAAAGTGACTTCCCATAATTATATCAATAGAGTCCTCACTAGAATGGCCCTGCCAATGAGTAGACATTTGATTTTACCAGCCATAAAGGAATGCATTCACTCTTTTACAGTCTGGTTCTGGGATTTGCACAAGGCGTGGAAAGTATCCCTTGGTAAGTCTAATTGTATACAGTATGCACTAAAGACTCATAATATGATAGGACTAGAATAAGCTCATCAAATAGAAATGTTTGTTTTGTTTGCTCTCTACATTCTTGGGTAGAAGGCATTGTTTCCCAGCACCAACAGATCATCTTTTCCAACCTTCCTGCTCTAGCCATTCACCCCAGAAAGTGAGTGCTGGTGTGAAGAGACTGCCAGTTTAATAATTAGGAGTAGCAAAGTGTGGAGGAGGCATTTCATCCGCATGAAACATTCCCCCAGAGCCATTCCAGAGCCCCTCACACACTGGCTTTGAAGCCTGTGAGGCTTGAAAACAGAGCCTCCTAGGGGAATTTTACTGTAAAATATCTCCTTGGATCGCTATGCATGCTCTATCCTACAGGGCCTCCAAAGCAAGCCACCGCATCAAGGAAGAATTGTCGGGGGTTCTCAGCCTGGAACATTCTATGCAGGCAAGAACACTTCATATCTCTAAGATGGCTGCCCAGGATCATTTATTGCGTTAATTTGTGGGGAGAGAGACTGCCAATCCACATAATTTCAGGACCCACAATTTCAGAGCCAATAAAACAGATATTTTTTGCCTTAATTATGGAGAAAACTCATCTGTTAGACCTAGACTACTATGACTAAAAATTCCTTAAGGTCAGGGAACAAGTCTAAGTTTTCTTTGTATTAATCAATTTGCACAGGTTCTGGAAAGTCATACTTGGATAAATATTAATGAATGATCCTCAAAAATCTATCTATTTCTACAAGATTATGGTTTAAAAACAATCCAATTGCACTAATTTAATATCCTTCTAAACAGGTCTATTATATTGAGGAAAAACTTACATCTGTAATAGATCTAGTCTTTATCAAGCTTCTGCAATTAGTGCCTTTTGACATTGTTGTCAAGGATTTAAAAAATTTAATCACCATATAGTTGGGTAAGTTTGTTGGGTTCTTTGGTTGCAAGCAAAGGAAACTCATTCTGGTTAACTTTAGTAGAAAAAGAATACAATGGAAAGATACAGCTGTATAGAGAACCTACTGCATGGCTGAAAAAACAGGTTTGGAAAAGAAAAGGCAGCTCTAAGAAACTCCATAGAAACCTGCCCCTCAAATGAATGAACATTAACCTTTTTTTCTTTTTTTTTTTTTTCTGTCCTTATATCACTACACTCAAGATTCAGAGTCATAGGAGAAAAAGACTGATTGCCCCAACTTGGGTCCTGGGCCCACCCCATAGCTAAAGGAGAAAAGGGAATCTTGATTTACATCCCCATCAATACTACGCACAATGGGGAAGAGAAGATGTCCAAAATAGATATGGGGGTGTCTTTATCAAAAAAAAGAATGCCATGAGGCTGAAAACCCACAAATGTCCACTACAATGGATGAAGAAGGGGAGAAAGGAATGAACATTTCTTGAGCACCTGTACATACCAAGCAAATACTGTGTGAATTACTTTACACAAGTGTATATCTCATCCTGAGCCATTCTTGAGAGATGGGCATTTTATCTCCACTTTATGGGCAGATGAGATGGGCAGATGAGGAAATTGAGGCTTAGAGAGGTTAAGGGAATTGCTGAGCACCGCCTATCTAATAAGCCATTAGAGTGAAGATTTGGATCCAGGTTTACCTGATATCTGCATTATACTGTATGACCCAAGCTTAAATAACAATTATTCATGGGTTATTTTCAGCCCTGAGGGGATATACTGAATAAGTTTCTAGAAAGGCTGATCCTTTCAGGAGAAAATTTAATGCTTTGTTGACTGACTTGGTTGGTGAAATAAAGTACACCTGGAAAAGTGTAGTCAGGGAAAAAGCACAAGGTTGAGAATGGAAGAGAGGAGTTCATGTCCTGGCTTTGCCACTTTATAATTGTGTAACCCTGGGTAAGTATCTGAGATGTGAGTTCCTTAGCTGAAAAAGGAAGCTAATAATATCTGATAATTACCTCACAGGAGGCAACAAATCACAGGATTTGGCATTTCTACCAAGACCCTTAACCTCTTTAAGCCCAATTTTTTCATGCAAAATAAGGATAATATCTATAACATAGGATTATTGTAAGAATTAAATGAGATAGTATAGATAAATTCTTGAGCACAGGGTAAACATTCAATAAATACTATTTCCTTTTCAACTCACATAATTCTCATGAAGATCAAGAAAGATAATGTATGTGAAAATGCTTTAAGAGCTGTGACATGCTATCAAAACTGCAAATGACATAAAGTTAAGCAGAAAAAATTTTATATCAAACTATAATTTTTAAAGGTCTGAAAATGAAAGGAAGAATATTCATTTGAATAGAAATTAATATTTGGTAGGGAAAAATACGGAGTGTGGCAGAGAGTGGCTTGCTGTTTACTAAACCCATTTCCTTTTCCTCTCGGGTACTTAGCTAAATGCATAATTTCCAGCCTTTCCTGCAGTTAGGTGTGGCCATGTGACTGAGTCCAGGTCAAATGTACATGGGCATAAATTTAGTCCATAAAAATCTCCCAAGTGCAATCCCTCATACACTCTCCTCCAGCATATTTGGATACCATGTATTAATGATGCAGAGCCACAAGGTGGAGGGAGCCTGGGTCTCTAAATCCCTGTTTGAAGGAAATCTGACCACTGATCAGAGACATACATTTTGACTTTACATAAGCAAAAATTAAGTGTCTACTGTGGTAAAGTACTGAGTTGCATTCTTTATATATTTTTAAATACAGCATTACATTAACTCATGGATTCTCAACCTCAGAACTGTTAAAATTTTGGGCTGGATTCTTCTTTGTTGTCAGGGTTGGTTGGCGTTGTCCCATGCATTTGTAGGATGTTCAATTGAATCCCTGACCTCTACCCACCAGATGTCAGCATCATCACCCCTCCCCTCGAAAATCAAAAAATTGTCTCTGGACACTGCCAAATGTCCCCTAGGAAGCAAAAGTCTCTTGGCTGAGAACCACTGCCTTAACTATACTTGGAAATTAATTTACTTTTTAAATAAAATTGATCTCTACAAGACTGAGGTAGAAGGAATGACTCTCCCCAAAGGTAGTAGAAAAATAGCTAAGGAGCCTAAACTACAGATGAAAACTGTGTCCATAAGCAAATTTGTTGGATACTGAGGATTAAAATTCATAAATAAAATGACTTTCCAAACCTGCTGGTCCTCTACAACTGGATCAAAAGCACCATAATCAAAGACAACACCTTGCACTTCAGGCTATTCTGAGATCTTCAACTGTTGCAATACTATTTCTCAAGGTAGGTTTATTCCTGTTCTTGGCAATGGCGCTGGAAGAGAAGTGTCTTGGTCTTTCATCAGAGTTGTATTCTCCTCCTTGCCCTCAGTGTATAGGAAAATAAAGGTCTCATAGTATAGATGGTTTAACATAAAAATTCTCCCTCTGCACAGCTTTCAGAAATCATTTTGGTGGAGTAAAAGCCAAGTAGCAATATATGAGCACTTTCTCTTACACATTTTATTCATCATTCTAAAAAAAACTCATAATGCAAAATTTTTCAACTTATAAAGTGTCCACAGATGAAATTTTTTTCATTTACTTTCTCTTTTTTTTCCTCTTTCAAAAGGTTTCTTTTCTTTACTACCATGCTAAGAATATATTAGAGAATCCATAAAAGTCTGCTGATCAGATTTAATGGGGCATTATTCTATTACAAATATTTGAGTAGGCATTTCCTTCTCAACTTTGATGAGTACAACACATTAACATGAAAAATATAAAATAAATTTTCAGAAAGAATATTGCTTTTCTTTTTTTTCCTTAGCTTTCTTAGCAAGATCTATCTTAGCAAGATCTATCAACCCAAAACTGACAATAATATACATACACTGAAACCTACAAGAGCAGAAAAAGAAAATCACACTTAACAACGAACAAAATCATAAATTTGATGGAGTCTTGGAATTGTCTGTGATATTCAAATTTCCATATGCTTTCAAAAATCCTCAAATTCATAAATGCTATCCATTTTAATTGTTTTATCATTTTTATATACTTTAAGCACCTTTTTTGAAAGTGTATCATAAATTCAGGATGGGAATATGAAGCAGATATGTGTGAAATAGGGAATTTATCAAGATATGAATACCAGTACCTCAATTTTTCTTTTTAAAGGTACCACATATGGCATAATTAGAAATCAGGGCATCTCAAAACCAGATATGTGTATATGTGTTATATTTCGCACTGCCAATAACTATTAATTTGCTGCTTGGAGCCATTGCTCCTTCCTAAAAGCATAGGAGGTATGAGCTGGTTCTGCTTAATTTCCACTGCTCAAAGGAGAACACACCAAACTAGGAAGACAGAGAACCTGTGTCTTTGTCTAAAGACAATTACTGGTATTAACCAGTTAAAGCTCCTGGGAAATCCAAGTACCATCACTAACTACCATCTATGAACAGAAACCCCTAAACTTCCCATACAAAATATTGCCTGCCACTGTAAGCAACCTTACAGCAGATAAATGGAGCTGCTCAAGTCCCCTTAGTTATCGTTAGATTATATTATGATTTTAGTTAGGTGATTCTGTGCATACACTGGAAATATGTATGCACAGTAAATCTCTTTCTATAGCTGCATTAATATTCAGCATGTAGATGATAGGCTAGCAATAGCACAACATCATTCATTTTCAAATCCGTGCTCATTCTCATTATGCATTTGTACCAACGCACTCAGAAAGCCCCTGAGTAATCCTTCAAGGAAAAGTTAGCAGAAGCTGGGTTTACTGTGTGAATGGGAGGAGGGAACATCTCTAAGAACTCAAATTACCTCTTTGTTGTGTTCATTGGAATCCAGAGAAAAATGTATCACAGCTTGCCAGGCTGCACATTTTGCTGTAGCTCCGATTGAAGCAATAAGTCCCGAGCCTGCTGCCCAGGAAGAGCTTTTCCAGCTGGAATTTGGGGATCGACTAAAAAAGTTCTTCCCCTGAAAGATGGATTAAATTGATCATTTTTTCCTAGACATAGTGCACTTCAGGCTCATTTTGCTTTGTAATTAAGAAGAAAGCCAGAAACATCATTTACACATTAAGAATTTAATAGATATATTTTTCTAGCTTTATGCATTAGCACAGGACAGCCCATTAATGAAATAAGTCTTCCTTCAGGGTCAATTTAGATGGCTGTAATCTTCTGCAAATATACTGCAAATGAGGATAATTTAATGATCTTAAAACTAACCGCCAGGAGAGGATTGTTATAACTCTCCAGACAACAAAAAGGGACTTGGTATGGTGTTCAGTAGCCTTTCTTTAATTTAACAAATGTTTAATTTCTGGCCACTAGATGTTTTCAAATTGCAAGTATTATCTGCAGTTTAAGGTTAGTCTCTGGCTTGCTGACCTAGGAGGTTGATTCTGATTATGGAAAGCTGCATTAAATGATGGGTAAAAGGATAACAGTGTTGTACTGAGAAAATATATCCATTTGTTTGCTGATATGACCATGAACTTCCTGGCTTGACTGCAATAATCCATGTATGTTGGTGTCCACTGTTACAACAATACTTAGTATGTGTGCAGAAGCATTTTAAAAATTCTTATTTGCTCCTGAAAGCAATATTAAATGGCAGGTGTGGAGCATGTCATTTTCCCTATTATAACAACTAAGGAATCTCGGGCTCCAGATTCTCATTCCACTCCTCCCACCCCCAGTTAGAGAGCTAAAATTCAAGTCTTCGGACACTTCCCAGTATCATGCCAACCATGTTACCCCTTGCCTTTAGAAAAGCACTGGTTGAAAGCTGTGGAGATCTAGAGGGAAGATTTTTTACAAAACCTCCATACCCTCAGAGAATGTACTATAAAAAACAAAACATTGGCTCTTAAAAATATAGCAGGGGGTGTATGTGTGTGGTAATTAACAAATGAATGGAATTGATAGTAAGGGTTAAGAAGTTCATGGAAGGGAGAAATATTATGGGATATATAAGTCAGAGAAGATTTCATGGAAAAGGTAGACTTGAAAGAAGGGCAGTAATTATATGGGAAAAAAGAAAGCTGTCAGGCAAAAGGCCACACGTACAAATGTGGGACTGTGAAATCAGGTAGGCCTGGGCTCAAGTCCTGGCTCTGCCCTTTATTAGCTGTATGGCTCTAATCAAGTTACTTAATTTCTCTAAGCCTTACCTGTAAAATGGGAATAATTATTAGCACCTGGCCCATAGAATTGTTGTTAATAATATATGAGATAATATATGTAAAGTGCTTATAGTATAGTGGTTGGTACAGAATCAGTGTTGAGCTTAAGAACAGCTTAAGCAAAGGAATAGAGATGAGATATAAGAAGGACTGCCAAAATATAATGATTAAATTAGTCCAGTTTGAGCAAAACTCTGTGGAAAAAAGTAATGAGAATATACTAGAAAAAAACTCAGACCAGATTGTAGGGACCCCTGAATGCCAAAATAACAATTTTTCCCCAGTGGCTTTCTCTTTTCATTTGCAATTCAGAATCCTTTCTTGGAAAAAAATCTTATTTTCAATATATAAAAAAGATACAAGTACAACTGCTTTGGTTGGAGCAGATGTAGAGAATCCAGAGCCCCACCTGCTCAGAATCCCCAACATCTTTTGGAAGGAAACCCAAATTGGAAACTATGTCTTTTGACAACAGGAGGTATTGAAGTCTTCCTTCAGGGAAGTAGTATGGTGAACATTTACCTGGCAGCCAAAGGCAGGGTGCAACAGAGGACAAAGACATGAATGACCACTTAGCATCCTGTCGTAGTTGTCAGGTGATAAGGGTTTGGAATGGAATAGTGTGGTGGCAGTGAAAACAGAGAGGGACATGTGCCAGAGATATTACAAAGGACAACTAGAGAGGTCTTTGCAAGAAGGGGAAGGTGGGGAAGGATGAGCTAGAAGGGATCAAAGATGATTCACAGGCTATAGACCTGGGCAATCATTAGTGGAATCCTTAGTGCCACTCTTCACTTTCCAGAAAGATCATGTTAAATTCTGTTATGCAGAAATGATGGCTAAGGTCATTATTTATGATTTCAAGAAATTCTGGGTTGTTTAGAATACCAATAACTAAATTTATTTGGGGGGATGATAATGGAGGTTAATTGGTAGGGGTAGAGTGGGGAATGAAGTTCCTGGTCAGATAAAGCACTGAGTTGAATCAAGTTAAACAGTCTTCTTTACCCAAACTTCTGATTCTTTAATATGTTGCTGTGCATCTTGAATCCTTAAAAGGGAGATGGAATAAGCAGTTTTCCACAAACTTATTTGACCAAGAACCCTTTTTTTTAGAAAAATTTGTATGGGATTAATGTTTTTTGGAATCCACTTTGGGATATGCTGCTCTGTGGAAGCCAACAAAGGATCCTTGAGGAAGTCTCATTCCAATCATCATTCACTCATTGAAAATATACTATGAGTCAGACACATGACTTCTGCCCCCCAGGAACTGAAAATCTATTGAGGGAGGCTCACATATAACCCACAATATATAGCCACAATATTTACAAAATGCATGTGGTGCTTTGGAAAGAGCAAATGATTCATGTGGCTACAAATAAGAATGCTGGTTTGGTAATTCAAGTGGCATGTGATGAGGCTAGAAAGGTGGTCAATAGTCATCATTATCATTGTCATTAGCTACCACCTACTGAATGCATGCTGTATGCTAAGTATATTAAAGGCACTACATCAATAAATCTTCCCTACAATCCCATAAGGTAGGTACTATTATCATCCACATTTTACATATACAAAAAAGGAGGTTAGAGATATTATATCATTTACCCAAGGTCTCATGCCACCTAAATGGCAAAACCTGAACATAATCCCAACCTATCAGAGCCCAGGGCCTGTATGCTTAACTATTGGGATACATGGGCTTCTTCAACCTTGTGAGATGTTCTAAGGAGTGTGGACTCCACCGTGGAGGCTTTAGAGAGCCACGGAAGGTTTTACATCTCTTTCTGTCCTTTGACAAATCTCTGAAAACACATTGAGTCAGACCCAAAACACAAGAAAAAGAGACTTGCTAAACTACCAAACCACATCTGCCTTGCAGAGGTGCTCATGAGTCACAGCCTCCAAACTGCCTGGGGATTTTCAAATGAAAGGCTCTTATGTGTCTGTCTGCAAGTTACCATCCTGCTGGGTTATCTTCTTCAATAACTGTTTCTTAGCATTGCACTGCTGCACCATGAAAATCTTGCTTTATTATACCTTCTTCAGAGAATCCGCAGCTCTACATTCTGCCTGTCATGTGGGTTTACTGAGAGCTAACTTTCAAAGTCATGCATTCTATGGTAAGTGTATTTTAAACCATGCAGCATCACATTAAAAAGAAATGGCAGTCATTCTGCCCTGGAAACTGTTCCCTAGCATGACATTACTTTAATTCACTGGCTCCTTGTAATCAAGATCTAATAAACAGCATCTTTAAATAAGTCCTACACACAGCCTGCATTGTTACAATCAATTGAACTACTTAAAAAAGAAAACCTCTGAGGCTATCTGGAGGCATTCTGTGCTTCCCTCTGTTTTATGGCACAACCTTAGACACGATGTGTAAAAAGGTCAAGACAGCATGTAGGCTTTTGCATTAAACAGCAGCACACTAATTAGTTTTAGTGACAATGGGGTTCTGTTAGCATGTTCTAATATTTTGATGCTTAGTTTTGTTTGAAACCTCTAGCCATATTACACAAAAGCTCTTCTATCTTCCAATTTTCCTTTTCTTGATTTTTCAACCCCATTATCTGTTTGAACAAAGCACATAGATTTCCTATTGCTATATTTGCATTAGAAGTCTGTTCTAAAATCTAATTTCAAAACAGTTATTTTCAAAGAAGTCAAAAGAGAATTTAATGTGGAACCCAATATTTCTCCATTTAGTTTCATCCACTTTTTCAAATCTCAAATGTAAACTGTGTTAAAACATACCATTAATGAGTTTTAATTTATGCAATTAGCTATCCAGAGCAAGTGTACCATGTTATAAAATGTTAAACGTTAACTTCTGAGTGATAAATTTTTTAATGGATTTCCACATTTCTGAATTCTATTTTAAATTAACAGGAGAAATAATACAGTTCTTCAAAACCAAAGAGATTATTTTTCCATCACTGTGTTTGAATCTATATTCTCACTCTTTTTCTAGAATATAGGTAAATTCCTAAAACATTCTCCAGGATAAAGAACTGCAATTGAAGAAAATAACATTATTTGAGACTTTATTAACAAACTGATATTTCTTCAAAATACCAATTACTATAAGTAATTATAATGTAGTATAGCATGACTTTCTATAAAATAAATAACAAACTGAATGAATTTTACTCAGCTAACTTAGGAATTGCCAGTTCCTTGCACAAGACATATTTATGTCACTGTTTGGTATCATTTATTGTTTTTTAAAAATCCGTTTGAGATTATAAGCTTACATTGGTCACCATCTTTTCAAGACGCTATTGGGCTAATGCTTTAATAATACCTTCTGACGCTGTTCTCCCTTGGAGAAAAGCAATCAAATCTGTAGGTGGGGAAAAAAAAAAAAAAACACATTCATCTTTGTTCCCCCTAGCCGACTTGGCTATGGTCTACAGAAGCTGAACTTTCATTAAAAGAAAATAAAGTTTCTAGCCCTTCATCTTGTAAAGGTAGTGTCTTTATACCGTAAATCAATACACTGCTGTTTGGTTTGCTCTCTGGCTAGACAGACCAAAACAATATAGCATCAAGGGAACTGGGAGCATCCCCTCCAAGCCATTTGTCTTAATGGAGTGCCCACTTCCAAACTGACTTCTTACTGCTTCCATGATGCCAATTTAATTGTTATCAAGCCAGACCCAAAGAAACAAATCCAATTATAAAGCCAATTCTTTATGACCAAAATGGGATATATGTGGGTGTGCTATAGACTGCTTGCAATGTGCTAGGCACTGTACTAAACATGGAAATGCATTACTTTATTGCATTCTATGAGACGTGATTTTTTTGAATCTCAATTTTATGAGGAGAAACTTGAGACTCAGAGAGGTTAAGTAACTTGCTGAAGATCACATAGTTTGTTAAGTGCAGCAGCTGGGACTCTAACCTGAAACTGTCCAATACCATATTTTAGTCTCTTAACCACAATATTATGTTGTCTAGGGAAAGTAATACATATATTTCACTTATATGCTGTACTGTCTCTGAACATTTCCAAGAATTGCCTCACAATGACTCGTTGGAATAGAATAAAATGGTATTTTCTGCCTCATATTTCTGCACCCAATAGAAATGACACTCAGTTCTTGAAGCATCTTATCTCTAGGAATGGGGGGAAGCACACAAGCTGTGGTGTCAAAGTAGCTAGGTACTTTGGGCAAGTTACTTACCCTCTCTGAGCCTTGCATTCTCATCTGTAAAACTGACATGATACAGCTACCGTCCAGGGTCATTGTTAGTACTAGAGCTAATCATTTATCAGACACTAGCTCCATGCCAGGCACTGTGCAAGAACTTTACTTATGTTGTCTTATTGCATCCTTACAATGGTCGCCTGTGAATATACTTGACACATATTCATCCATTCATTTAAAAAAAATTAGCACCTGCTGGGTGCTAAGAATATATTAGTCATGAGAAGCATGGTGCTGCCATCTTGACTGGCAATCATTAATAACAATGACGCTAGAACTTTGAGGCTTCTGCTTTTATTAGGTTTTTGACATGGGTGAGGATCTTTACAAAATAAAGTTGAGAATTCTCTACTTGGCCTGATGGCCTTTAAGATGTGTGATACAGACTAAGGTTGTGTTGTGAAAGTACTGCACTTAAGTTATGATTATTGCTTGAGGTCTTTTACATACAACAAACAATACTTCCTGATAAAAGTCTTCTCTGTTAGCTAGACTAGAGTAGATTCCTTACTGTCCGTCAAACGTACATTTCCCCTCCCCAGAATTTGTTAACTGTGTACTTTCTGCCTGAAGTTCCTTCTTCTCCTTCTCCTCAGTTTTCCAAATCTATCAGTTGTTATTCATTCACTCAACAAATATTTATTGAGTGCCTACTGTGTGCTAGGAACTGTTTTAGGTGCTTAGGATTCAGCAGTGAAAAATCAGATTAAAAATCCTAACCCCATGGAGCTTATATTTTAGTGTAATAATTAATCATTCATTACACCTATAGCACAGGGTGGAGCTCTCTGAGTGTGGACTGAGGGTGGAAGTGTTCAGTGGCTACAAGGTTTCCAAAGAGCACTAATAATATAGGTGTCCCATGTGAAACCCCATTTCTCTAGGGAGGCCTTACACAGACCTCTGGGTTCTGAATAACAACAACCTTGTAAAGTAGGTAAACAGAACTAAATCACTCCACTTTTGGCTAAGTCACAATAGAACTAAAGACCCTTCCATGTTTCTGCCTTTCCCTCTTCGAAGGAGCCACCCTGTCTTGCCAGCCTAATGATTCAACCTATTTACCTTTTGGTCCTATTTCATCATCACATACTACCTCATCTGTGCTCTCTCCAACTGCACAGGGGGCCAGGAATGGGACATGCTGAAGTATACCTGGTTCTGAAAATCTAGACTGGTTTTTGGAAAAGTCCAAATTACCAACTTAAAAGAAACCAAAAAAAACAAATAAACTTTATTTTAATAGTAAGGCAGTAAATTATTTTTCAAGAATGTAGCTAATAGAGCATCACAATACCCAATATGTCTCGGATCCTAACTCAATATTTTTAATTACTTGCCTTTATTGGTCAGACAAAATATAGAGTCAAGTTTCAAATAATACCTTTTATTGGACTAATGGTGGAATATTGACAGATAAGCTTTGGGGATATAGAAAACTCCCCTCTAGGTCAATAAGTGATTGACTATGAGGAAAGGATTTCTGTAGGCAGAGAAGCCTCTCTGTCAATATTGTGCAGTTTATCAGATAAAAGGTATCACTCAAAACATGCCGGTTGTTTTTCTTTGATATAAAATAATGAGTCTTGTGAGCTAAAGATGTTGTTACATAGGATGAATCTTCTGTCAGTCATTTGACCTTTTAAGCCTCTAATTCCTCATCTGAGAAGTAAAGATGATAAAATCTGTCTGTCTACTTCATAGAATTATTGTATATCGTTAGCTAATGCTTGTAGAAACATTTTTATAACTGGAAAGTAAGATAAAATATGTGCTATTTTTATTGACCATTAATATGCTTAATAAGCATATTAATGGCAATAAGCCTAAATTAATAGATATCAAAGAGGTGTTAAAACAGCAGATTACAACAGTGGAAGTCTTTTTGAATTACCGTCTCAACATTCAAGTAAACAAAATACTCTTGAGTCCCTACTACAGGCCAAACACAGTTTTGCCCATCAGAATTTTCACCCAGAGATAGAAACTCTTTATAAATAAAACAAATAAGAGAAGATGTCATGCATAGGGAAAGTTAGCACTTGTCCTACAGCACCGAAGTGAAATGGGTCGTTGTAGCACCTGTGAAACTTCTTTCTTACTGTATAGGCCTTCCTTTTCCAAGTTGTCAGAATAAACAATTCCATTAATGAATCCCTAATAATCTGAAAACAGTAAACCTACGATCGCTCAGTGTCATTCACAAAATCCCAACAAGAGCCCTGCAGTCCGTCTCAGAAAGAACTGTTGGATTCTAAAGAGATCCTTCCTTCATTTTGGAATACTTAGTGTAACAATTCCCTTGACTTCCTTTGTGAGCATATCCAGGTAAATACACCAGTACTTTCAACGAGCTATAGAAATCTAGACTTGTCTATGCAGACTGATGTAAGTACCTCATACTGAGAGGACCATCCTCAGTTACACAGAAGATTAACACTTTTAATAGTAGTTGTTTAGACCAGTTTAGTGTATTTGCCCAAAACTTCATTTTCTACAAAGTAATAGAGGTTATATCAGCTATCATTTTTGCTAAAACCTGCTATTTTTAAAACAATTCATCAGGGAAGTGCATTCAGGACCAGGTATCTACTTCCTGGGCGTGCTTTCCCCCTTAAGTGGCAATAAGTAGCAAGGGTGATATTTCTAAGGAACCTCATGGCGTAGAATGGAGATTTTAGACAGTTCAACCTTAGATCTAATGTTTATAGGGGACCATTTGTATTGGTCTCCTGAGGCAATTCAATGAAAGCGGATTCTTTTTGCCAAAGGTATCAACAGTTAAATATATTGGTGTCATGTTAAACTAACTTAAATTCAGCTCATTTATTCAATATTTCATTCTACAGCCATTTGCTGGATACCTACTATGTGCTGGGCACTGTGTTAGATGTCAGGTTGCCCATAGTCTGTGAGAGTGGCCGGCATGGTAACAAACGCAATATGATGGGAATGGAGATAGAGCTGTGAAAGGGGATCAGCAAAGTCTTCTAAGAAAGATGAAGCTTGAGAAGAGTTGTGAGAACCAGTAGGAGTCGGTCCGATAAAGATGAAGCTTGTGGAGAGGGGAATCCAGTGCAGGCAGCAAAGCAGCACTTTTCCCAGGAAAAAGGAAAGCAAACCTCAGGGTCATCCACTGTACCAGGTCCCTTAAGGTCAAATGTAGGCTTGTTTCATAGCTGCCCAGGCCAACTCGGAGGCCCAGTGAAGCTCACTGGCTGTAGCTCTGTCAGAGGTCTCTGCTTCCAGTCCTCAGACAGAGCCTCAGGTGCTTTTGGTGCCTGAGCAAAGTCCTCCTCTGTATGGGGCAGGGAAGGCCCAGCATCTTCCACTTGAGGGAAGCAAGAGCATTTTCTGAAAAGATTTGGCTTCTAGGAAACAGTCCTGGAAGGACAGAGGGAATTATTTGTAAAGTTGAATTAATATGCGTTGGCCTTATTATCATAGTGGATCTGAAATATTTCCTCACATGAGAAGTCATGTCCTTTCTCCTCACGCAGAAGAGAACTTGGCTCTCCTTTTCATTTCTGATGTCACTTGAGGCTCTTGTCCAAGGAATTTCCATTCCCAAACAGCAAGTGCATTCAAATGACAAAAGGAAATGAAGGTAGGTGAAGGCAAAACTGGGAGCAGGGCTTCCCTGGTGGTGCAGTGGTTGAGAGTCCGCCTGCCGATGCAGGGGACACGGGTTCGTGCCCCGGTCTGGGAAGATCCCACATGCTGCGGAGCGGCTGGGCCCGTGAGCCATGGCTGCTGAGCCTGCGTGTCCGGAGCCTGTGCTCCGCAACGGGAGAGGCCACAACAGTGAGAGGTCCGCGTACCGCAAAAAAAAAAAAAAAAAAAAAAAAAACTGGGAGTAGACGCTTGAACCTGGTTTTAACAGAGGGAAGAGTTTCCAAGAGATATCAAGAAATTAATAATTCCACACACAAAACTCAATAGCACTATTTTATATTCAGGCTTTTCATACCCTCTGGCCACTGTTTTGTTTAAGATGCTAAAAAAAAGTAGTAATAACTAGAAGCAATTGTTTTCCTTTTCCATGCTCAGTTCAGCCAGTGGTTGGACTGAGGTTTGTTTGTTTCCACAGGCAAAAACCAAGTATGCCAAAAGCGATTTTTGTAATGGAGTCATACACCTCTAGAAATAGGATTTTGTTATAAAAAATCCAAATGCAACCTTAATTACAGAGACACAAACACAGCATTAAAGATAATGATATCTTGGGTCAGCTAGATGAATTGAAACACTCAAATGTGGTATTAACACTTTCTGTTCTTCATTTAAGATTTCACTATCAACTCAGATTACACATCACTGGTCAGATTTAAGTCAGTCAACATTAGATACATGAATTCAAAAGTATCCACTGTTTTCTAGTAATCTGGTACATCAGTATTTCTAAGATTGTTTCACAGAGATGCAAAATTTCATAAACCATTGTTCCTACTTTATAAAACCAGTATGTTTACTTGTTTTTTAAACACTTCTGCTTTTCATAAGAAAAATTACAAGAACATGACCTATAGCCACAGACCCTGAAGAATAATCATCAACAATTAAAGAAAAAAGAAAAGAAATAGTTCACTGCTGAATATACTCTTTCTCCTTTATAAGAAATGTCACAGGGCTATTTTTTGTACTTGAGAGAAATGGCATTGTGATGACTTGTCCCTTCATATAATCGAATGCTCTGTTCCATGCTTGCCCCCTGCACAATGCACCCCCCCAAACACATGAAACAAAACAAGACCCCCTTGGGATCTCTTCTGGTTAGCTACCAAGAGAACCTTTCTACTCTTCTTGTCACTAATTATTTTTCATTCCATAAATACTTGCTAATACCTACTGTGTGCCAGGCAAAGTGCTAGACTCTGGGGTCACAAAGGTGGAAATGATGGGCTGGCTCCTACCCTGACACAGTTCATCGTCCAGTAATTGCAGTTGCAGATAAGGAAAAGAACAATTACTTAGACCTATGGGGATGTGTGGGACGTACTGGGGTGCACTGTGTGCTCTAAGCAGGGCCACCTAATCCAATCTGAAGAGTCAGAGATGCTTTCCTGGAGGATGGACTTTCTTAGCTGAGCGCTGAGGCAAGGGAAAGAGTGGAGATGTGGCTGCAAAGACAAAAAAAACAGTGTCATGGCTAAGAAGTAGGTTTGAATGGATTTCAAAAACAATTTAAAAAAGGGAAAACAAGATGGAAAATAACCGAGCTGACCTTTGAAGCTAGACCTTTAGAACTAGTCTGTAAGAGCCTTTCTAGATATCCATGGTGTGGAACAGTAGGAAACAAACAGAATTTGGATTGAGAAAGCTGGGTTCAAGTCCAAGGTTCTAATTCTTTTAAGCTATGTGACCCAAGATAAATTACTTTAACTCTGTGGGGTGTGGTTGTTTTTTCTCATCTGTGAAGCTGGAATAATAATGTACCATCTCTGCCATTCATATAGAGTTGTTAGGTTCAAATGAAAGAGTGGATGTGAAAATACTTTTATACTGTAAAGCGTTACATAAATGTTAGTTATTATTATTAAAACAAAAGTGGAAGTGGGCTAGTAGAATTAATAGGATTTAGATACAAGAAAAAAAAACAGAGATTATGAATGTAAAGTGAAAGATAGTTCCCTTTCTTTCTAGGGTAATGGCCAAAATTAATTTCCCACAGCCTGGGAAATTTGCCAGAAATATATGAAGGAGGTGCAAATCCCTATTTTTAAAAAAAGGAAGAAATTTAATATCTGATAAAAAGCAGTGCTCAGAGGGAGGGAAGCTCTGTTCCCTATTTAAGATGCCAAAGAGGGTAGTAACAGGGTAAAATATACTATCGAGAAAGTTCCTAAAATCTCTAATGACCATATTTCCAACAGCTAAAGCATTCAACTGAGTGCATAGATTTTAAAGAGGAAAATGTAAGCCCAGTGGAATAAGTACAAGGAGGAAAAAATCAAGCAGAGGTGAAATGTCTGTACAAAAGTCAGCTGATAGAAATAGGTGTAGGTAGAGCAGGGTGATGGGAGTGGAAAGAAAAGTTCAGCAGGAATGCAAACACCCATTGCAAGCAAGCATCTTCTCCCTCCAGGCACTGTGCTTTGTGCTGGGGAAGGAGGAGGCATGGTTCCTGTTCTCTAAGGCCTCACTGTGCACCATAGACCCCTTAGAGCATTTTAGAAGCAAACAGAACAGAAAGTAATAATGGGCTTACAGCCTAACAACAGATGGTCTAAGGTGGTGCTAAAAGAGAGATCAAAGACATTGGAGTTGTTTACAGAGCTGTTTGAAGCAAAAAGGAAAATATCCACAGCTCACAGCGTGACCTGCATGATCACAGATGTAGCGGGGCCATGCTCTCCTGGGTCTGAGGATTAAGCTGCTGAGCCCTTCTTGGCCCCAAGCATTGCCTGCAGGAACTTCCTGTGCAGCTTCTATTGGAATAAGGGAGAAGAGGAAGAAGTAGAAAAGTGTTAATTAGGACATAATTCAAAGGACAGAGGAAGAATACCAGGAGTGTGGTTTCCCAACATTACTTGAGACAGCAGCAGAATTTTCACCACCAGTCTCCTCATCACAACAACAAAATAATAACAATTTCAACATATATGCCAATATGTTTCAACATAATTTTGAAGTATGTACCGTATACCATTTCTAACTCCTCCTGTTACTACAATAATAATAACATTATTATTTCCATGTTATATACGGGGAAACCTGTGGTTTAAAGAGCTGAAGCAACTCATGCAAGGTCACATCATCCAACTTGCCAGTAGAGAAATATGGGATGTATATTTCTGTGGCTTAAACAAGTGTTTAGCGAAATAAGCCGTAAGTTTTCTCGAAGACCACACATGGATGCAATTTGCCCAAAGGCTGATAAAATATCTGTGGAGATGTTATAAACAGGAGTTCAGGATTCCCCTGTGTCCACGTTAGAGGTTAGAGCAAACCAGTTTAGAGCAACTGCCCACAAGTAACAGGTGCCAAGGACTGAGATAACACAGCGTTTGTCCAAGGCATCAGAGACAGCAGAGCTGATGCATGAACATGGTTCAAGGAACTGTAATGCTAATAATAATTATTATTTATTGAGACTGAGGGCCAGGTGTAGGGCTAAGTGCTTCACATGGAATAAGAAGCTGATCTGAACATGTAGCTATGAACCAGGTCTATGAACAGTGAAAGTACACCGAGTTCCCCTCTCATGCCAAGTTTCATACCTGGGTCACAGGTTTAAATGCCAGGAACCATGGCCCACTGAGTGGATAGACAGGAAAAAGATTATGAGGTAAGAAGTTGGTTAGCTACCCTTATGGTATCGTGTGATTTGTCATCCCTGTAATAATAAGATTTATTCGTAAGTGGAAAAAAAATATTAAAAAGGAATGGTGATGTGAAAGCTACAAGCAGGCAACATCATTTCAACAAGAGCAGAAGACTACTATACAAGTCTACGCATCTTTTGAAGCTCAATTCCATTGTCACACCCTGTCTGCCACCTGCCACCAGAAGGACACAGGTTCTAATCTTGGCTCTGCCCTGTACTGTGTATTCTTGGGCAAGTTACTTAACCAGCTTGAGGTTCAGTTTCTTCATTCATCCCTTCATTCAACAAATATAATCAATGCCTAATATGTGTCAGGCACGGTTCTGAGCACTGGGAATAAATCAGTGGGGGAAAAAAGAGTAGACAAAGGCTACTTCTCAAATAATTCTGTAAATTCTCAAGGAGCTTACATTCTTACAGGCAATGAGAGACAAGGTTAGTGGTGATAAACGCTATGAAGAAGAATAAAGCAGGGTAAGGGGACAGAGTAACAAGGACCGCTAGTTCTTTTGTGACTATCAGGGAAGGATTTACTGACGAGTTGAAGTTTGAGCAGAGACCCGAATTAAGTGAGGGAGCAAACCATTCAGATATTTGGGGGGAAGAACATTCCAGGCTGTGGGAACAATAAGTATGAAGTCCCTGCAGTGGAAGCGTATATGTTGTATGTGAGGAATAAGGAGGCCAGCACAGCTGGGATGGTTTATTTAAGAGGAGAGTAGTGGGAGGTGAGTGCAGAGGGGTCATTGGGGCCAAAAATTATATTGGGCCCTTTTAGCCATGGTAAACATTTGACTTACTGTGGAGTTGCTGTGATGATTAAATGAGATACTAAAAAAGGAGTGTCTGACACATATTAGGTGCTCAATAATTGGTAGCTATTATTATTATTCCTTTCCCAACAATTACAAGGGTAAGATAAGAAAGGGCATTCGGATTTTAAAATCTTCCTTAGAAATGATCTCCAAAGTGATAAATGGAATAAAATCCTAGATCCTAATGATATTTACTATCCCATTTTCCACCTTCTTGTCACCCTGGATCACACTTCCCAGTTGTATATGTGTTAGGATAGTTTGCTCTCATACCAAGCATAATAGACATAAAGAAAGGTACATAACAGTACATCCTGGGAACCCAAATGGAATCACCAGTGATTTTAATTGTACCTTTTCAATTGTGGCCACAGTAACCAATTATTTTGAATTCATTTTTAGATATCTAAAACTATACTGATATTTTTGCTTTTCCTTCTATATATGGATGTGTTCTTTCACAAGACCACTCCACGTCTCAGACACTTAAGAACAGTAACTGTTTGAGAACTGAAAATGATGAGGTAATTGCTAACTTCTCAGCTAATTCTGTTTCACATGTTCATTATTCAAAAATAATAAATGAAACCTACAGAATACAGTGGGCAGAGTAAGAGAAAGGATTTTTTATATATAATTTCTAGAAGATTTGCAATTCCACTTTGTGATTCAGAGCTTAGTAGGCACAGAATTTAGAATAACTCTGTTTATCTGTGCAAACTTTCCTTAGCCTGTTGCAACTCCCAAGTCCAACTCTTATATATGGGTGTTGGGTAGAATATACTGAACAAAAAGTATACAAAGGCTTAATTTTTCTCCTGCCTACAAAGATCTCCAAATCTTTACTATTCTGCACAGCTGCCTAGAATAGACAACAGTAGAGCTATTGTCCATGATTCAAACTGAGGAGGAGTGAAAATACCATTAACCCTTAAAAACAGAATTATCTTATTCTTTTGATTTTGCTACACAGTATAATGTGTTTGTGGCCATATTTGGATCATATCCGGTTAGAACACAGGAATAATAGATATCATTCAGATAATAATTAGCCATGTACTTGCAATAGCTGGATGTGAAGTCAAAGGAAAACACTAAAAATGTTGTTTTTTTGGACCATGACAAAGAGCTTTTTAAATGAGTTTGAGCATTTTTTGTGGCTGACTCATGTCTGGAGGCCTTGCTGTGGTCACCAATGCTTCAACTTTTGTACTTTTAATTTCTATCTTTGACAATTTTAAATGCTAAGTAACACAAGGCTTTCTTATGGCCTGCAAGTCCATATAGTTTCTCTTTGTTTCCTCTTTTTTCTGTTTGTAAGCAAATGCTACAATTTTAGATCACATGTTTTAGCCATTGTTGCTGATTAAAGGGAATTATAACATGTCTTAGGACAATAGACTTTACAATTTCACCATTGATGCTTTAAAATTACAAAATCAATCCTATAAATTCTAGCCTATATTTTAATATTTTTTATCTGACCTAAATTATGTATTATTTCTTTCACACTTGGTAAATTAAAGCTCCAATGACAAGAAAATAAATAACTAAATTATGAGAGCATGATTATTTATTTACAAAAAAAGGACTGGAAAGAAATATACCAAGATGCTATCAGCGGTTATTTTGGGGAGGTAGACGTATAGGTGATTAATTTCTTCTTTATGTTTTCATATATTTTCCAAACTTTCCTCAATGGTCATATATTACTTTCATAACCTTAGAAAGTTTAAAAAAATTTTAATTGTGAAAAATTAAAATAAGTCCAAAGCCCTTAGTAGATTATTAATACATTAAAATCACCTAAATGTGCTCCTACAAAAATAG
Source organism: Lagenorhynchus albirostris (assembly GCF_949774975.1). Lineage (NCBI taxonomy): Eukaryota > Metazoa > Chordata > Mammalia > Artiodactyla > Delphinidae > Lagenorhynchus > Lagenorhynchus albirostris. The sequence goes on along the minus strand of NC_083096.1, from coordinate 132,453,420 downwards.
ACCCTATCAAGGGAAAGTAATTAGTTTCAAGACCTTCTTTTCTCAAAGAAATACTCAAACTTTGATTTAATAGCACAACACAAAGTTCCATTGAAACAGATACTTCTTGGCAGTTTAGTACAGGAATTTTATTTCATGTGTATAGAGAAAGGAGAACTGGGAAATTCATACTTAATGTCGGCATCCCTACCTTAGTTAAGATGTCTTAAAATATCCACCCATTCTTCACTGTTCATGCACCATCTGGATGCCTACGTCAGCAAAAGGGGGAAGAAAAGGAACATTGGACCATTTTGTGGCAAAATCTATCTGCATGATTGATACTGGCTGCACAGAATCAATCTGCTGGGCTTCGTTTTGGCGTTTTGAGCATGGATCCTTTTCCTCCTATCTGACTCTTCTGAGATAAATTTCTAGGTCTAGAGTTTTACTGATTTTTAAAAGGAACTACTCCAGCTTCCTATCCTCTCTCTCTCTCTCTCCCTCTCTCCCTCTCTCTCTCCTTCTCTCTCTCTCTCTCTCTCTACTCCTTCTGCCCTCCTCAAGGGCAGTGATGCTATCCCTTGACTCTGGGAGAGCCAAGCAACCACTTAAAGACATTCCTAAAGACACTGCTGACCTGCTGGTATCTGGTAGTCCATGCTCAGCTCTGTCCGTTTCCTTGAAGTTCTCTTCTGTGGATCATGCACATTTAACTTCAAAGACAAATACTGGGCACAGAAATGACACAGAGAGGGCAGAGGGGCATGAGAACTGGGCCTTGAGCACCTAAGTGCTGAAACAGATTTTCTTTGTTCTTAACTGATGCCTAGCTAATTGTTGGTGCTTAGTGAATGTGAAATAATAAAAATGTTACTATTAACAAAAATAATAGGATTTTCAGCAGAAAGATACTTGGAAACAATTGCTCATAAAAAGCTAATGTAATGGATGGATTCTGGCATCTTTTCTTTTATCTTTTGAATGTCCTAGCTTGAAGAGGTTTGTTAAAATGTACCTCCTTTGGGAGGTGGAGGGGTGTAGCAGATCAAACAGGGAAAAAAGTCCAGTGAGAACTTTATTAAAAAGCAAGTCATTTAACATCAAATGTGACTGTGATGAGCTAAACTTACAAAACGAATTATTATTCCCACCCCAATTATCTCTTTCTTCTGCCTCAGTTGGCTTTGGAGGGGGGGATTATCATTGGATATGGAATATTAGTTGGTAGCAACATAATGTCCTCATCCTGGTACTTTGTTTAAAGCTGAAACTAAGATAGAAAGAATTCATGAGTATTTCTAGTTATTTTTAATTTCCCCTTCTCACTTAAGAGCTAAAAGAGAGCTATCAAAAGAAAAGAAGCTAACAAGAATAGCAAAATGTGGGTAACTGTAAAACTGAATGATAGGTGGTTCATTATGGTATTCTCTTTACTTCTGTGTATGGTTGAAATGTTTCATAATAAAAGGTTTTTAAAAGCTTACAACAAATGATAGCAACATGTGTCTTCATTTGGCCACAGAGTAGGTTGTGTGACCTCTGGAAAATTGTATCCCTGTGCCTTAGTTTCCACAATGATATAGAGAAAGTTTGGTTAGTCTGGATAATCTATAAGTTCCTTCCTGCTCTTGATTTCTATGACATTTTCTTCCTTTAGTCACATTTTTCATGCTACCTGCTAGATCTTAAAAATTTCACACTCAGGATATATGTGTATGTATAACTGATTCACTTTGCTGCACAGCAGAAACTAGCACAGCATTTTAAATCAACTATACTCCAATAAAAATTTTTTAAAAAAGAAATCACAGGAGAAACACCATGTGATGTCAATAAATTCAGGTAAAAAAACTCAAAATTAGATCATCATTTCTAATAGAGACAGTAAGTAAAATGGAAACTACTTAAATATAATAAAAGTTATTACTTATCAAAAAAAAAAATCATGGCCAGAGATCTAGGGGAGACCCAAGAAATCAGGTCCATAAGACCTGGTCTTAAATTCCAGATCTCATACACACTTGCTTTGGACAAGTCAAACAGTCCAAGGCTCAGTTTTCTCCTCTGTAAAATGAGAATAACAGTAATACTTTCTTCATTGGTTATTGTAAAGATGCGGTCTAAAAAGTGCTTAAACATAGGACTTGGCATCTTATAGGCTCTAGGTAAACGTAAACTATTGTTGCATCTTGGTTTATTTCTTTCCAGTCTTTTTTTTGGTAAACGGTGGTCATTATTATGGACATTCTCTTGCATCCTGGAACATCTGTCCTCCTTTCTGTCTGAAAAGGCAGAGGATAAAACAAACTCACACATAAAAAAATAAATGAAAAAGTTAGGGCTGTCTGTAAGTAGATCACCAGTTTTTCTTGAAAGCATGTACTTGCTTTACATAAAGTGCCAAGAAGTCAAAGTAGGGTACTATGCCCTGACGCATGCTTCAGACACCAGAACTCCACAGGTTTTCTTTCTTGAGCTGTGGAATTTTCTTCCTGTAATAGGTGTTTTTATTATAAGCATTGTACTGCAAACACAACTCTGAGAGCAGCATTCCTGAGTTAATTTGTGCTTTCTCTTTGGAAGTATGAGCAGTGGCCCCGGGGATATTAAAAGTCTAGATATTTAATCTAGTCCAATTAACAGCCCTTCTGATTTCAAAGCCAAAAATCAACTAACATCTAGTCTGGACAAAAATGGCTTCAGAAAAAAAAATTTTTTTAATCCTAACAATTCCTTTATAAAAGCAAGAGAAATTCAGTCATGCAATGAACCATGACTTGAGCACCTGCAGTAAGAATTCACACATCTGGGGCTTCCCTGGTGGTGCAGTGGTTGAGAGTCCGCCTGCCGATGCAGGGGACACGAGTTCGTGTCCCGGTCCAGGAAGATCCCACATGCCGCGGTGCACCTGGGCCCGTGAGCCATGGCCACTGAGCCTGCACGTCCGGAACCTGTGCTCCGCAATGGGAGAGGCCACAGCAGTGAGAGGCCCGCGTACCACAAAAAAACCAAACAAAAAAAGAATTCACACATCTTATCTCTATTTTTAAAAAGACCTAAGTGATAGCTATTATTATCCCAATTTTACAGATGAGAAAATAGAGATGTGTCAAAATTTAAGCTTGTCCAAGACCACAAAGCTAGTATGTGGAAGAAAGTAAATTCTCAGCACAGAACCCATACTTGGGAACATAATAAATTAACAACATCTTCCTGAAAAAGTTGTTTCTTTTTTCTGAAAAGAAACTCATGGAGATACTCTTCCACAGACTCTGTTCTGTCCAAAGCAGCAAATGTTCATTACATCTCAGCCTAAGAATGCAATTAGAATACCTGCAAACATTCTATTCTATGAATTATACCTTGGTTTTTAAAAATCTACCCAATTTAGCTGAACTTTGTCAAATAAAGGCCCTAATTGTCCATCTGATAACAGAGGCATAGTCCTTAATGTCAAGACTCTTCTGGTGAGGTTAAATTGCATCTGACCATTATCTGGTAGCTCAAGATGAAGCTGGCGGGAATGATTAGGCCAATGCAAGCTGGCTGACAACGCAGAAAAGACTACCCATTCTTTGAGGTAGCGTGAAAGACAGTCTGCATTACAGGGTTTTTAACCTTTGTTTTTTGCTCTTTACACAATGACTTAGACCTGGGGAGAGTGCAGTAAAACAGACACTCCCATGCTAATGGGAGTGTAAATTTATACAACCTTTTGGAAAATAAGCGTAGCAATAGGCAGAAAAAGCCTTAAAAAGTGTTTTTTGCCCTTGGACTCTAATTCTTCTTCTTGAATCTGTGACAAAGAAATTGTCAGAATTATGGAAGAACCCTTATGTCCAAATATGTTCATCACAATAGTATTTACAATAGAGAAAAATCCAAAACAATCCAAATATTTGATAATAAGTCAATAGCTAAGTAAATTAAGGCATAACCACACAATGAAATAGCATGTCACCATTAAAACATATATTTACAAAGCCATTACAAATTATGTCAACATGAAAAATGCTTGTGCTATAGTGTTAAATTGAAAAAAATACAAATTTATAAATACTACCCTTATGATTACCTATATTAACTTCTCTGTGCCTCAGTTTTTATCTATACAATGTGACTACTCTCTTCACAGGGTCATTACAAAGATTAAATGTTATCGTTAAAAGTACTTAGATTAAGTATGTATTAATTTTCAGCCATACAATACAAGTATTGTCATCCTCATTTTATAGGTGAGCCAATTAAGGCACAGAGAGGGTAACACAAGGGGCAAGATAGCCCAGGAGCAACTGGCAGAGACTGGATTTGAACCTTCATGTGTCTGACACCAAGTCCGTGTCTTCAACCACGCAGAATACCACCTGACAGAAAGAGGAAAGTCAGGAGGGAAAGTCAGATTAGAAAAAAAGTTAATGCAGTTTTACAGATACTGTTTGAGATGACAAGTTATTCAAAAATTATGTCAAAGAGATCATTATTTTGAACTTCATATTATTTGATACTTCTATTTAGTATTTTTGAAAGAAAGCAATGCTTGAAATTAGATATGAAGAATAAGCATATTGCAACATCGTTCTCCAGAATTAAATAACAACTAACATATTCTTGAGTGGAAGAGAGGCAAGGAATCTCAGGAGAGGAACTCAAAACATTTGTGAAAAATAAAACTTACATCTAGAGAAGAAGCATGAAGAAGACAAGGGAAGAGAGGAGTTGGAAAATCATTACTTAAAATAAGTGGGGAAAGTTGGTACAATCTTGCTCCATAAATTCCTAAGGGAAACTTACACATAAAGAGTGGAATGGGGGAAGGAGGGGAGCTATTGGGGGCTGGGTGAGGGAATGAAAGGAAGATAAACACCCTCAGGACAGGAAGATATCAGCAAAATAACTGAATTAGTGGAATCTTCATGGTAATAGTTAAGGTTTCAAGGGTAACTGTGTTTTTGAAAAGAATAAAACTGATCAATGTGAAATGGTCAATCATGTATCTGCCAGGCTTAAAACAAGTATTTGACTTAGGATCTCAGAACTGCCATCTGTGTACCTTTTAGATTTTATATGTATAAATACAAATATGAAATATATATATACATACACACATGTTAGAAATAGGCATAAAGTAAGTGGACTAAGAAATAGTTCTTTGGAGGATTTAGTAAGGAGACAGATCACACTTCCCTTTATTATTTTTAAAATATTAATATCTGACCAGTTATTCATTTTAAGGATGACACTTTATCTAATTTTGCATAATGTGCAATAGGTCATCCCAGGCTCTAATAGAGGTCTTTTAGCACAGTGGCTTAGAGCATAGTCTCTGACCAAGGTTTGAATCCCAACTCCAATACGTATTAGCTATGGGATTTTGAACCGTTTAACTTCTTTAAGCTTGAATTTCCTTACCTGTAAAATGAGAATAAAATAGTACCCAACATACTAAACTGAAGATTTTAAAAGATAAATGCACAACAAAGTGCTTAATGCAGTGCCTGACACAAAGAAAGAACTCTGTAAATGTTAGCTGTTATTAATTATAACAACACGTCAAAAAGGCTCCAAGCTCCTTGAGGGCAGGGACTGTGTCTTTTTTATCTTTGCATACCAGTGCCTTTCACAATTATTGCAACATAAGAAGCAAGCCTTACCTAAATAGTTATGAGATGATGGAAAAGCAGGAGAGGGGGAGACAGGGAAGCAGAGGCAGGGAGAAGTTTATCATATGGGAGAACATGAACTGTCAAACGAATCCTAATCCTAACAAGACATTTAAGTGGGAAGTCTTTATTTAACCTTCATTCACTTCTTCAGTTTATTTATTCATTCCAAAAATATGGAGGGATGGTGCTGAAGAGACAGAAACAGACAAATGGAACAGTTTCTCTAACCTCACCTTAGCTACAATACAACAGGCAACAAGACATTAAACTAATAATTATGGGAGGCAGTAGGGCAGATTTGGCTAAATATGGGTTCTTCTATTTTATTTTTTAATGTAGGTTCTTTAGAGTCGAGGAGCTGTGGGTGCTAATTCAAATCTGAGTCCAGAAGGAGAGGTTAATTGGTCCAAGATCCCACAATTAGTTAATTGCAAAGCCAGTGGGGGCAACAATATAGAAAACTTGAATCTCTTCCCCTCCCTCCCACCCAGCCCACTAACCCGGCCCCGGAAATAGTTTGGGTGTATAACAGTTTGGATTTGCACTTTCCCTAGCCTGGCAGTTTTGTTTCTTCGTTTGTTTTTATTGTAAGCATCACATTAACACTTATTTGTGGCTGCTTTTCCTCAGAGTTCAAGCTATGTGTGACTGAGGACTGTAGCCATCTTGCTCGTCACTGAATCTCCAGCAAGAGTCTCTGGAATGACGCTGTCCAATATGGTAGCCACACCCACATGTGGTTACTGAACACTTGAAATGGGGCTGATCCAAACCTAGATGTGCTCTAAGTATAAAAAAATACCAATTTTGAAGACAGGAAAAAAAGTCTTAATCATTTTTATATTGATTATATATATATATAATATTTTGAATCTATTGGTTAAATAGAATAGATAATTAAAATTAGTTTTACAGGTTTATTCTTCCTTCTTTAATGTGGCTACTAGAAAAAAATTAAATTACATATGTGGTTCACATTTGTGGCTTATGTTATATTTCTATTGGACAAAGAAGATGCACCATAAATTTCTGTTGGATGAATGAATGAATGAATGATCAAGAAGCCCTTTAGGGTTTTAAAAAGACTAAAACTAGCCTGTTCCTTGTAGAATGATGCCTAACATCTGGATGACATACATAGGTCTCTTTACTAATGGGGCAGTCCAGAAGGGTAATTTGGGAATTATACCCTATGTTCTTTGGCAGCTAAACCACCAGTAATAGAGTTTATAAGGCATAAGGGCTTGAAATACCCTATATTTTTCCCAGTTAAAAAAAAAAAGTACCAGTCATGTGTGGAAAAGCAAAGAAGATTACAATCTTATTACAAGATTAAAACTTCGTAACAGAGTACATCCAAGCAGGCCAAACCGAAAAGGCTATGGAGAACATGCATTACATTAAACCATGAGTTATTTTATGTGGGCCTGAAACTGTGGGAAGGAAATGAGAAGGAAAATTACAGAGGCAATAGAAGAAAATGGAATTTTATAGCATTTGGAGATAATCTTTGAAGAAAAATGCTCAAAGTAATGCTTTTGATGATGAAAAGAAAAAAAATGCTCAAGAAGCCAATAATTTTCTAAGCTATCCAAAAGCACCCAAAAATATATGAGAAGAAAAAAAAATAAGGAAACAAGGAAAAAGAAAACACCTGGAAACTCATATTCCATAATGACAACATTGATGCTCTCTAGATGATGGGATTGTAGAAGATGTTTTGGGTTTTCACTGTGTTTTTCTTCACTTTCCAAAATTTCTATAACAAAATGTGACTCTGTAATCAGAAAAAAAAATACAATCAACCATTTCTTAATTAAAAGAATAAAGAAAAAGTTGAAACTTAGCATAGTGACGGAGTGACAAGTCAGCAAGAGAATAGAGAATCTGCGGCAAGCCTGGAACCAAAAACCATCAGGTGGCTGGGCAGAGTCTGACACACAGAAAACCAAGAAGATCAAATAGCTGCAAGAATGATGGAGTGGGTACCAGCAGGGAGTGGGCCAATGAAAGACCACATGCAAGAAATTGGGACTCAACCTTCGAAGCTTGAGGTGACAGAGCTAAAGGAACAAGACAAATGAACCAACTTTCAAAGCTAAAATGATGATGGATAGACCTGGGAGCAGCCGAAGCCTAAAAAGGGAGGAAAGGTCCCGGGAAAAGTCCTGAACTTTATCAGGTTCTTTTCCTGAGGTTGAAAGAGAAGGTATCAAGGGATCAGATTGTGTAGGATTTGTTATTATATAATTTAGTTAGGAATTCAATTGGAAAATGTTAAGCTGTTCACACACCAAAACCTGCTAAATGCAAGAAAATGTATCAAAACTTTGGTCTCTTTCTCATGAGACTGCCTGTACATTAGCTTGGGAAATCATTCCTTCCACACATATTTATTGTGAACTTACTCTCTTCTAGGGGCTAGGAGGGATAGGTCTAAAACAGGAAACCAAAAGTTTGGCAACTGCCCCTGGTTGCTCAGATTTCCTGCATCTATGAGTTGAATGGATGAAGCGTTATGTCATCTGATAGGAATCAGATTCTCAAAGCATAGTGTGCTGTCTTGATATGACTGTCTAAAGGCTTTTAAAAATTCCTAGCATTTTGACTATATTAGATATTTGATAAAAGTTTGATCCGAAAAGGTTTGGGATCACTGGGAAGCTGTGAATAATGGTATGTTCTCTATAACGTCTGCTTTATCATCTGATGCTCTTTCTTTTCAACTACAAAGAAGAAAAATCAGAGTTTCAAAAGATCAGTAGAGTACCCAGTTTTCAGTCCTGTTCATGTAAACTAAATTAGCCAGACAAAAGGTAAAAAGTATATTAAAGCAGGTATATTCAGACCTAAAAACCATCCACTTTCTAAATAGTACTGTCAAATTGAATTATGTACCTTGGCATATATATCTTTAAGCCATAGTTTTATAATGTAGCTTTTTAATAAGTATCCTTCAAACACACACTCAATCTCCTTCCTGTAAATTGTTCTGTGACAACCTTGGCAAATCTTCATTCAGTTTACACAATAGAAACCATATTAGATAAAACTTTAACAGTATCACAGAGATCTCTATCTTATAATCATCCACAGATTTAATCACAAAGCTTCCTAAGTATGGATATTCAGAAAAACCTAGAACACTTCGGTGGATACATTTCAAGAAAGAATGAGAGTCCACTACTGGACAGCATGACTATCAAACCTTTTGGGGATGATCTCAAGACATAACTTGAAGTACCAGAATAGCCACATCTTCCTCTTTTATTTTTTAATTTTTATTTATTTTTGGTTAAAAAAGTGTTTTGTCCATTAAGTGGTTAAAACTTAAGGTTACCCATCCAAGGAGTAGGAGATGAAGGTTCTCAGTTTGATGGACAACAGCTCAGAGAACCCTGATGTCCCAAAATATTAGGTTTCTCTTCTAATAATGTTGGAAATATTGCCTACTGTCATGATTAATCTGAGCCACAGCACAAGTTGATTGTAGGTGACACAGTCACAGAGCAGCGCTCGTGTTGGTTTCCACACACCGTCAAATCTGCTACAAATGCAGGGGTGAATGGGAAAGAACTGTGATACCAGGTTTCCCAGTGGCTAATAGATTGTGACATGAAAGAAGGAAACCTTTATTTTAATTCAAAAAACAAAAGCCAAATAGCAAAACTTATGTACGTGCTGAACTTTTTTTTCTTCCTCAAGTGGAAAACATTGACTTGCTAACAACTCTTGGCTGGCATCAAGGGAAAGTGGAGGTATTTGCAGATGTGGAGGAAGACATACAAAACATTTTTCAAATCAAAGGCTTGAATTATTGCACTGGGTTCATGAAGTTTCACAGGCATCTAGACACACCATTGTCTTCGCCCTGAAACAAGCTGCCCTTTCTATTCAAGAAAGAAAACAACCCAATGTTTCTTACAATCAGATCTGTATGTATCAGGGAGCTATCTATATTTTGAAATTCTTTGCATTGTCCGTGGAAGAGTGTGCTGTTTGGACCCAACAATGGCAACATTGATTTTAGGATTTTTGAATTTTGGTTGTACAGAGCAAACAGTGAAAGAAAACTGCCAGCTTTCAGAACTACAAGAGTGCTCTTACATAAACTCACATCTCTCCTGGCTGTTTTACATAGCCAAAGATCAATACTACTCATTCAGCCAAAGTTATTAACCCCATATATCAGCTTCTCTCTTAAGAAAAAAAAAATTGAAAGGATCTTGCCGACAAAGTTATGTCATCTTCCGCTCGTTCAATCGTAGAGTGGATAATTCACTTTGTTGTGCACCCCCAACAATTGAGCCTTGTTTATGAAGTTACATTTATTAAGTGAAAGTATTTGGAAACTGATGGTACATTCAAGCTTGGTTGCCATGGGCAGTAATCACGGCAGAAAGTCATGACCTCCCCGTTATGCAGCGAGTAACTAATTGAAATGATACAAATTACTCCGATTCTCTGTCTGCCAATTTAGAGCCTGGTTCTGGTCAAGGGTCAAATGAGCTCCTATTCATGAAACTATGTTTGAAGTAGCTGCTACCATAGCAAGCGGGTTCCGTGTGGGCATCACTACTCCTTTGGACTTTACCACATACTGTGGCGAGACAGTAAAGCAGGGAGTTCCAAACCCTACCTTCGCCAGCACATCAAAAGCACACTGTTGTCATTTGGTTTGTGCTACTTGTCAACAGCACTGGACGTGGTTTGCTAAACTTTACTGGCTAGAAGTAAATGTTGTATTCAGAAGCCACTTAGGGAATCCGTCCTCCTTAGCCTGCATATTGCGTCGGCTCTCTGATATGCCCAGGGCAGAGGAAACCAAATGCCATAAACTCAATATGGAATGATTCTCAACTTATCAATTCCCATCAAGTGTCATCCTTTTCAGCTCCTCTCTGTCCTGGCACATAGACACATTCCTGCCAAATAAATAAGACAAGTTAAAAGCCTTAAATGTATATAACATGCAAGTTCTTTCTTCAAAGCATTATCAGGATGATTATCTCTATTTGAGAAATGACACTAAATGTTAATCTAATTGAATCTGGGAAATGTGGCAATAAAAAGTTAATAATTTACAGAGAAATTGTTCTTCAGAAAATTCTAAGTGAATGCCCACTAAATGAATTTCAGGAGCTGTGCTCAAAGGCACATAAGGTATGTGACGAATGCAATGGCTTACTTTGAATATGTTTCTCACACTACCCAAACTATTTGTTTTAAAGAGGCATGCTGATACATATATGTGTATGGAGGTACATACAATTTGTCTGAAAAATACCTAGAAAAAATGAGAAAATATCTCCTCGAGTCAGCTGAAAATAATAAGCTACTTGAGTGTTTAAATTTTAGTCTAAAGATTGGATTCAGGGGTGTACCCAACGCTATTTCTAAAATCAGATTTACCTATAATTAATGTATATAGAAAAGTCTCATAAATTTTCATTGAATTTTTTCTTCTATTTTTAATAGCAGAGATTTCACATAGAATTTTTAAAATGATACGAAATTTACAAAGCAAGAAAGTGCAAGGCTAGGTTGGACATCCTCTGTAGCCAATTCTCCTTAGTACCCTAGCAGATACTACCTAACTTAGCATATTTCCCATCTCAAATTTCAGCAATTTCAGAAAAAGGCAAAACCTTGGTGAATCCATTTCGAACGACATTAATAGGCTGTCTCCAAATTTGCGTCAGAACAGCAAGCTAATAAAATTAGACTGCAAAAGAGCTACAACATTCTGCAAGTCCCCGTCACTGTACTTCACATGTCTGGTCAGCAGACACCAGTCTGGGTTGAAGGTGGGACCTGGGTGCTCAAATTCACACTTTTGGTCAAATCAAGAGCATCACCCACAAGCTTCTGTAGGAATAATGGGCTCAAGTTGAAGAGCTCTGTTTAAAGATTTAATGGTGTTAACAGCCAGAGCTGAATTCAAATCCCAACTCTGCCACTTACTATGAATGCTTGGCAAATAATTCAGCTTCTTTGGACATCATATTTCTCATGCTGTACAAAAAACATTTTAATACAATGTCTGGCATAGAGTAAGTGCATTTATCAATGACAGCTCTTATTATTACAAAAAGTAAAAATCCCTGCTGAAAAAAGACAGTACTAGAATAAAACCCAGAACCTAAGAAAAACCTTTCAGTTAAACATTCCAGTCAATTAGGTAGCTTACTATTATCATAAGAGCTGTAGAAATGCACAAATATTTATTCCATTGCAAAAATTCTAAATCTCGAAATAAATTTCATAAATTTGTTCAGTAAATAAACAGGCCCTGGAAATAATACAACAGTGAGTAAGACCAACATGTTTCCTGCCCTCATCCAACTTACAACCCAGTAAACCAAGTGAATCAACAGGCATAGTAAATCTTGAAATGGAGGTGTACAGAGTGTTATGGGAGTTCAGAGCATGGGACCTAATCTGTCTAGTTATATACTGAATAGGGTCTTACAGTTTACTGTTGACTAGAAAAAGCAAGAAAGAATATGTGTCTTGTGTTTTTCTCCAAAAAGCCTTTTTCAATTCTAGGGCAACTCTTGCCAAGTGCTAAGGGAGGCAAATATATTGAACTTTCTTACCACAGTGCCCCTCCCTACCCTCCAGTCTTATTTCAAATTGGGCTACAGACCATTCCCTGAGCCCTTCCACCTCTGTGCTTTTCCTCATGCCTCCCATTCCCTTTACCAACCTGTGGTGCCTTTCCTTACTCTTCCATCCTCAAAATCCCAATCCTTTTCAGCCTCCAGACTCATCTCCTAGGTCAACTTCTCTATGAAGCCTTTCCCAATTCTCCAAGCAAGTTGTTATCTTTCCTTCCTCTGGATTTCCCAGACTCATGATTTGGAAGCAACTGCCCACGTCACTTGCTCATTTGACTCCTGGGTATGGCCCTTGAATAAATTACTATGTTTTATATCTCCAGAGAGCATAAGCTTCCTGAGGACAGGAATGAAGGCTCATGTCCAAACACCTAGCACAGTGCCTGGAACTTGGGGGCATTCAATAAATATTTGATAATGATAATGATTCTCTTGTTTCAAACTTTAGACTTTTCAAATGGTCAGCCCCAAGGAGCTAGGTTTTAAATCACTAGAAATAGTTACTACTAAGTGATTCTCCTGATTCTGAAAGAAATTAACAGAGCCACTCCACTCCTTCTAATAAAAGCATACATCAATCAAGTCAGCCTATCCACAGATACTTATCGATCCTCTATTATTTACCAGGAATTGTGGCAGGGCCTGGGGATGCAGAAACTCATAGAGTTTACAGTATTATATGTAAGACAGACATTTAAAAAAGGATTAAAACTACCAGCGCCCAAATTCTTAAATGGACAAAAGACTCGAACAGATACTTTACAAGAGAAAGTGTATAAATGGCCAGTAAGCTCCAAATCATTAGTCATCAGAAAAACGTAAAGTAAAATCACAATGAGATATCACCAAATATCCATTACAACGGCTAAAATTAAAATGACTGACAATACTTTGTGTTGATGAGGATACAGAAAACTGGAATTCTAGTGTACTACTGGTGGGAATGTAAAATGGGGCAACCACTTTGGGAAACTTTGGCAGTTTTTTATAAAGTTAAACATATTTCATGACACAGCAATTCCACTCCTTTGTATTTACCCAAAAGAAACGAAAATGTATGTCTACCAAAGGCTGTACTCGAATGGTTATAGCAGTTTTATTTATAATAGTTAAAAACTGGAAACAATCCAAATTTGTACCAGCAGGTAAATTGATAAATAAATTGTGATATATCCATACAATAGAATACCACTTAGCAATAAAATGGAATGGACCACTAAAATGCAACAACATAGATAAATCTGAAAAACATTATGCTGAATAAAAGAAGCCAGGCACAAAAGAACACATATTGTATGATTCTATTTATGTCAAATTCTAGAAAGAGCAAACTAACCAATAGTCACAGAAAACATGTCAGTGTTGCCTGTGGCCAGGAATGAAGGGAAGATAGACAGCAAAGGGGCATGAGGAAACTTTTGAGGATTATGGAAATGTTCTGTATCCTGGTGGTGGTAGTTACACATTGTATACATTTGTCAAAATTCATCCAATAGTATACTTTAAATGGGTGCAGTATGTTATATGTAAATTATATCATAGTAAGATTGATTTTAAAAAAAACTGCCATGAGTATTGCCAAGAAAAATACAGGATGCATTAATTGATAAACTAGATCTTAAGATGAATAAAAATGTCTGAATTAACTGTATAATTAATTTGGTTTTAACACACTACTATATATAAAGTAGATAACTAATAAGGACCTACTGTATAGCACAGGGAACTCTACTTAATACTCTGTAATGACCTATATGGGAAAAGAATCTAAAAATGAGTGGATATATGTATATGTATAACTTATTCACTTTGCTGTACAGCAGAAACTAACACAACATTGTAAATCACCTATAGTCCAATAAAAGTTAAAGTAAAATAAAAATTAAAAAAATTTTTTTAATTTTGTTTTAACCTGATATTGTCTCTTTAAGAAAGTATTCCTAGTATGTGCTTCTCCATAACTAAATTATCACCTTTTTGAGGGCATAGGAGGAAAGGAAATTCCTGTTTATTAAATACCTTCTATAAACCTGGCATTGTGCTAAGAGATTTACGTAGGATATCTCACTTAATACTAACATTAATCCTGAAAGATAGGTATTATTTTCACCTCTTTATAGTTAATGCAATTAGGTCTCAGAAATTAAGTTACTTGTTCAATGTCACACAGTTTGCAAAGGTGGTGTCAGAGTTTGAACACAAATCTGTCTACCTTCAAAGACCAAACTCTCTTTTCCCTGGAGCTCCCTGAGTGATCATGGTTGACATTTCTCTGTGACTGTTTATTCTTCTTTTCCTTTCTGGAACATCCCTCTGCCTCTTCTCTTCTACCTGATTTCTTCCCCATCCTTCATGATACAGATTAGGGCCCCTTTTCTGACATAGAAACCTTACTTTCTTCTGAACTCCCAGACCAACAACTATCTTTGTGACTCCTCTTGGCATTTAATCTTAAAATGGCTTATTTCAGCATCTAATTATTTTATGCATAGGTCTTGTCTCCCCAACCAGCTTGCAATTTCCTTGCAGGAAGGGATATATATTAGATATAGTAACACACAGACACTGAAATCATAATGACTTTAATTAATGTCTCACTCATGCAAAGTCCAACAAGTCACAATGGAGGAAGGAGTTCTCTGAAAAGTTGGCCAGCGTAGTTCTATAATTGCGATGCTCTTAATTATACATATCATGTACCAGCACTGGGCTACGTGCTTCACAGATGTTAGCTCTTTTTTTTCCTTTTTCTTTTAAAATTATTTTTTAAACAGCTTTATTAAGGTATAATTTACATACCAAAAAAATTCACCCATTTTAAGTATATAACTCAATAATTTTTTGTAAACATACAGTTGTGCAACCACCACCATGATCCTGTTTTAGAGTATTTCCACTACCCAGAGAGATATTTCATGTTCATTTGCAGTTTATCCCTGTTCTCAGCCCCTGCCCTAGGCAGCCATGAATCTACTTCCTGTCTCTATATATTTGTCTTTTCTGGACATTTAGTGTAAGTGGAATGATACAATATGTGGTCTTGCATGCCTAGGTTCTTTCACTTATAATGTTTTGGGGATTTATCCATGTTGTAGCATGGATCAGTAGTTCATTCCTTTTTATTGCTGAATAATATTCCATTGCACAGATATATCATCATTTGTTTATCCAATCACCAGTTGATGAACACTTGTATTCATCAAACTGGACCATTTCCAATTTTTTACTTTTATGAATATTGTTATCTCACAATATCTGAGATAGATACTTTGATCTTCATTTTACAAATGAGAAAAATCAAGGCTCAGAAAAGTAATTATCTTACTCAAGGTCAAATAGCTGGTAAGTCATGGAGTATAGTCTTTCTAGCTCCAAAGCCCTTGCTCTGACAGTGGTTTTCAGATTTGGGAACTTTGTTAACCTGAAAATTTAAAAAACAAAGATTTTTAATGTGAGAATAAACCTAAGTTTGTCATCTTTTGTATTTTGTAAAGGGCATTTAAAAAAACCAACTACCGGAACTTCCCCAGTGGTCCAGTGGTAAAGAATCTGCCTTCTTCAATGCAGACTTGATCCCTGGTCGGGGAACTAAGATCCCACATGCCATGGGGCAACTAAGCCTGCGTGCCACAACTACTGAGCCCGCGCGCCTCAATGAGAGAGCCTGTGTGCCACCAACTACAGAGCCCACACACTCTGGAGCCTGTGCGCCACAACTAGAGAGAAGCCCGCGCCGCAACAAAAGATCCTGCATGCGGCAGCTACGAGCAAGAGCAGCCAAAAATAAATAAATAAATAAATAAACAAATATTTATAAAAAATAAAAAACCAACTACCTTCTACCACCAGCATCACTTCATAAAAGAAAGGACATCTTTAACACCTAAAGTAGAAGAATAAATTAGGCTTTATAGAAAAGCTACATTGTCCTTATTTTTCTCATATCTCTGTAAAAAGTTAGTGAAGACAAGCCCTCATTTAAGAATCACTGTGTCTAGTGCTTCCCTGGTGGGGCAGTGGTTAAGAATCCGCCTGCCAATGCAGGGGACACGGGTTCGAGCCCTGGTCCAGGAAGATTCCACATGCCACGGAGCAACTAAGCCCGTGTGCCACAACTACTGAGCCTGTGCGCTAGAGCCCGCGAGCCACAACTACTGAGCCCACGTGCCATAACTACTGAAGCCCGCGTGCCTAGAGCCCATGCTCTGTGACAAGGGAAGCCACCTCAATGAGAAGCCCGCGCACCGCAAGGAAGAGTGGCCCCCGCTCAGCGCAACTAGAGAAAGCCTGCACGCAGCAACGAAGACCCAACGCAGTCAAAAATAAATAAATTAATTTTTTTAAATAAAGGAATCATTGTGTCTAGCACTTAGCTACTTAATTAGTAGGGCTACAAACTGTGCTAAGCTGAATTAGATGAGATACTTTGAGATGCTTTTATAAATGATGTTAGAAAAAAGTCAAGGTCTTATTAACTTTCTTTCAATTGTCTACAATAGATCCCTCCCAAAGGGCGTGTTCTCTGTATAACAGTGTAGCACATGCAGTGAGGTGGCCTCTCTTTTCCAGGAATAGAGGGTTTAATCCCATCATACACCTAGCAACAGTTCCAGTGTCCTGGAGGAACTGTATTCCAAAACTCCAAAAACCAATCCTTCTGTAACCACACAACAGCCTGGTTAGCTTATATTCTCTTTCCCTAAGAACTGAAAAGTATATAAAATCCTCGGATGGTAATTCCATGGCAACAAATTTAAAAGATTTCATTGAAACCCAGCCTTCATGGAGGCTGAAAGAAACGTTGAAGTCTTGCTGACATTTGTTTCGTGGTTTCCATCCAGGTCCCAGTGGAACAAATGCCATAATTAGCCCTCAGAAGAGAGGCCAGAGATTGACGAGGAGGTCCCTCCAGTCATGCCTCGAGGCCTTGCTAGACTGGGACACTCACACTGTTGCTCTCTGCTTTGTAGCTGTTTGTGCAAGAACAAAAGGACTTCAGTCTGCCTTGCTATTAATCCAACTTCACAAGCATGAAATTTACAGACACAGGAATTCATCATTGAAACCTTTTCCCCTTGTCATGTTCAGCTGCTGAAAAGTGGGCACACTCTTGGATATGAATGTTAATAAAAAGAAAAGGGGGGGAAGAAAAGAATGGACAAGCTTTCTGAATCAGCTCTAGGCTCCCTCCACTTCCATCCCCAGCTACAGGTTGACATCTTGGGAGTTTGACCTTTTGGGGAGAATGTAAGTCTCTCCACAGCATCTAGTTTGGGAAGATTTTGCTAAATTTTATTATCACCCTGAAAGTCAACTACTTTCTCTTAATAAATAAAACACACCTATAATGTAAGGCCAATAATTCAATCTGTAAAGTGAATGAAAAAAAGAATAGCACTCAAGTCGTAAAGTGAACATTATTTGAGTAGAACCAAACCAGTGGTATCAACTGGTTTTGCTCATTTAACCTGTCTCCTCCTCATCATATACCCATCATTTAGCTGCAGGGTGGATGTGTTCACACTGAACTATTAATCTGTTTCAAAATGCCATAACATTTCCATGAAGAACTTCCTAATTTTTTTTTCAGAAATTAAATGTCTGTTTAAAGTTCATTCCCTCCTGCTGTAACTAATTGAAATGAGATTTGGTTTATCTTTATGACATGGAAATAGGATTGAGTTTCATAATAATAACAATAATGATAACTTGATAGATTTTAGGAGTAGTAGTTAATAGTTACAGTAATATAGGGGAGATCAGACTTGTCTATTGCCACCTAAACAGACCCCCATTATTTATAGAGAAGTGTGAGTGACTGTCACATGATCTAACTACCAGTTCCTGATTTTGTATTTGTTTTCAGCTTGGACTGAATTTTAGAGCGGCACCATAAATGCATTGGAGCCTCAAAACAGTATTCCTTCAACAACCAAAGAAAGCATTAGCACACTGGCTGGGAAATACATTGAAATGTATTGCAGTTGTGATGGAAAGAATCTGGTCTTGGGAAAATACAAAGAGGAGGCTTTTTCTTAGGGTCTTTTCCCCATTAATATACAGAAGAGTAAGTCAAACAAAACTGTAGCACTATAGAAATTACAATAAAATTTCCCAAATATCATTTCATTTGATCCTCAGTCAGCGCTTTGAGAGTGACTAGTATTACGATCTCCATTTTACAGGTAAGGTCACTGAGATCCAGAGAGGTAAAAGGCTAGTGCAAGGTTACAGACCTAGTTAGCAGAAGACTTAACCCTGAAAGCCAGATCTTTCTATCTCCAATTTCAAACTCTTTTATCACCTACCAAGAAAATCAGAGAACATGCAGATTGGGCTCAGAAGTCAATGGAGAACTTAGTTTTTACTTAAACACCAACCTAGTCAGCCTCCTGCCACCAACATGAGGCTTACCTTACCTAGAAGGTACACCAAAGATTCCAACTTTCAGCTGGCTTAGGGTTTTGCACTGCTGTATTTCATTATTACTATTGTCATCATTTATTGAGCACCTACTCAATGCCAGATGCTGTGTATCATTCTTCATCTCCATTTTGCAGATAATTTACATGGCTATAGGTCCTGACCTCTACTTACCTCTCCAGACAACTTCCACCTCATCCTCTTTGCTCCAGCCATACTGAACTTCTGTCAAGTTATCAAGACCCCAAACTCTCATCACACAGGCTGTTTCCTCTACCCAGAACACCCTTTCCCATTCTAGCCCACCCTACTTTCCCAGTTATTCTTCAGGCCTCAGCTTAAGTGACATTTCTCAGAGGTCTTCCCTGACTCCTGCACTTGGTTATACATCCCTTATGATCTCCTCTCATGGCACTCTAAGCTTTTATTTTCAAAGCATCCATTTTACTTTCTGAAAATTTCTTGTTTAAGGTCTGTCTTCCTGCTAGATTAGATGAGAGCAGCGATTGTGTCAATTTTTTATTGATATTTTCCAAAATATCAGTGGGAACCATCACCATTAATACAATTATGTGTTGTGTGAATGAGTGAATGAATAGGAAACTGGGGCTCAGAGAGATTAAGCAATTTAAGTGGCTTAAGAGTAAGGATTCCTTCATTCAAATGTAACTGGGTAGAGCTGAGGATAAAAACATCTTTTAATAAGCATACCATAATCACCCTATTTAAGATTGCACACCATGCCCTCAGATCTGCCAACCCCCTTTACTCAGCTTTTTTTTTTCCTATAAAATATATCACATTCTAACATACTACTGATTTTAAATACTACTTCTAGCACACATTTGATTTTAGTTATAATTTCTTTATTATCATTATTGTTTATTATTTCCCCTTACTAGAATGTGCACTTCATGAGGACAGGGATTTTTGTTGTTATTGCTCCTTCACTGTGAACCGTGCTTGCCAAAAAGTAGGTATTAAATTAATAATTGTTGAACTGAATCGAAGGAATTCTTAGTGTCGAGATTTTCCTTAACACTTATTAAACAAAATATATTTGTTTTAGGTACTAAAGATGACAAGTTCATTAGTTACATGAGATGGATGTGTGATCTGAATATCCCCCAGGCTTCCCCACTGACCAGCTGTTAAGACCTCATCCCACCCTCAGCTTGGTTTCCTAATCTGTAATATAAGGGTCAGCAGGAAGGAGTCAAGAATCTGTCCTAATCCTAAAGGTGATCAGCCCTTTGATCATTTTCTAGCGAGGAGAAAAAATAGAAGAGGTTTATTCACCTCAGAAACTCTGCAAAAAGGCCTGGAAACCTGGGAATTCAACTGGCTCTATTTGCCAAAATGTGCAGAGGTGATATTTATTAAGTACTTGACACTCCAGAGAGAACGCTCCTGTACAAATATGTCATGCCGCTTTGAACACAAGCAAAGCGGGAAACAGATTCTATCTCCTTGCTGCATCCCAAGCCAAGGTGACTGTTGAGGTTTCAATTCAATGTATTTATATCTCATCACCAACACTCATCACCAAGGGAGCCGGTTCAGAGCTGAGCTGTAAAGATTGTGTAGGGAGTAGTGTTCAGATGTACACCATGCCTGACTTATGCCAATGAGTTTCAACACTCATGCATTCCAGATGAGCATCAAACTCTGTGATAAATAGTAGGAACAGGAATTCAGATTGCAATGAATGCAAAAATAAATAAGTAAGTAAAGCAATGCTGAAATTATTGAGTGAGAATCTGATGTGGGAAACTGTCCTCTCTTCTCCATCCTCAATGCAAAGGCCACAATTCATTCTCATCATCTCTTGTCTGAATTAACTATAGCAGCCTTTTACTGCTCCCCATACCTCCAATCTACCCTCTATAATGCAGACATAAGAATCTTTCTAAAATGCCTCCCTGAACTTGTGGCACTCTTCAATGTCTCCCCAGTTCTTCCAGGAAAACTCCATAGCATAACCCACAAATCCCTCTGTGACCTCACCCCTGCTCATCTCTCCACACCCATCACCTCCCACTGCTCCGTACACACTCTATGCTCTAGCTACACTGAACTACCTATAGTTGTCCTAAGTACCCAGTTTTTTCATGTTTCTATACCTTTGTGTATGCTGTTCCATTTGCCTAAAACACTTTTTCCCATACTTTCATCTATTCAACTCATTCATAATTTAAGATATGTCTCTGCCAGATAGTTTTTCTTGATTTTTTTTTTTTTTTTTTTGGCGGTACGCGGGCCTCTCACTGTTGTTGCCTCTCCCGTTGCGGAGCACAGGTTCCAGACGCGCAGGCTCAGCGGCCATGGCTCACGGGCCTAGCCGCTCCGCGGCATGTGGGATCTTCCCGGACCGGGGCACGAACCCGTGTCCCTTGCATCGGCAGGCGGACTCTCAACCACTGCGCCACCAGGGAAGCCCAGTTTTTCTTGATTTAATTCTATCCTAGTCTGAATTAGATTTATTAGATAAATATTTATTTGATTCAACATTTACTGCAGACCTACTAGAGATAAAATAGTTTAAAAAAAAAATGGCTACAGATTTTTTTTCCATTCCCCCCATCAAGAGGGAGGGTCAATGTCCATGGTATCTGTAAAGTTTTGTGGCACAGAAGTGATGCTATGTGACTTCCATGACTAGGTCATTAAAAAAAATATAGCTTCCACCTGATCTCTTGAAATACTCACTTTCTGACAATCCCTTTTGGGATACTTCGTTTCAGAATCAGCCCTCAAGCTGTGAGGACAAGTCACATGGAGAGACCACATGTGTCTCTGGTCTTCAATCCCAGCTGAGCCCATCTTTTGAGTTCTTTCTGACCAGGGGCCAGAGAGTTAGGTAAAGGTGCCCACAGCTTGTTCCAACCCCCAGCAATTCAGGTCTTCCCAGTGGAGACTCCCCCCCAACCCCCAACATCAAAAAGTGATCTTGTGTCTTCTGCTACAAGACACTTCTGCTACAGTAGACAGAATTCTCAGATGGCCCCCAAGATTCCCCCACACACACCCCTTGTGTTTACATCCTACATAATCCCCTTCCTTCAGTGTGTGTTGAGGGGAAAAGGGAAAGGACTGTGGATAGAATATCATTCTATATGTGATATCTATAACACAGTATCATTCCCTCAGTTGTGTTATATGGCAAAGTGAAGGGATTTTGCAAATGTAATTAAGGTCCCAAAATAGATGATTTTGTTTAAAAAAAGGGAGATTATCCAGGGTGGGCCTGACTTAATAAAGTAAAAGCTATTAAAAGAGAGATTGTGCCATTTCTGCCAGCCTTGAAGAAGAAAGCTGCCATATTGTGAGAGGGCCATGTGGAAAGGGACTGCCTTCAGGAGATGAGAGCAGCTCCCAGCTGACAGCCAAGAAGAAAGTGTGAACACCAGTCCTACAACCATAAGGGACTGAATTTTGCCAGCAACATGTGAGCTTGAGAAAGGCCCTCATCTCCAGAAAGAGACACAAGCCAGCCAACATCTTGATTGCTTGATTACAATCTTGCAAGTCTCTGAGCAGAGGACCCAGCTAAGCTGTACCTTAAGCCTCCTGACCCACTGAGAGAATAGATGTATGTTATGTTAAGCTGCTAAATTTCTGGTAATTTTTCACACGGCAGTAGAAAACTAATACACCTACTGTGTACCTTGTCTGAATTCCCAACCCACAAAATCTGTACACATAATGAATGACTGTTATTTTATGCCACTAAGTTTGGGGTTGTTTGTTTATGCAGCAATAGATAACTGAAACAAGCAGCCACTAAAAAAGACAAAAATCCTGTCTTCATTGTATTCTTGCCCCTTTCTGGGAGGGAAGACAGACAATAAAATAAATAAGTAAAATATGGAGTATGTTGGTTGGGCCAAGTGCTACACGATGAATAAAACAGAAAATGGGATGATGACTTCTGGGGGTAGTTTCAGTTTTAGACTGAAATGTTCAATCTAGTTGTTCAAAATATTTAACAACTACAGATGTTTGAGGAACACTGACCAGCCAGAACAGGGGCTGAACACAGTGCTAGAACAGGATCCTGGAGGTTCCTTTCTAGGTTAGGCATTAATTGTTTAGTTTGGGGATCTTGTATATATCTGTAGGTTCTTCAGTCTGATAGGAATAGGTATGCAGTACCCCCACCTCATTCATTAATTCATTTAACCCTCTGCTCAGCAAATATTCACTGAGTACTTATTACATTAAGCCAAATGAGAGATGAGGAGCTCCATGAGCACTGCCCACTGAGCTCCTGGGCCTTGTTGTCCCGTTGAGGAAGTGAGATACATACATGAGGAGTACTAAGCTACAGCAGTGCTAAGTTCATGAGTACTGTTATATTTCCCTGTCTCACCTACTAGACCTTGGCTATAGGATTAGAAAAGAGAGAGAAGCTGGGATGATCAGGAAATCTTCTGGAAGTGGTGGGAATGGAGCTGAAACTTGAAGGTTGGATATTTCCATAGGACACCTTATTCATCTTTGATTGGTTCCTAGTGCCTCAAACAGAGAGTGTAAATGTATGAAACATGTGCAAACCACCAAAATCAGTCGGCTAACTGATGATGGCTCTATCCCACACTCAGCCAGAGAATCCTTCTCAACACATTTATAGCCAATGATCAATGATCAGAGATGATACATAAAATAAAATCTATAAGCCATCTCTGGTAGCTTCACATCTTGGACATGGTAGGTTCTAATATTAGTTAATTAATCAATAGCCCACCTAGGGAGAAAGAGAAAACCATTTTTAGAAACAAAAACTACTCTACAGAGAAAAGAGATGGTCTAGGAAAGAAGTTGTATGCTGTGTGAAAGCTCAGGTTTATCCCATCACGCATAAGCTCTTTCATTCGAAGAAAGACAGTCTTGGTTTCGGGTTTTGAAGTCAGACTGAGCTAGGTTCAAATCCTTGACCTCTACCCACCAAATGCCAGTAGTAGTCCCCACCCTCGTTGTGACAACAAGACATTGCTAAATGTTCCCTTGAGGAAAAACTGCCCTGGTTTTGAACCCCTGAATGAAATAAACAAGAGAAAACCCCTACCTTCATGTAGCTTGCATTCTAGTGGGAGGATGGACAATAAACAAATAAATATATTTATAACGTAAATTCAGATACAGAGAGGTGGGGGAGGGGTGGCTGATAGGTCCTTTCCCATTTGCTTCTCTGGATAAAAAAGAGCCAAGAACCATTCTGAAGACAGTAGCATAAGCATCAGACCCTGATGAAAAGATATTTCACTGATAAGCAAAAATCACAGAAATGGACATTGAGTGATCTGGAATAATATCAGAAAGAAATAAGAATATATCATTTATATAACCATATGGAAGGTCCAACATTCATCTCTTTTGGACATATTCCTGTGCATGGAAAAATAACCTCATCAACACAAGCACCGGACATCCACACACTAATGGGAAAAATTTCTCCTGCCTTCTCTCCAGCTCTGGGCTATTTTTTTTTTTTTGAACACTTTGGAAAGAATTTAGAGAGTGTCCCCATTCAATGAAGCCTCAAATTATGAAATAAGGCAAGATCACATAATAATAAAGAGTTATTTGGAACATCACTGAAATCATTTTTATCATAATGTCATTTAAATGAGGTAAAACTTGGTTTTAAACAGCTAGACTTAAAAATCTTGTATGTACATAGCCTTGGTACAATTTATTAAACCAAAGCAAAACAATAAAACTAATAAAATTCAAGTTACATAGTGGCTGTGGTTTTGCAAAAACTAGCTTGCCATTCTAAACATGCCCCAGTTTGGCATGGCACACTAACGGCCCTGTGTGCTGTGTGATGATTCGGTTCTCCCACCTCTTCTCTCACTTAGAATTACTGTGAAACCTTTGTCCTTAGAGTAAGTAGTAATATAATTTGACCTTCCTATGGTGTCAACACATCATTTTCTTATTAGATCTGCTGCCTCTGTTCTTTCCTCATTAGCCCACTAAAATTACCCCATCTAAACACAAATGCAAGCTTAGAGAAAGGCACCACAGGGCAATACCAGGTTACAAAGGGGTCATTTGAGTGTCTGGAATATGCTTATATGATCTTTTTTCTCTTCTTTCCTAAGATTATCATAAAATTCTAAACTTATAGGCTTCTGTAGAGAATTCTAGAACCCCTGATGATACATCCATGGAACCCTAGACCCCAATTTGAGGCACTGGTATAATGGCTAGTGGCATCAGAATCAGAATGTCCAGGATTCAAAATTCTGGCTCCTAGAAATATGGTTACTAGAAATACTTTGACTATCAAAGGACCACGTACCACCCAAGACTGGGTCCCACAGAAGTTTACATCTGTACAAAACAGGCCTGGATTAAAACTGTGAAGTCATATGTTTGTGCTTCCCTGGCCTTGCCTTTCCAATGCCTCTCTTCCCCTCTAGGTCCTCAGCACCACCTCCACTTGAGACACCAGGCTAGGTCCCGGTCAGCCATCAGCTCATCATTCTGCCTCATTGCCACACTCCTAAGTCCATCCCAAAATACCAGGGTAGAATGGTTATCCGTGGACTTTCAAAAATCATTTGTTAAGCTGTTTAATAGTTGAAAGAGCAAATACTCTAAGAAACTGTGACTTCACCACCTTTGACTCCTAATAAAGGGTAGAGTAGGAAAAAAATCATTTGCTGAGCAACTACTACATGCTATACACTTTGAATACTTAATTTCATTTAATCCTCTCAATGAAACCAGCAAACTAGGTATTGGCCAACCCTCAGATGCAAAAACCACTGCATCTCTAATGCCAAGCAAAGTCTCTGAGAAACACTAAGAGTTCAATAAATGTTTATTGAATGAATGAAGGTCACCTTGACTGAGGTTACAGAGCTAGTAACTGGAAGAGATAGAATTCAACCCTAAGACTGACTCCATGGCTTTTAATGCTCTTTCCTCTACACCAGGGGTCAGCAAACTTTTTCTGTAAAGGGCCAGGTAGTAAATTTTTAAGCTTTAAGGGTCACACAGTCTCTACTGCAACAGCTCAACTCTGCCATTGCAGCACAAAAACAACCATAGACAATACAGAAACTAATGAACATGACTGTTCCAATAAAACTTTATGGATGGATACTGAAATTTGAATTGTATATAATGTTCACATGTCATGAAATATCATTCTTCTTTTGATTTTTTTTTCCAACCATTTAAAAGTGTAAAGTCGTTGTTACCTTATGGGCTATACAAAAATGGATAGTGGACTGGATCTGGCTTGCAGGCCATAGTTTGCCAACCCCTGCTCTACACAAGGCTACCTCCCAAGCTCCCAACTCTCTTAGGTCCTCCCCTGAAACAAATGGAATGCATGGAATTCAGATGGTAAAATTTCAGATCTTGATCAGTTAAATGAGATCAAATCTTTCAACTGCCTGTGAAGCTGTGCAGGCAGTGGCCTATCTCCCCCAAAGCACATGGAAATCCATGACTTCTCAGGCCTGGTATACACAATGCCTTTCCTCTAACCATAGCTCTGCACGCTTTCAAAAAAGTTCTAGATTATTTCAGGATTAAGTCAGGTGCTAAATAATAAAGTTGGTCCATTCCAAGAGAGCAATTATCTAATCTGTTAATGAAAGAGCAGTCACATATCATAGCAAAATCTCATCTGGTATATTCATTACAGGCAAAATTAAGATAAGTGAAACTTGCTTTATCTCCTCATTAAGTCAGGAAAATGACTACATATATTTTCCAGATAAGAGGCTGTTTAGAAGATGAACCTCTCTGATATTTTACAAATGTAGCTTTCATTTTCTTTTTTTTTTCACTTTTTTCCAGCTTTATTGAAATATAACTGACATAACATTGTATAGGTTTAAAGTGTACAATGTGATCATTTGATACACATATATTGTGAAATATTTACCGCAATAGGATTAAGACATTCCTCAGCTCATCTCACATAATTACCTTTGTTGTTGTTGTTGTTACTGTGAGAATGTTAAAACTGTACTCTCATAGCAACTTCCTAATGTATTTATTGAAAGGAAATGAAATCACTATCGCAAAGATATATCTGCACCTTCATTTTCTTTTTACCAAGGAAATTCAGAATAACTTGCCTTACTGTAAATCACAGTAACTCTAGTTTTTTTCTCTCTCCAAATGAGACATCGCCTGACATCTAACATGTGGTAAGATCTGAGAAAACTTTCCACAGATTGGTAAAATTCTTTCTACATGAATGTGTAATGTAATCTTCTTGTTAAACAAGAATAGATAATTTCTCCCCAAATGAATTCAATAAAGGGGCATAGAAAGAATAAATAATTCTAATACTGTTCTTTAATTCTGCTTGTAATTTTCCAAATTCCAGACTGATGGCAACATAGTGGGCCTATTCTACTACCACTATTTCAAAATGTTCAGCCTGGGGGAAATCCACAGGGACAGTAGTTACTAAAAAGCCCAAAAAAATGCAGTAAACTTCCATCATTTTATAGCAAGAGAAAGTCATTATTTGTCTATATTTGTCTATCTTACTTATGCCTGCATTCAACAAACATTTACTGAGCACCAAGCATGAGGCCAGGCATTATTCTAAGTGCAATAGGGGAATCTTATAAAAACATAATCTTCATCCCCAAGGAACTCAGAGTTTAATTAGGGAGAAGATGCTGCTGAGGATGATAATGTTAATTATGTCAAGCACATAATCACTGATTATATGTGTGGCACTGTGCTAAATGATCTACTTACAAAATATCATTTAATGTGACCCCCACCCAAATAACTTATGAGATGGGTGTTATTATTATTCCCACTTTACGGATTAAAAAATCGAGGTTTAGATAGGCTAGTTAGGCCATGTTTTTTTTTTTAATTTAATCTTTATTTTATATTGGAGTATAGTCGATTTACAACGTTATGTTAGTTTCAGGCGCACAGCAAAGTGATTCAGTTATATATATACACATATCCATTCTTTTTCAGATTCTTTTCCCATATAGGTTATTACAGAATATTGAGTAGAGTTTCCTGTGCTACACAGTAGGTCCTTGTTGATTATCTATGTTATATACAGTAGTGTGGATATGTTAATCCCAAACTCCTAATTTATCACTCCCCCTCCCTGCACCTTTCCCCTTTGGTAACAATAAGTTTGTTTTCAAAGTCTTTGAGTTTGTTTCTGTTTTGTAAATAAGTTCATTTGTATCATTTTTTTAGATTCCACATACAAGTGATATCAAATGATATTTGTCTTTCTCTGTCTGACTTACTTCACTTAGTATGTGGACCTAGAGATTACCATACTAAGTGAAGTAAATCAGACACAGGCCATGGTTATATAGCTAGTAAATAGGTAGGTCTGAGATATGAATCCAGGAAGACTGCTAAACTGAAAGTTGTATATCAATAACCATAACCCAGTGTTGCAAGTGGCAAATGTTCTAAAAGAGTGGCAGATAAAATGTAATAAAATTTGAAGGGAGAGGTAATTTGACTAAGACAAATCAAGGAAGGCTTCATGGCTCTGGGATGGAGGAAATTTTGAAATGGGGAGAAGGGAGGAAGGAAATTCTAGGAAGAGAGGACAGCATGAGCAATGGCACAAAGATGGGAAACAGAGGACAATGTTTAGGAAAAAGCAGAGAAGTCCAGTTTGGTACCAACTATACATTAATGGGTGAAAGTTAAAAAGACAAGTGAGGTTTTACTCACAAAGACCATTAAAACTAGACAAGCAGACATTTATATGCTACTTTAAAGTGTACCAGACTCTATGAGGCAACTAATATCTTCATTTTATAAAAGAGAAAATTGAAGTTCAGAGCGGCAGAGTTACCAGCCCAGGGTCATGCAGTCAGTAAGTTTTAGATCTCAATAATTTATTCAAAAGATATTCATTAGCACAGTACGGTACCAGGTACTAAAGACAATTATGAACCGGACATAGTCATTGTCTTCACAGCACCGCCAGTCTAGGTAGGAAAGACAACCATTATAATGCTTTATAAAGACAACCATTATAATCACTGCAGTCAACTGTGGTGTGTGCTACGGTAGATTAAGTGTGAGGTGCTCTGTGAGCCTCATAGCCCAGGACCCACCTGGAGACAGGGGAGGCCTCAAGTGTCATTTAAGCCTAGACTTGAAAGATGCACAGGAGTTAGCTTGATACTTGGGGTGGGGTTGCGATGGGCATATGGTGGAGAGGAACATTCCAAGTAGAACATTTCAGATATGCATGAAGGCCCAGAGGAGAGAGAAAATGTGACATCTTCCAGACAGTGAGAAGTTTAAAGGAAAGAGTCCAGAAAGCAGAAGCTGGAGAAGATGGTAGACACCAGATTCTGAGGACAGAAGGGCAGCCACTGAAAGTTTTTAAGCAAGAGATGGGAGGGTAGGAGGGGTGATATGGTTAGATTTAGGTGTCAAAAGGACAGAAAGCTGTGAAAGAGACCTAGGAATAGATAGGATAGGACAGAGGCCAGTCTGAAGGCATTTGGAACTCAAACCAAACATTATTTCATTCAAAGATCACTTTCTACTCTTTCTCTGGAGACTGCAGAGCATCTGTGAAGCTTTAGAGGAGGTGAGTGACATCAACAGATCTATGTACTGAAAAGATCAGACTGAAGCAGCATGGATGACTCACTCGTTCTTTTCTTCCTTTTTCTTTTTTTTTTTTTTTTCTTTTTTTTTTTTTTGCTGTACGCGGGCCTCTCACTGTTGTGGCCTCTCCCGTTGCGGAGCACAGGCTCCGGACGCGCAGGCTCAGCGGCCATGGCTCACGGGCCCAGCCGCTCCACGGCATGTGGGATCCTCCCGAACCGGGGCACGAACCCGTGTCCCCTGCATCGGCAGGTGGACTCTCAACCACTGCGCCACCAGGGAAGCCCCCTTTTTCTTTTTTTTTAAGTCAATAAACAAATACCGTATGCTAACACATATATATGGAATTTAAGGGGAAAAAATGTCATGAAGAACCTAGGGGTAAGACAGGAATAAAGACACAGACCTACTAGAGAATGGACTTGAGGATATGGGGAGGGGGAAGGGAAAGCTGTGACAAAGTGAGAGAGTGGCGTGGACATATATACACTACCAAATGTAAAATAGATAGCTAGTGGGAAGCAGCCGCATAGCACAGGGAGATAAGCTCGGTGCTTTGTGACCACCTAGAGGGGTGGGATAGGGAGTGTGGGAGGGAGGGAGATGCAAGAGGGAAGAGATATAGGAACATATGTATATGTATAACTGATTCACTTTGCTATAAAGCAGAAACTAACACACCATTGTAAAGCAATTATACTCCAATAAAGATGTAAAAATATATATATATTTGTCAAGCTCCTATTACATGCTAGGCACTATGCAGTAGTTTTAGGCCTGGAAATAGGAAGAAGGTGTGTCATTAGCAGGGATACAAACACTTTTTTAAAGTCTGTTGTCTAATATTCCTTTAAGACCCAATTTGAAAGCCTTCATTGCAAAAAGCTTTCCCTGTCTCTGCCCTTCCAATTCAATTTAAAACTTTCTTAGCGTCGCCACTTAGTCTGTTCTATGAAATCACACAACCCTGCTGCCATTATTTCAGAATCATTCACTAATTGTTGCACACACGTCTTATCTCAAGTGTTCCTCAGGACTTTCATCTGCATTGTTTTTAAGTTCTGGACACAAACAAATGTTTCGCTAAGAGGCCTGAGAGATTGAATGAATGAATGGACAGGATTGCAAGAGGACAATCTTTGAATGTTTGCTACTCTATTACATCTTATCACCGGTTCCATTCTCCTCATTATTCCTGAAGATAGTAGTTACATACACTACTGTATAACTTACAGTGGTGTAATTTTAAAAATTAAAAAAACAATCAACCCTGTACATACCATAATATCTCTCCCAATCATTACGAATTCTTGCTTCTTATAACGTACATGGAGGAATTGGCTTGGATTATAAACACCATGGTGGTTGGTTTTGTAAAAGAACAAGGAAATTCAAGAGAGAAATAGATTCATATCCACAATATTTACAAAACACCTACTGTGTGTAAGACATGTTTTGTATCTGCTATGAATACCTATTTTCTACATGGAAAAGAGAACATTCATTAACTCTTTGGGAAAAAAAAAAAGCTCTTCGTAGGTGCCAGGAAACATGCTAGGAGTGGTATTTGCATTATTTCATTTTTAAGGCTTCATAGTAAAGCAGTAGGATACATGCAGGTATTTCTTCTACTGCTCAGATTTTTACCTGACTATTGGATATACCTTGATTGATTGAACGGGGGAATAGATTTTGCAGCATGTGAACTTTAATTGGTCATTACACAGTTATAATAGGGAATTATCACCTCACCTTAAAAAGCTGGTATCCCAAGAGTAGGGCAACATTCAGCAGCTTTGTTTGAGCAGCTGGCATAAATTACTTGGCTTTATGTTCTCTTGTTAACTGTTTGTAGTTATGAGCTATGCTGCTGTTTATTTTACAGGTCTAGAAATCTATTGCTTTTGATTGATTTTATGTTTTGATTGTAATTTGGTGACTTTTAGGTTTGTTTCTGTTCTGTTTTGATTCCATAATTTATGATTTTTAGCTTGCAGTAACAAAACATACTAGTTTCCAAGGGCGGCCATAAAAAATTACCACAAATGTGGTGGTTTAAAACAATAGAAATTCATTTTCTCACAGGTCTGGAGACGGAAATGTCCAAAACCAAGGTGTTGGCAGGACTGGTCCGCCCTGGAGGCTGTGATGGAAAATCCATTTCTTACCTCTCCCCTAGCTTCTGGTTGCTCTCAGGAATCCTGGGCACTCCCTGGCTTGCAGATGCATCACCTCAATCTGTCTCTGTCTTCACAGGGCCTGCTCCTCTGTGTCTGGATGTCTTTTCCTCTTCTGTCTCTTATAGAAATATGTGTCATCAGATTTAGGGCTCACCCAGTTCATCCAGGATGATATCATCTTCAGATCCTTAACTCAATTACATCTGCAAAAATCCTTTTTCCAAATGAGGTCACATTCACAGGTTCTGGGTGGGCATATCCTTTGGGGTGTGTGGGGGAGTGGCATTATCCACTCATAACAATACTTATAGCTATTCTTTTTCAACACAAACTTTAAAGTTGCAAACCCCACAAGAAAAAATAAAATAATTGTTATTACAATTTAAATATTCTAGCTCCCAGCCTGTTTTTCCTCCACTGAAACAATTGTTTTATAATGAAACTGTTGTTACAGGTGAATAAATAATTCATATAAATGAATAAATAACCCAAGCTTTCAAAGGCTTAAAACTAGTTGTTAATATCTGAAAAGCCCTCAAAATAATACCTTACCTATAGCATATGTTATCTGAGTTAGATAAATAATAAACAGTGTGTTACAGAGAAGCAGAGTATATTACTGTCCCATTTTTCAGATGAAGTAATAAGGAGCTCAGTGAGGTTCATTACTAGCTCAAATGGTGACAGGCTATGATTCAAACTCACATTGTCTGACTCCAAAGCCCATGTGTCCTTGCATGGGCTGCACCAAGGTGTCCTTGGGGAAGCTGGGAGGAAGCAGGCTGAAGGTCACCATGACTCTGCTCACAATAACCCTCAGGGTTGATCCACCAGAGAAGGGATGTTCACCAGAGAAAGTTCTGGGGCCAAGTCAGAGGTCAGTTACCATGAAACTGGTCTGAAATTCGCTGATGTGTAAGAGACCTAAAAATCTGTGGGAAAAAGAGACACAAACTGGGGGCTGGTGGAACAAAAAAGGGATTCGATGCAAAATAGAAAACCTGGTGAGGCACTGGCTGTCATTGAGGAAGTGGAATTAGGTGAAAATAGAGAATGTGATGAGTCTTTGGGGTGGCGAGTGTCCCCAGCCATCCAGTAGCTGAGGCCCTCAAGGGCCAGGCCTGCCTGCAGAACATACTTGATAACACCTTCTTCATAAAGGCTGAGTGAAGATACACCCCAACCATGTTCAAGGTATAGGAGAGGTGCCTCACTTCCCCCACAGTACAGCACACAAGGAAGAAAGAACAGGAGAGAAGGAAATCAGATAGGTTATGTTTCATAAAGAAATGCAAAAGGTAGGCTCTGGAAACACACACAATCAGTGCTTGTCTAGAAACATGTGCTCTCTTCTACTTTTCTAAATTTTCCAAAATTTCTAGGCATAATATATTCTCATTTTATAGTAGAAAAGCAATAACTATTTTAAAGGCGCTCTATTTTAAAATGAACATTCTCTGTAGGCCACATACTTTGATGGGCACTCAAATGGTATCAGCTGAGAACTAACAGAGGTCAAGAGGGAATGGGCAAAACATGTAAAGCCTTCAAGATAAATAATAATAGCAATAAAGAGTCCATGGCATTTTAGTAAGGTGACTATATCTGTTATGTTAAGAGCTTTCATTAGGAGAAGGAGGATATTAAGTGAAATGATGAAGGAGAGGAACAGCTAAATGAATATTTTGCATCAGTATTTATTGGAGAAGACAATGGGGAAATTCCTGTCCCAAGGACACATTTTATGGCAAAGGAGAGAAGGGCCTTGACAGAGATTCTTCAGTCTCTGCGGGGAAAGGTATGGAGCAACTTGAGGGACTCTGTGCAGTAAATCACCAGGACCAGATGGTATTCATCCATGAGTTCTGAATGAGATAAAGTGGGAAATCATGAGTTCATCAGTGACAAGGATATATAATAGATGCTTAAAAACAGCCCATATCCCTGAAGAATGTGAAGTCATTAATATGGTATCACATATGTGTGATGTGTGGGGGGGGTGTGTGTGTGTGTGTGAGTGTGTGAGTGTGTATGTGTGTGTTCCTTGCATGTTTTGGGGCCTTTGGGAAGAGGGGATGAGGGGGATTTTCTTTCAGAACCAGGAAAGATTCCCTGATGAAACAAAGAACAGAGGAGATTTAGGTAGTGGAAAGAGCATCAAAAGCTAAGAGACGAAATATTAGAGATGTTTAATAACATTTAAGCAGTTAAGCAGCTATTTTCCAGGTACTCTGAGAGATGCTGGGGATATAAAGATGAATAAACATGCCCTCTGTCTAATAGGAAGGCTTACAGCCTACTGACTTGGTTATTTTCATGGTCCTGCTATAGTCTTGGGATAGCAATTGATGCTATAACATAGCATCTTCCAACACTACTAGAGGATACAAGAAACATCTGGTAATTTTTTTCTCCCTTACAAAATCATAAAGTTTCAGATTGTTTGGCAAAATCTGGGGGCCTGATAAGCAAGGATAGACATTCACCTCTCATAGGAGCCAATTTCTAGATCCTAAAAATTATCTAGTAGTAATAATAATGAATGGCTAAAATTTATTGAGTGCTTACTCTGTGCCAGGATCTTGCTCAGCTCTTTACCTATATCATCTCATTTAATTCTCATAACAGTTGATAAGTAGTAGCCCTAGAATTTTAATCTTTCTAGTCCAATTCCAAAGTTCATATTTATAGCTATTACTCTATACTGTCTCTCTCTATGTATGTTTTATTTATAAAAGGGAATCAAGAGTTTCACAAAGCAACTCTTGCCCTTTTTACATTTGATTCTCTTCTCTGTCATTAAAAGGATGATGGTGCCAAATCCCCAAATTGATTTCATGGCCTCCCATGGGTCATAGCCTATAGATTTTTCAGAGAATAGGAGTAAATAAGTAAATAGTCACATTCTTTGACTTTGAGGAATTATAAAGCTAAATGAAAGCTCATACAGTGATAAAGGTGACTCAGACCACTTTTAAATTGCCTTGAAACATTTCAAGATGTTTTTAACATGGGGGGGAGGCATGTTTCTTCCACTGCCTCATGTTCTCCCCTAAGTACATGTTGAATCAAATCCTCTAGCTTCTTTTATTGGGTAGAGTGCCCAAAGTTAAAAAATCATTACTAGGACTTCCCTGGTGGTCCAGGGGTTAAGACTTCGCCTTCCAATGCGGGGGCGGGGTGCGGATTTGATCCCTGGTCAGGGAGCTAAGATCCCACATGCCCCAGGGCCAAAAAACCAAAACATAAAACAGAAGCAATATTGTGACAAATTCAATAAAGACTTTAAAAATGGTCCACATCAAAAAAAATAAAAAAATAAAAAGTTATTACTTACACTGATCTGAAATCTGACCACCTAAAACATCTCCCCACTGATTCTAGTTCCACCCCTTGGAGACACACAAGAATATTCAAGTAATTCTCCTACTCAACATCCTTCAAATATTTGGAATGCATTCATGTTCCCTCCTGGATGTTTTCCTCTTTAGAATAAAGATTTTTAGATCTTTCAACTATGTGTGAAGAAAGACAGAAAGTCCAATCTAAATTGGCCTAAGCAAAAAGGGGCTTCATCTGCTCATACAGTAGAAAAGGCCAAGAATTGTTCTAGATCCTGGCATGGCTTGATCTGGGGCCAAAGTCATGTGCTCAGGATAGACTTTCTATCTCTTCCAGCATTGCCCTCCTCCATGTTGGTTCCAGTTCACCTTGTAATATGGGTGAAGCAGCCCCAGACCTTGTATCTTCTCATGAATAAAGTCCAGCAGGAAAAAGTGAGTTTCTTTCCAGCAAAACTTCTCTTCCATGTCATTGGCTCTGATTGGGCCACATGCTGAAACTTCCAGCAATTACTGTGGCCAGTGGCATTAAGTGCTTTGATCAGCAAGCTTAAGTCACATGCCTACCTCTGGAAATGTATGGACGAGAGAGTAGAAGGGTGGTCTTCAACAGGGAGATTTCAGGGGTTGAGTATTTGTAAATAGAAGCTGGGTAATAAAAACGCAATAGCTGTCCACTAGACACTGGTGTTCACATTTCATAGTCTCAAACCACTCCATCAAAGTGGCCTACCAAACAGCAAAATTCAGCCTTTCACTTAGCCTTGGAACTTGTCACATGTTGTGGGAAGAGGGACTGGGGCTAAGCCAGAATGCCCCAGTTATGTCTACTCATACTCCAAGGGGATGCTCCAACTGAGTAGTAACTCCTTCTTTTTCCTCAGCTGTCACCTGCTCTTTCCTTGTATCTTTCAGGCAGAAATCGTCACTCCCTTCACAGAGCTCCTACTGGCACTTCTACTATATTGTAGTTATTTGTGTTACAGGCTTATGTTCCTCTTGACTGTGAGTTCCTTGAAGATAGGAATTTTAAAAATATGTTTCTGTATTTCTCATACCCAGAAAAATACTTGATAAAGGAGACATATAATGTTTTTTTGAATGAATTATCCCGAGAGCATGGAAGAAGACATCCCACACAACTCTGTGAGCATGAAATCAACCTGCATCTTTCTCAGTCTGAGCGGGTCTCAGTAGCCACACACATAAAATCACTGAAAAAATGCTTCAGATTCCCTGACACACTGAGGCATGGATGGTAACAAAACAAAGCTGAGCGTTAGGCATAGACAATCCAGGGAGGCAGGAAATTATCAGGCAGACTAGGAATTGCAGTGATTACATATTTAGAAAGCTAAGTCCAAAAAATACCACAAATGTTAGAGGTTGCAGTCAGTGAGAACTCAATCACTTATAGAATTGGTAGGAACTGAGCTAAGGACTGATTCTGTTCACTCTGCTTCTTTTTAAACTGCCAGGGTGACCAGGAAAGGGAAGAAGCGTAGGGATGAGTCTGGAGAAAACAGACCATGACTACGGCCAAGGTAGGATGTGATTTCCTACCCTCCGTTGAGGTGGGAAGAAGTGACTCAACGATAGGTATTTACTAAGCAGCCTGTGCTAGTTATTAAGGCTACAGTGATGAATAAGACAAACACAATCCCCCATCACTAGACTTGCATGCCCTTGGCCAGAGCTGCAAAAATTACTCTACCCTCTCTCGCATACGTAAGACTAAGACCATACTTACAAAATGCATTAAGCTCCTCAGATAAAGAAGTTATCTAAATGAAGATACACTTAACTGAGAAAATCATTGTGTTTATTAGTCTTTCAAAGCACCAATGTTATGCTAGCAGGATGCTGATGATATCAGTGTTATGATTTATTTGCCTCAAATAGAAAGTCAAGCCAGAAAAGCAAACGTGAAAACAGAAGCTACCCTTAAACCAAGACCCATGCCCATAGCAGTGTTACTACATGTCCATGGGTCACCAGTCAACCACCTGTAGGAATGAAATCAGAGTCCTGCCCCTGGCCACACTTTCTCTGCCACCCATCCCAGGCAATGAGTGTTGTTGCAGGGAGATGAGATGCCAAAGATGATCCTGATGCTTTCCTTTCTGCCTCTTAAAGATAATCATTATCCCTGGAATGATAATTTGTAAGCTCAACCTAATTACGGCCAAATTGATCAAGAGATGCATAATCTAAGGATTAGCATTCAGGTAAATGCTGTGTAACTCAGCCACCAAGGACTCAGGAGGAAACAGCTGTTTTGTTCAGGAAGTTGTTTGGAATAAAAGAATGATTTTTGCCTTAGGAAATTATTTAGTATCATCCCTTTCTTATCTGAACTCCTAAGCTAGGAACTTTCTGGGATCATATATTCCAAAGACAAGGTTCCCGAGTCTGTGAGGAAGGAAACGGCATTATACATGTTGGAGACAATCTTAGGCTCCATCCCTTCCTAACAAGGAGGCTGCCTGGATGCTCTTAGCTTCAGAATCATACATAAAGTTCCCAGCACAGTACTTGGGAACTAAGATTTCAATCAATATTTGTTCCTTTCCTTCCTTCCCTTGTCTTCCAGGACTCTTTATAGCTGCATGGTTTTTAATGTCTAACTATTTAAGGTTAGTAAATGAATAAAGTGTTTATTCTTTTTAGAAAAGGAAAGTTTCTTCTTTCGCTATGCTTCATGACATATAAGCATCTTTACCAAAAAGCCTAAGAATGATGATGAGAAAAACTAAAAGCAAGGTGAATATTTGTGTGGGCTCTCCTTGAAAGTTAAAAGGTCATTCTTTTATAGTAAGCTGATGAGGGGACAAGGAAGAAGATGAGGGAGACAAAAATGTATCTACTGTGTGATAGACACAGAATATTTCACACATTACCTCCTTTAATTAGCATCCTGATGTCACTTCAGTGACATCAAATCTCAGCTCTGCTCCTTCCTAGCTGTGTGAGGTTGGGCAAGTTACTTGACTTTTCTGTGCCTTAGTTTCAACATCTGTATAATGAGGAAAATAATAGCACTTACCTCATAGGGTTGTTAGAATTAAATGCGTCAATAATGTAAAACTCTTTGAATAGTGCCTGACACATAGTAAGTATTCAGTAAACATTAGTTGTTGTCAAAAATCATAGGGAGAATGAGTATCAATAATAATATATAAAAGCCCTTAACATCAAGGGTGGCACATAGTAGATGCTCAATAAATGCTACCTGTTATTATTTAGCAATAAAGTAAAATATGATTTTTAAAAGTACTCTCTTTCATCAAGTTTATTGCATATAGGAGCTGCCTCTGTGTCAAGCAGAAATATATGAATACCCATTCTGACTTTATTTTATAGATTATTGAGTCAGAAGATAACAAGTTTCTTGCCCTCTTTATACTAAATCTCTTTCACAGCACATAGTGCGTTGGGTAAATGCTCTAATATCAGCCATTAGGCAGAATTTCCAAGGATAGCAATTCCTCAGTTCTCTCTCTGCCCTTATCCCCATTTACTGTCATAAAACACCAAGTCAATGCCTAACTGCCTCGGGGTGCGGACAGCAGATGGGGGTGTCTTCTCTCTATTTCTCACAACCCTCATCTTCTCTGTCCCTTTCCTATCTTCCCAGTTCTTTACCTACCACTCCTTTCAGTGCACACTAAGACTCAGCAAAACAAACAGCTTGTAACACTCCACCCTCACCTTGGCTTCTCTCTGCATTTGAACTGGTTTATCCTAGCCCATAGGAGACATTCAGTACATGTTTACTGGTTGAACAAAGGATTTTAAACTGCAGAAGAATCTGCATACCAAGGAAACAGTATGCTATTCAGACTTGGCATCACTGCAAATATTTATCTTTAATCACTTTTGCTTGTAGCTTCAATTAGAGAAGAATACACATTTCTTAAACAATTTTCAATATGTGACAGAAGAAATATTTCCAGGTTACCATGTAAGCAGATACAAAAGCAGCACATCTCATGGCACTGATAATATGGAAGGAATAGAATTGCCTAGAATACTTACAATAACATTGAACACGGAGGTTTGATTCAAAATGGACTTTTATACTATTCATATAGTAACTCATCCTCCAAAGTGTTCACACTCCCAGGTGCTGTGAGGAACACAAAATATAAGTTGTTAGATCTATTCTTTGCCCTCAAAGGGTTTATAATGCAGTTGTGGGGGGGAAAAAAGATACATGAGTGGGTTACAGAATATTTCAAGGCTAAACTGGTGGTACTGAGAAAGCACCTCTGTAATCTGAGAAATGAATTAGTTTGAGCTAGAGTTAAAAAGTACACAATAAAAAATGGAGTTCTCAACGTACAAAAATACTGTAAAATTCAGTTTAACCAGGTTAATAACTTTCCCCAAAAATTTATGCTTTTATACATATTTCATGTAGGCTGTAGAATAATTGAGCTATGCTATACTATACCTATATTCTTATGAATACTATTAAAAAGTACATACCCACATGAGCTACAAAGCTGCAATTCAACATTTCAACACTTATGGCTCTAAAAAAATTATAGAATTTTAGAGCTGATTCTAATTTCTGAACTCAACTGGAGCCAAACTCTTCCATTTCCCTTTCTAGAAAGTTAAGGAACACATAAAACATTAAAATTATAATTAATTCATTAGTTCTTTAGATTATTAACCCAGTCTGAGGATTATTCAGCTTTCTTTATTCCTAATGAAGAGCTGCCTGATAAAACAAATGAATATAACAAAACAAAACAAAAAACAACAAAAAAAAGCTGCCTGATTTCTAATCTGTACATATAAAGCACTTGGAAGCATTCTTCACACATAGTAAGCATTGAATAAGTTTCATTGCTGCTGCTGCTATTACTGTTACTGCTATTACTACTACTATTATGGCTACTGCTACTATTTGTCCGTTGTTCTCTAGCGCTTACCTACTCCCAGGACAGGGAACATAAATAGAAGGCCATGAAACTTACCCTAGACCAGGGGTTCTTTACTTGAAGTTCGAAGACCCTTGAATATGTGAACTTGGATAGAAAAAGTTTATATATTTTCTCTGACCTCCAACTGGAAAATAGTGTTTCCTTCCATCATAAATATAGATAACAAACCTTTGTCATCAGTAGAAATCACAGATATTTTCATATTTTATAGTTGTTACAGAAATATCATGTATGTTCATCAATACTCTTCACCACTAGAATTTGTTAATTAATGCATTAATAAAGAAGCATAAGGACTTCCCTGGTGGTGCAGTGGTTAAGAATCCGCCTGCCAATGCAGGGGACACAGGTTCGAGCCCTGGTCCGGGAAGATCCCACATGCCATGGAGCAACTAAGCCTGTGCACCACAACTACTGAGGCTGTGCTCTAGAGCCTGCGAGCCACAACTACTGAGCCTGCGCTCTAGAGCCCATGAGCCACGACTACTGAGCCCGTGTGTCACAGCTACGGCAGCCCGTGTGCCTAGAGCCTGTGCTCTGCAACAAAGAGAAGCCACTGCAATGAGAAGCCCGCGCACCACAACGAAGACCTAACGCAGCCAAAAAACAAATAAATAAATTTATAAAAGAAAAAAATGAAGAAGCATATTTAACACTATATCACAAATTGTTTTTTTAAATATTTTGATAGTTGCATATATAATATATAATTGACTTTCTTTTTAATTACATGTATTTTTATTTATTAATTTTAAAACATTATGCCCAGAAAGATTTAGTAGGCTTCACCAGACTGCCAAAGGGGTCCATGGCACAAAAATGTCCAGGAACCCCTGCCCTAGCCATTCGCAGACAAAATCTTCATTGACACTATCCCCTCTGCCTGGAACTCCCTTCCCTCCTTTTACTATTGAGTCATACCTCAGCTCAAATTTGCTCTCTTTGTGAAACCTTCCCCTCTCTGCCCCTATTCAAAACAAATTGTTCATTGCACTTACTTCCTGAGTTTGTTCCTCTCTTTTACTCGCTATTTGATCTTGAACAAGTTAATAAACTTTCTCAAACTCATATTTCTCAAATGTAAAATGGAAATTGTAGTAGGTATATATAATGCTAAAAATGACTGTGAAGATTAAGCAAGATTATGCACATGAAATTCTTCATGTAATATCCAGAGTAGCAATTTTCAAACATTTTGGTTTCAGGACGCTTTCGTTCTCTTAAAGATTTCTGAGAACTCCAAAGAGCTTTCATTTATGTGGGTTGTGTATACAGATATTCAAAGTTAACACTGAGAATTCTTTAATGTTTCTTTATTAATTCATTTATAAATATAAATGATAAACCTTGTAACCTGCTACATAAATAACATATTAATAATAATACGTTTTTGTAGGAAAAAAAACTATATTTTCTCCAAAACAGTAAGGAGAGTGACATTGTTTTCCTTTTATATAAATCTTTTTAACATCTGGTTTTTATGTCTGTTGCTGTATGTTGTTTTAATCTAAGTATACAAAGAAAATCTAGCCTCACACAGAAATGGATCTGGAAAAGAGAAGAGTATTTTGCTAGTCTTTTCAGGTAACTGTGGATATTTTTCTCTGATACTTTACCAATTTGACAAGTAGTAGTTAGGCTTCTGGAGATACGGAATCTGAAATGATACCAATAAACTTTTCATTCTCTGCTGCATTAAAATTCACTGGTCTATCTTGCACTTTGAGTGGATCTCTTATTCACATATGATTTTTTTTAAACAATGTATTTTTTATTATGATTTTTTTTAACATTTTCATTTTCAACCAGTGGCTTTTGTACTAGTTTAGACAATGCCTTAGTCTTTTTGTTCTTTATTTTTTGGCTGTGCTGGGTCTTAGTTGCGGTCTATGGGTTTTTTTTTTAACATCTTTATTGGAGTATAATTGCTCTGTAATGGTGTGTTAGTTTCTACTTTATAACAAAGTGAATCAGCTATACATATACATATACCCCCCATATCTCCTCCTTCTTGCGTCTCCCTTCCACCTTCCCTATCCCACCCCTCTAGGTAGTCACAAAGCACGGAGCTGATCTCCCTGTGCTATGTGGCTGCTTCCCACTAGCTATCTATTTTACATTTGGTAGTGTATATACGTCCATGCCACTCTCTCACTTTGTCCCATCTTACCCTTCCCCCTCCCCGTGTCCTCAAGTCCATTCTCTACGTCTGTGTCTTTATTCCTGTCCTGCCCCTAGGTTCTTCAGAACCTTTTTTTTTTTTTTAGATTCCATATATATGTGTTAGCATACGGTATTTGTTTTTCTCTTTCTGATTTTATAACATCATGCACTGGTCACTTGCAAAGTATTGGTTCACTGAGTTATGTAGATCTCCAAAACACTGACACATTTCATTACAAAAAATAAAAAAATCACATCATTAATAGCCCCACAATCTCACTGGAAATGCCTTTAGGATTTAGGAAGCTGACAAGTTCACGTGCCAGACATAAATCTTCCAAAATTCTAATTTTCACATGAAAGTTCAAATTTTATCATTGGCAACAAATACTGCCAGTTGTTTTTCCTTGAAGTGACACGCTCGCTTCATTCATTTTGGAGAAAATGTCTGCCAAATGTTTGAATAAATGTAGTTTGCCTCTCAGTTGTTCTTTCAAGTA
The DNA here is from genome assembly GCF_949774975.1 of Lagenorhynchus albirostris. Lineage (NCBI taxonomy): Eukaryota > Metazoa > Chordata > Mammalia > Artiodactyla > Delphinidae > Lagenorhynchus > Lagenorhynchus albirostris. The sequence goes on along the minus strand of NC_083096.1, from coordinate 132,410,991 downwards.
AAAATAGTGTTTCATGAAAAAAAGTGGCTACTCACTCACACAAGTGTTTTTCCTCGAGACAACCATCATGCCTTTGTGTGCATCAGAAGTGCTTAATATGTACTTCCCATTTTGTCACATAGAATGTTGAATAGCTGTGTATTCAAGGGTCTAGATTTAATAAAATTAATCATTTTTACCCCTTCATCAAGGCATTGTTTTTCCGTGGCAATGATAAATACAATGACACATTAGTGGCAGATTTTGGTGCCACTACTTTGATTCATGTTAAGACACCAACAGTTTTACCCACCATTGGGTAATGCTTTTGCATCATTATTGCACATGCCAACAAGGTAGAAAAAAGCAAACAGTGTCTTAGCATTATTATGAAAATTGTTTTGACCTTCTAGACCTCCTGAAAAAGTCAGGGATCCCAAGGAACCATCAACGACCTTTTGAGAACCCCTTATTAACAGCACAGTACGTGCTTTATAAATGTTAACTATTGGTACAATTAGCTATAGGGATTATACATTTCTAATTAAAACTCTGGATTATAATATGTCACGTGATCTGCCTGTGACTAGGTGCAGAAATGTCCCCTCCATATCTTTCTTGTTCTTTTTTCATTTTGCCTCATACTATAGTTAGATATATAACCAGCATCAAGACATTAAGGTCCCAAGGACAGCGATAAGACTTTACCTAAGGCAATATTCCACTACCAGCATAGTGCTTTATACAGAGCAGGGACGTAATAAATACTTGTTAAACAAATGATGAATGAACAAGTGAACAAATGCAAATCAGTCCACTCTAGGCTTGTCAGCAACTCTTGTAGAAGAACAGAGGTTGAAGTGGTAGACACTTTATTTTTATTTGTTTGCTTTTAAGGTAGTCATTTCAACTATCGTAGTCCTGTTTAGGAAATTTGTGTAATAATCAACCAAGGTTATCTTTTATGGGGAAATAACGTTAATTGTTTTCCTTCCTAAAAAAAATAACACTTGTTAATTGTAGAAAATACAGACCAAAAAAAGAAAGAAAAAAATTACTGGAAATTCATCATCTAGAAATAAACTTTATTGAAATTTGTATATGTCTTTTTTTCTATGCAGATAACATTTTTCCCTTCTGTTTGTTACTTCCTTTTTCCATCTAACACTATATAATGAACGTCCTTCTATATCATTATATATCCTTCTCTAACGTAATTTTTAATATGTACATATCATATCTTATTTGGATGTGCTTCAGAAATAATTGGTTAAGTTAGATTTTCTTTGGATTTTATTTTTCCCCTATTATTCCTGTCCCATCTCATTATCAACCAGAAAAACTACAAATCAACAGTAACAGAATGATACAGTAAGTAAACTCAAAGGATCCACTGAGAATTTTTACCTTTCTATCATTGTTACAAGCACCATGGCGATGAATAACACACCCACAGAAGAAACAGCCCTGAAAACAAGAAATAAAAATTGAGAACACCCCAAATAAGATATTTTAAGATATATCTAGAGAAAAATAAGCATGGATCATGCAGCTAAGAAGAAAGAATTCCCCTCTTGGGAAGCTGCACAGGAAAAGTGCTCAATGACGGGATGTGTGGTAAGCCGTTCAGATCGTCCATTGCAAAGTCAACTCTGAAGCTGCATGAAATGAATGGGCAAAAACATAAAGACCAAAATAAGTAGGAGTTGAAGTATAAAGAACTCTGTTACTGCATTGCTAACAGGGACATTTAGGTGGAGGTTAAGGGCACTCCATTCTAAACTCTGTTTTCCTTTAAAAGAACTTGAACTTTCTCCTTAACTTCTCAACTTGAACTTTCTCCTTAACTTCAAAGATAGTCAGTAGAGTCAGCTGAATAGAAAAGAAACATCAAACTAAGAAGAACACTACCAAAGAGAGAAAGTCAATAGACAACAGAGTCAGATGGTAAATAAGAGGGAGAAGAAGTGGAACTAGATGTCCCCAGAGAAAACTATATTCATGTATATAACTCTCTCTCTCTCCACATAGATATAGATATAGATATAGCTATGGATATAGATATAGATAATTCTGATTTATTTAATAAAAAAGCAGAAGTCTGGGAACTGTAAGTACTTTCCGATTTTTAGTAAGTTGAAGAGGTCATTTCTTCACTCAACATGGTTCAGTGGCTTAACTAAGACTCAGAGAGTTTCAAGTTCTATCTTCTCAGCTCTTTCAATGAAGTATTAAAAAAATTCTAACTCCCTCCGACCAGTTTTCTACATCCTTAATCTACACTTAAATTATACTCTCCCACTCCATTATTCCTCCAAGATCATTCATCTAACTAAATCTGTCCACTTCATCCAAGCCAGTCTCTCTAGAAATCCTTGAACACATCTTGCTAAATTCTGCCTCCAAGTACTTGCCCATATAATTCCTCAGGATGCGTGTCCTTTATTCTACCATTAGTTCCTTCAACTCAGATCAATGAACCTGCCTCCTCCCCCAAAATGTTGCCTAAATGACTCCACTCATTTTAATCATTCGTCTATCAGTCATTTTAAAGAATATACCTCATTCACATTATCACTGACATATTGCTTTCAAGTTGTTTTATGGAGGCCTTATTTATTCTTTGAATTGTAAGCTTCTAGAGGGCAAGTGTCATGGATTCTAATTTTTTGTTTCAAGAAAATGGAAGATAGAAAGAAGAAACAAAGGAAGGGGGAAGAAAGAAAAAGGGGATATGGAGAAGTAACAAGAAAGAAGACAAACAGAAGATAAATCTGTGAGATTTTATTTTCTAATACACACAATGAAAATAATGCTTTGTGAAAGTCATATTGACATGAATAAGTCTAATTCTAATAAGCACTCAATTTAAGATTGCAATCTGACCTTCCCCATCCCTGTTCCATTCTCTATTTTTTCTAATAATTCTACCTTTTCTAATTGCTATTTCTAATAAGCAATTTTTAATCTAATGACCACTCTATTAAAATTGCAACCCACCCCATCTCTCTTACCCTGTTTCACTTTTTCTTTTTTATACACTTATCACCTTTAAACATACTAAATCATTTATTTACTATATATATTTTACTATTGATTCCCCATCCCTACTCAACTCTAAGTAAGCTCCCTGATGGCAGGGATCTTCATCTGTTTTGTTCCCTGATGTAAGTTCAACCCCAGAAGCAGTATCTGACCCAAAGTAGGTGCACAGTAAACTCACTGAATGAACAAAGCTCTCTGCAAATGTGACATACAGACTCTGAAATTTTCACAAATACCCACAACAGTTATAGTGATCAATGAAAAACTTGCTCCCTCATTAATGCTGCATACCAGTGTTAATCAACCACCTAAAAGATGGCTCATTTAGACCCCAACTAGATCAAGCACCATGAAAACGGGTGTTATAGAGAGCCAAGCAAAACTTTACAGAGCATGTGGCCAGTGTGGCCTTGACCACAGGCACCCTGAGGGGCTAGATGTTAACCAAATAAAATAGTGATGGGGTGACAGGTGGCCAATCTGGCTCGGAGACCTTAACCACTACCTCATCACCCACAGTAAAAGCCACAGAAGGCCTGTGACAGGGGACTTGCTGTCTCAGGAACTCTCTCCAGTGTCATATTTCTACTCCACCTGGCTGACTTAGTGTAGGCTTCCTGCTTCCAGCCAGTTGTCATCCCTGCCCTGTCTTTTCTAATGAAGCATCCGATTCAACAGGCCTCTTTGATTCACAAATTAATTGTTTTTGGGTCCCCTTTGGCTCCAACCCAGTCCCTCCCTTGTCTAGGAGAGAAGTTTATATAGCTCTTTTTTTTTCTTTTATTTATCTATTTATTTATTCATTTTTGGCTGCTTTGTGTCTTCATTGCTGCATGTGGACTTTCTCTAGTTGCAGCAAGCAGGGGCTACCCTTCATTGCGGTGCACGGGCTTCTCACTGCAGTGGCTCCTCTTGTTGCAGAGCACGGGCTCTAGGCACGCAGGCTTCAGTAGTTGTAGCTCGCAGGCTTCCGAGCGCAGGCTCAGTAGTTGTGGCACACGGGCTTAGCTGCTCCCTGGCATGTGGGATCTTCCCGGACCAGGACTAGAACCCATGTCCCCTGCATTGGCAGGCGGAGTCTTAACCACTGCACCACCAGGGAAGCCCTATATAGCTTTTAAAATGCATGTCTTGAAGACAGCCACCTTCAGAGAAAGTCTGTAAAACACAATCTTGCCACAATTTCAGTAATTCCTCTCAAGGTACCCAGAGCAGTGGAGTCAACAAATATGAGTTCAACTGCTGGTTCTACCACCTCCTAACTGATTATCCTTCAAAATAGGCAAAGCTCCTTCTCTGTGCACACAGGCCCCTTCCCCCATCTCTAGAGCTAGACAAATTTCCCTTTTGCTTAAAACTGTTGGCTCTGAGTCCTATACGCTAGCTCAGTCTCAAAAGGCCAATAATATTCATATGAAGTCTTGACAAGTTCCAAAGAAAATTTCTCCATTACAGCTGGAAAAAGCTGGGCTTTGCAGTCAGATAGGCCCGAATCCGTTGGTGCAGCCATTTTCCAAGCTTTTTCCATGACCTTGGTTAAGTTACTTTTCTTCATCTACAAAACAAGTACATAATAAATATTCACAAACTTATTGTAAGGAATAAAATAGATAATGTATATGAAGTGCTTGGCATAGCCTGATATACTCTTGGTGCTTAAGGGCTATTAGCTATTTTTATTAATATTAATACCAGCTATAGTCTAATATAGTCTCTACTGAGACTAGTACTGGGATGAAAGAGACCAGCACTATTTTCCTTGAAGGCTAACTGGGTCTTTGTTTCCTCCGTAATGCAGTATACAATAGCTGCTCAACTTTTGTCGTGTGAGTACATGAATGAACAAATGAATGCATGAACAACATAATAAGGGAAAGCACACTACAAAGGGAGTCGGAAGTCCTAAGTGTTTGACTTATTTCAACCACTAATTAAATAACTGAAGATCTGTGGGTATTACACCATTTCTAAGTCCTTTTAGACTTCTAAGTTCAAAAAGTCCTTATGGGGACTTCCCTGGTGATTCAGTGGTTAAGACTCCATGCTCCCAATGCATGGGGCCTGGGTTCCATCCCTGGTCAGGGAACTAGATCCCACATGCCTCAACTAAAAGATCCTGCATGGGGCTTCCCTGGTGGCGCAGTGGTTGGGAGTCCACCTGCCGATGCAGGGGACATGGGTTCGTGCCCCGGTCCGGGAAGATCCCACATGCCGCAGAGCGGCTAGGCCCGTGAGCCATGGCCGCTGAGCCTGCGCGTCCGGAGCCTGTGCTCCACAACGGGAGAGGCCACAGCAGTGAGAGGCCCGCGTACCACAAAAAAAAAAAAAAAAAAAAAGATCCTGCATGTCACAACAAGATCCCTCACGGGGCAAAGAAGATCTCACGTGATGCAACTAAGACCTAATGCAGCCAAATTAATTAATTAATTTTTTTTAAAAGTTCCTTATGGCTCTGACACTGTTAGATTCTGACAGTATTTGAAAAGGTAAAAAACAAAGATACAAAAACAAAAGGTACAAAACAAACAATATTTGAAAAGAAAAGGAAACTCAATCAACCTCTGAGACCTGTTGCTATGGACTGAATTGTGTCCCCCCAAAATTCATATGTTGACATTCTAAACCCCAGTGTGGCTTTATTTAGAGATAGGACTTTTACAAAAGTAATTAAGGATAAATAAGGTCATAAGGGTAGGTCCCTAATCTCATAGGATTAGTGTTTTTTTAAGAAGAGACACCAAAGAGCTTGCTTTCTCCTTCATGTGAGGGCACAAGGAGAAGGCAGCCATCTGCAAGCCAGGAAGGGAGCCCTCACCAGAAACCAAAGTGGACAACACCTTGATCTTGGACTTCCCAGCCTCCGGAACTGTGAGAAAATAAATTTCTGTTGTTAAGCCACCCATTCTGTGGTATTTTGTTATGGCCACCTGAGCTAAGCCACCTGTTATATGCCATACCCATCAGAAATATTCAACCCTATATTCAGAGTTCTCTAAGAATATCATTTTTAATCTCCATTCCAAACCCCTATAAATTTTATATCCAGATGCTGCTTAAATGAAATTACTGTATTGCAACAGCAAATTGACAATTCTAATAAACTACTCATTGGGTTGAATTTATAAACACTTTAGTACTATGCTTCAGAACGTTAATTATCAGTTTGAAAAGCTGATATGCTTTACTCCCTTGTTTACTTGACAGTTATTGAGCAAATTTCATGTTTGTTAATTAATTACTCAATGCAAAATCCCTAAGATTCTAAAGTAAATTTATTCACCAATTTATCATAACAAATCGAGTCTTTCATAGCTGAAAGAATGGGAAATTCCCCTTCATTTGATGAAGAAAAACAATGGCTTTTGACACTCTAAGAACAGCTAGGGGGCTTCCCTGGTGGCACAGTGGTTGCGAGTCCGCCTGCCGATGCAGGGGACGCGGGTTCGTGCCCCGGTCCAGGAAGATCCCACATGCCGTGGAGCGGCTGGGCCCGTGAGCCATGGCCGCTGAGCCTGTGGGTCTGGAGCCTGTGCTCCGCAATGGGAGAGGTCACAACAGTGAGAAGCCCGCATACCGCAAGAAAAAAAAAAAAAAAGAACAGCTAGGGTCAGGCATGGTTTCCTGGTGGAGAAGAAATTCCTGAATTAACAAGTCTTACCTAGGAGAAATTTGTACATTCTACTCACACATTGCTCAATAACAGTAGCTGGTAGCCACATGTGACTACAGGGCACTGGAAATGTGGCTAGTCCAAACTGAAATGTGCTATAAGTAAAATATCTCACTAATAATTTTTATATTAATTACATGTAAAAATAATATTTTGGATATTTTAGGGTAAATAACGTTATTAAAATTAATTTCACCCTTTTTTACTTCTTAAATATGGCTACTAGAAAATTTAAATTTATATATGTTGATGGCATTTTATTTATAGTGAACAGTGCTGTTCTAATTAATTCCTTATCACATCTTAAAGTCTAGCTAGTTAAAGCAAAGTATAAGGCAGGGCTTAAATACAATCAACAGATATGTTTTATATGGTGCACACAATTAAAACAAATTTTAATTAATTGCCAATATTTGAACATTGACAGATTTCAAATCAACATGCAGGCTGCTGGCTTCTTTTGGAAAGTCAGAATATTTAAAAACACTAAACCTACATTTTCCATGGCCCAAACTGGCTGAAATTGATTGGCAGCTTCCCTCTGAACAAGACATGAGCCCTCCAGTTCATCCTAGTCTCTAACTGGCTTATTCTACCTTCTCTGACTACATGTAGGTATTTCAGTTTTGATGTTGGCTATAGAGAAAAGTTCAAACATAGAATGGAGTGGAAGAGAAAGTACATACTTTGGGCTTATACAGATCTTAGTTTGAATTCCAGTTTATTCATTTAAATGGCCATATGACTTTGGATGAGTTATTCAGTGTCTCTGAAACTTGATTTCCTTATCAATAGAATATGGATAACTATATTGTGGAAATTAGTAGCAATTAAATAAAGTAAAATATAGTCAGGGGTTGCATCAGAATAGTTGATTAATGAATTATATTATTACTTCTTTCCTTTGGCTGACTCAATATTTATTTGGGACCTAGGGGTATTGATAATAGAGGAGTAGTTAGATCTTATGTGATTTTCCCAGTGCCAAGAATCCACAAAAACTATGGATGCTCTCTCCTTGAGTGCAAAGATCTTGGGAAAGAGGAGATCTTTCAACATCTTTTTTAGGCCCACATGATGGTTAAAGCACTTTTATTAATTGAAGTTGAATTTTTATTTGGTCAATTAGAAATTAAAACTTCAGATGTCTGACAACTATGCAAACTTTTCAAGTCACACTGAACCCCAATAATCGCAGATGTTTATTTCGATTGGCGTCATGTTGCAGCTTTGTTTTACATCCCCAGCAGCTCATGTAAATTGCAGAAGCCTAACTTTTCACACCTATAAATACTTTGATTTAGTGAAACCAAGAGTTAAGGATAAAGGATGGAATAAAAAGCATTCAAAAATGAGAGAGCAAAGATCGATGAAAAAAATTTCCTGTATTACAGAAGCTGGGACACAAACCAGAATGATTTGTTCTGTAGACTTTCCCCTCTTGGTATAAAATTTGTGTCTCATTTGAGGACAAGCTTGTTCAATATTAGCTGCTGACTGGACTCAAATGCCTGCCCTTCACAGTTCTTACGTCATGATTCATATACTCTCCCAGCTCTTTTTGACTGCCTGCAATTACCTGTAACAGACGATTCTTCTGTGTTACCTTTTCAAATGTTTCCATGGTTCACAGATAAATCATCTGATGTATACTATACTGTCTCGTCAACAGTAAATCCAGGCATTGAGGGGCTCTCGCAAAATTCTATTGTCCTCTGCAAGTTGGCTGCCCAAAATAAGAATCCTCCTAGAACACACAAATAAATTCCACTTGAATACCACAATTAGCTGTAATAATAAACAAACAAATAGATAAATAAAAACTAGAAGAAAATGTAAGTGAATAATTATCTCAGATTAGGAAGGATTCTCCAAAGTAACAAGAATAAATCCCAAAGAAGCAGGTCAAAAGTTTTGATGACAGAAAAACTTAAATTAAAAAAGAAAAACTTGGGCTTCCCTGGTGGCGCAGTGATTGAGAGTCCGCCTGCCGATGCAGGGGACATAGGTTCATGCCCCGATCCGGGAAGATCCCACATGCCGCAGAGTGGCTAGGCCTGTGAGCCATGGCCGCTGAGCCTGCGCGTCCGGAGCCTGTGCTCTGCAACAGGAGAGGCCGCAGCAGTGAGAGGCCCGTGTACCGCCAAAAAAAAAAAGAAAAAGAAAAACTAATACATATTTTCTTAAGTAAATACTCTGTATATGTGTGTATATGTGTCTCTGTAAATACTAAATACTCTGTATATGTATGTATATAAATAAATAAATATATATTTATTTAATTAAGATATAATTGACATATAACATTATATTAGTTTCAGGTATATAACATAATAATTGGAAATTTGTATATATTGCAAAATGATCACCACAGTAAGTCTAGTTAACATCCATCACCATACAGTTACAATTTTTTCTTGTCATGAGAACTTTTAGGAACAATTCCCTTAGCAACTTTCAAAGATACAATATAATCTTATTAACTATAGTCACCCTGCTATACACTACTGAATATGTATATTTTTTTAAAGTTGTGAATCTAGCCATTCTTTTAAAGGGATCTAATCTTCCCTCTAAAGCAGTAGTTCTCAAAGTACCGTGTCTGGACCATCAGCATCAGCAGCATCTTGAAACACGTTAGAAATGCTAATTATCATGCCGACCCAGGTTTACTGATCCAGAAATTCTGGGGGTGGGGCCAGCAATGTGTGTTTTCACAAGCCCTCCATGTGATTCCGATGCACGCTAAAGTCGGAGAACAACTGCTCTAAAGTTACAGAAAACATAACGGACAGAATAATGTATTAAATAATTTTTTGAGAATGCAATCAGATAACACCGAGTATGGGAAATTCTATGTGGCCAATTCTCCTTTTCTTCAACAGATAAATGGCATAAGGGATGTTGTACAGTAGAAATTAACATAACGTTATAAATCAACTATAATTAAATTTTTTAAAATGGCATGAGGGAAACAAAAAGAAGGAAAAGTATGGAAAAATTAAAAGAGACTTGAGAGGGCTTCCCTGGTGGTGCAGTGGTTAAGAACCCGCCTGCCAATGCAGGGGGCACAGGTTCGAGCCCTGGTCCCAGAAGATCCCACATGCCATGGAGCAACTGAGCCCGTGTGCCACAACTACTGAGCCTGTGCTCTAGAGCCCGCGAGCCACAACTACTGAGCCCACGTGCCACAACTACTGAAGCCCGCACGCCTAGAACCCGTGCTCTATAACAAGAGAAGCCACTGCAATGATGAGCCCGCGCACCACAATGAAGAGCAGCCCCCACTCGCCACAACTAGAGAAAGCCTGCGCGCAGCAACAAAGACCCAATGCAGCCAAAAATAAAATTAATTAATTAATTAAAAAAACCAACCCCTGCCCCCGCCCAAAATAAAAGAGACTTAAGAGACATAATAACCAAATCTATGTGTGGACCTTATTTGAATACTATTTCAATCACATCAATTGGAAAAAGATGTTTTGAGGCAATTAGGAAAGGTCAAACATGATTTTAAGGAATTATTATTTGTTTTATTGTGTGAACATTATAATAGGGTTATCATTTTTTATTAAAGTATAGTTGATGTCACAATATTAGATAAGTTACAGGTGTACAATTAGTGATTCACAATTTTAAGTGTTATACTCCACTTATAGTTATTATAAAATATTGGCTGTATTCCCCGTGTTGTACAATATATCCTTGTAGCTTATTTTATACATAGTAGTTTGTACCTCTTACTCCCTTGCCCCTATAATGCTTCTCCCTCTTCCCTCTCCCCACTGGTAACCACTAGTTTGTTCTCTATATCTGTGACTCCCCTTCTTTTCTGTTATACTCACTAGTTTGTTGTATTTTTTAGATTCCACACATAAGTTATATGTATATATTTTTGATGTGGACCACTTTTAAAGTCTTTATTGAATTTGTTACAATACTGCTTCTGTTTTGGTTTTTTGTGGGGTTTTTTTGGCCATGAGGCATGTGGGATCTTGGCTCCCCAACCAGGGATTGAACCCTCAGCCCCTGCATTTGAAGGTGAAGTCTTAACCACTGGACCGCCAGGGAAGTCCCTAGATTCCACATATAAGTTATATTATACATTATTTGTCTTTCTAGTTCACTTGGCATAATACCCTCCAACACCATCCATGTCACTGCAAATGGTTATGATTTTTAAATAGCCTTTTAAAAGTCCTTATCTGTTAGAGATTTTTAATAACTGTTTTAAAAAATAGATGAAGCAAATATGGCAAAATGTTAACAACTATAAAACCCGATTCAACATGAAAAAACACGAGTAAAAATAGGAGTCTGTTATACTCTTCTTTCTACTTTTCTGTTCTATTGAAATTTTCAAAGAAAAAAGTAAAAGCAAACAAAAACTGCAGACCTTTTAGCCAGTAATTCCCATTTTAGAAATTTTGCCTTAAGGAAATAGTCAGTCTCAGAAGATTTATTTATAAATATCTTCATTACTGCATCATATTTACTATAAACTGTTAGAAAAAAACCTAAATGTCCAAAAAATAAGAAAAAGTTATAATGAGATTTTTATGTAATAGAATATGATGCAGCTATTAGAAATGTTATATTTTAAAAATGCAAGATACAAAACACATATAGTATCATTCTTTTTTGTAAAAAAATAAATATATACCTAGAAAAAAGACTAGACAGAACTACAGGTATTCCCCACTTTTCCAGAATTCCCTTTACTCCACTTTACTTTTAAAAAGACCTACATTAATACCTGTTTTTGCTAACCAAAAGAAATGCAAAGAGGATTTTCACTTTTATGAAAAAAGGCAAAAAGCAAAAATAGCAGTCAGCATTTGTTTTGCAGGGGGTGTTATAGAGGCAGCGCACACTGGGCAGGAAGAGTGGCATTACCAAGCTCCTTCCCTGGGAACCACACTCAGCATCTCAGCATCAAGCCACCATAGCTCTGAGTTGTGCCCACAAGCATCTATGTTTTATCTTGATTTATTTTGTGCATCAGTTAGCAAGATGTGTCCTAAGATAATTGCTTATTCACTTTATGCCATTTGGCATAAAAAAAGGTTTTGTAGGACAGCTCCATTTTCAGATAGTAGGGGGCAACCTGTATATCAAAATGTTAAGAGTATTTGTCTTTGAATATTGAAGCTATGGATCTTATGGACTTCCTCCTTTGTATAATAACTTACTATGTTTGCTAAATTATGCATATGAACACATTCATAATAAAAAATATTTTAATAAAAATCAAAGTATTGTGTCATAATGGTTCTAAAACTAAAGTACTATACAATAAAATTAAGACTTTTTTTTAAAGTCTAAGAATCATCTCAGGAATGAGCTATTACTTAATGAGAGAGAAAGAGGAGTTACACCTACCTGGTGAAGCACATCTTCTTTGTACTTTTCATTTGATAGCAATTATATACATCTTTAGACTGTTGTGTTTGTATGTCCAAGGACATACTCATTCTATAATATTCAATAAATATTTATTGAGTGACTACTATTTGCCAACAGTTACCAAAACAGGCAAAAATCCCTGTCCTTATGAAGCATACATTCTAATGGAGGGAGATGGCTAATGAAGAAAAAAAAAATTTTAATATTCATGGCATGTCAAATAATGAGCGTTATGGAGAAAAATCAGGCAGGGAAGGAAAATAGGGAGTGTTGGACTGTTGGAAGAGGGGGTAGTTATTTGATTTTAAATAAGGTAGCCTAACTGAGAAGGTGACATTTAAGAAAGACCTGAAGAGGTGAGGGAGTGAACTATACTGTTCCTGGGGTAAAATCTCAGTCAGAGGAAACAGCAAGTGCAAAGGTCCTAAGGCAGAAGCATGCCTGGGGTACATAGCTTGTCTCTCTAACTTGACTGCAATTTCTTTGAAAGCATCAAATCATTCATTCACCTGCTTCTTTTGCCACAACCCTGATCACAATGCCTAGAATAGTATTCAGGAAACATTTATCAGAGACAATGATGCAAGGACTGAAAATTATTAGAATCCATAATCTTTTCCTTAAAAACCATCCATTATCATTCTCTCACTTCTTTACAAAGAAGAACTTTTTAACATAAGATCTGTTCAAATTTGGGTATGTTTCAGGAGGTGGAAATGTTTCCTTTTCCAGAGACATTCAAAAAGACCGAAACATCAGTGGGCAGGGATGCTCTAAAGGCAATACAAGTATCGGATGAGTTACCGGACTAGATGGCCCATTGTACTCCCTTCCATCACTCAACATTCAACAAATATTATTGAGCAATGAATAAAACCAAAATCCTTGCTTTCTTGAATTAATAATCTTGTCAGCAACCTAATAGCTGCTATAAACCTAGTGGATTAGCAAATAGTCAATGCTGGCTAAAAAACAAGGAAATCCCCTTTTTAAAAAGTGAACCATTTATAAAGTCATAATGGTTATTTACCAGAGAACGTGTTCCTCAACTTCTTAAGAGAATATGTTATTCATATTTGAGTCTCCAGGGCTGCATATAGGTCCTCACTAAGTGTTGACTTAAATACATCATCTTAAATAAACTCCATATTTTCTAGTGTTTCTTCAGTCCCTAGCCTGGCATTTTCTACTTACTCAATTATATTGTTGACAGAAAGTTGAGTAAGGTATAATCATATATGATAATCACAAATTGAAAATGTATTTACAATTAATTTGGTTCTTTTTTTTTCACGTTAAACATCAGCCTAAGGCAATGGCATTGATTTCAAGTTGAATATTGCTTGTAGTGAAATTGCCAAAAGGAAGACCAGCCCTTATTTGCTCATAAAATTCCACTTACTTTTTTTAAAACTTTCTATTCCCAGTAAAAAAAAAAAAACCACGAGATTTTCTGCAAACAAAAGCATAGGGTTAATCAAAGATTCAAGATTAATGTTCACCACAGATGTATTTGTTAGATAAAACTAAGTCACAGTAACAAACAGATAGCCCAAATTCAGGGGATTTTAAAGAAAGTTTATCCTCTCTCATACAACAGCCCAGGGAAGGAATCCAGGTCAGAGGTAACTTGCTCCACACAGGCTTTCAGGGATCCAGGCTGATAACAGCTCTGCATCTTCAACACACAGCTTCCAGAGTTGCCTTGGGCATCATCACTCCAGTCAGCCAGAAGGAGGAAACATCATGAGGGGCATGAGTGGAAGGTTTGATGGGCCAGACTTATCACCTCCTCTCAAATTCCACATCTCATAACCTCATCTAACTGCAAAAGAAACCAGAAAATACCGTCAAGTTTTGGATCCCTGAAGAAGAGGATATGGTAGGTTGTTGCTGATCTCTGCCGTAATAGAATTGTAAATGAAACTCTAATTCTCTAAATGCTCTCCCCCACCCCACCCCACCCCCGCCACCACCCCCATGCCCAGAATATTAGCCAATGGTTATAGCCTCTGATTAAATCTGCATACTGAAAAGGACTCTTACAGGACATGCCCTATCATAGTTCATAATTTATGAATAGATTATATTCCAAAAGTTCACTTGTGAGTTTACTAAAATATATCTTCTGGTAGAACCCACAACTTATTATTTATCCTATGTACACAGTCCCCCTCCCCTTGTTACTCTCCTTTCCATAGGTGCCTGTCAGTTTCATACTATGCCAAAAATCCCACCCAAGTCTATCCCAGTGCCCATTCCCCAGTCAGTATTGTCATCAATGCTGCTGTCCTTATCTGGGTGTTAAAACAGTGGATTTATATTTTTAAAAGTATTTTCACAAATAGACATACTAATAGTTACATTTCTTGAATATTTCCTATATAACAGAACTACATTCTCTGAACTTCATTTTACTCATTTATAAAAATGGAGATAATAATAATAATGCTGATCTCATGAAGTTATCGTAAGGATGAAATAAGATAATGGCTACAGAGTGCCTGGGACCTTGCCTGACATTAGTAAATTTACTCAATAAATGTTAGCTATTATTTTCCTAATTAGTTTATTATTACTCAATGATTGGATGAAAGTGTGAAGAGCTCATTATCACTCAGCTCTGTTCCCCTCTCCCTCAGCAAACTCCCAACCCTCCAACCAATAAAGGAAACAACAGTCACACTTTTTTGAATGTTGACAGTGGTTCTCAATGATAATGACCCTGAAGTGCTTGTTAAAAATGTAAAAAAATCCCTATTCAGTGAGTCTGAGGTAAGCACTGCTGCCACATTGAACAACACCAGGGGGCACCATTCACATTGTGTTGCATATAAATGGTGCTTCCTGGAGTTTTGCAAATTTTGGGTTCTAAAGTTGAGGCCCAGGAAATTATATTTTTAACAAACACCCAGGTGATTACAGACAATTTGAGACTGTTCTAGAGTGACTGTTAAGTGTTGGGACCTGAGAAAGAACTTATCCCCACAGGTGAGTTCAGTGTCTAAAAGTGGCTGTAATCGAGTATCAATAAAATAACATTTTTAAAAGCCATCTACTACAACCTGATCACAGCTTTGTTATTCAGAACTCTTCTCAGCGGCCGAATTCAGTGGAATGAGACTTTAACCTGTAATTTCCCTCCAAAGGCTTCACAGTGCTCTTCAGACATGATCTCATTAATCCTCAGGACAGATCTGTGAGACAGGTGGCAGACATCGGACTTTTCATTACAGCTAGCTTGAGGCATGAGCGGGGTTCTTGGCCCCAGAAGACCAGTGTCAGTACCTGGATGGGTCTTCTGCAATCTCCCCAGTCTTCATCTATAAGACACCAAGCTTCTACTTTTTGCTGGGGCAATCTTCCCCAGTTCCCATATGACAAAGGTCGTTAAGAAGGCAAATTTCATTCATTTGCCCATTCCATTCATTCACAAATATTTATTAGCTACTACCTCATAGGCCTAATACTTTTTGGAAGTAGGTGGGTGTTGACGTATACATGCACAAGTAAGCAATTACATACTGTGCAAATCACTGTGGGATCATTAGGAGAGAGAAAACACATATTAATTGAGCACTAATTACTAAATGCAAGCTATTGTGCTGACGTTTTTCCTTAGATATCTCTTTTATTACTTGCAATAATTTAGAGAGGTAATGACAGATAGCATGATTTTTACACTTTTACAACAAATGGTCACATACCTCTAGTTAGTACATATTTCAGGCAGACTTTGATCTGAGATTTGCCTGATTCCAAATCCATGCTTTTTCCATGGTCCCTACCCTAGGAGAATACAGCCCAATAAGAAGGACAAGTACATAGATGACTTTTATATAATAATAATCGTGATAAAACTTCACATTTATTGAGTACTTGGCTAACTTAGCATGTTCCAGGCATTGAGCCAACCACTTTATATAGATTCTTTTGTGTAATCTTCACATCAGCTCTATGAGGTAGATACTGTTAATTAGCCCCAATTATAGATGAAAAAAATCTGAGGCTTAGCGAGGTTGAATAACTTGACTACAGGGGAGAAAACCTGAAGAACACAGTTGCTATCGCAAGAGGGAACTGGCTTGTTCTACAAGATCCCAAGAACTAAATATGAGACCAAAAGGTCAGAAGCTTCAGAGAGGTAGATTTGGGCTCAAAACGAAGATCTTACTGACAGAGCAATCCAAGTGCTGTCTCCGGAGGGAGCGAATTCCCTTTCTCAAGAGTTTAAACAGCTAACTGCCACTTCAAAGATACATTATAAAATGAATATTATTATGTCAAGAATGTTCCCCTGTTCTCTGCTCCACCACACCCCACTCCCACCTCAACTTCCACACATCCTTCAGATTTCAACCTAAATATCACTTCCTCAGAGATGTCTTTCTAGATCCTACACACTCCATTATACATGCTCCATTATACATCATCTTAGCTCCCTGTATTTCTCCTTCATAGCACTTATAACTATAATTAAATGACTAATTATGGGGTTAATAATGGAAAGTAGTTCTTATTGGGCAGAGACCACATGAATCTTGTTCTTGGATGTTTACTTACCTGGTGTCTACCAGTGTTTCGAACACATTAGATGCTCAATAAATATTTGTTGAATGAAGAATAAGTCACTGTTGATGGGTGACTGGCCCAGAAGTGGATTCTCAGAACTATCTCAGTTGAAGGAGACACTAAGTCCCCCAGATAAGCTAACTTGAACATTTCAGAGCTATTCATGTTCTTGGCACCTTTCATGCACCGTTTAAAAATCCAGCTCATTGAACTCGCATTCACACTTTACCTTTTCCTTTGTTTGCAGCTCAGTGTCAAAACCTCATCCACACTGGTCCATCCTCATGTTGGAAACTATGCAGCAAGGACTAGTGTTCATTTCCAATACCCTTGGCTTCTCTACACCAATTCATTTCATGTTCATCCATGGGCTTTGGCCTGCCTGTCTCCCTCGTCCATCTGTTTGGACAGCAATGTGCCTGCTTGTGGGTGGTTAGATACTTGGCATGGGATAGAATCTCCAAACAATGCAAGAGGTTTACATGGGCAAATTGCATTTCATAGTCAAAGACATCTGTTTTGGTGGTGGGGGTCTTCTCTTTGAAAGTCAGAGTGGCATGTGCCCCCTTTATACTTGATTATACCTGTAGAAATGTGGATGCCCAAACCAATAGAAAATCAAAAATCTCAAAAGGAAAATGAAAAATAGTCACAAAGCATTTATTTGATAAACAGAAGTGATAGTTTATTCTGGGGTAGGTGGTAGTGGGTAAGTGCTAGGGATTCATGACCTGCAAAACCAAGGAAGAGTAAAGTGTGGCATATAGAAGAAGCTATGGGGGCACAGAGAAGGGGTGAGAATGCTTGACAGACCTGAAGAGTCCCCGGGAAAATTCAATACATGTATCCAGGAAACAGGGCCAAGGGTTTTCTGCACATTGTGTTATACTAGGCAACAGAGGAGAAAAATGAACCACAACAGAGAGAGAACAGCTAAATCCGGAACCCAAGGTGTAGCCATGCCAATCAGTGGCAAGCAGGCAAGTGGGCAGGAATTAGTGAGGGCTGTATGCCATGGAGATGCAGGCTCTTTCATTTAAGATCAACATTTTCATTCCAGTTATTTAGGATGCAAGAAATGTGGCAAGGCGGGGCCTGAGGAAAGGTGAAGTGTGCTCTAAGCAGGTAGGCCTCCTTCCAAGAAAAGTGTCAATACCTACATCCATTCCCAGGTAAGTGCACACACACACACACACACACACTGTCGTGGCGAAGCAACATTGTCTGGTACAGGGCCGTGTTTCATAGAATTCTAAGAAAAGAATGAGCCAGTTATTACAGCATGTAGGAGTTTTGGAAAAAGTATTTGTTATTTCAGTTGTTTTTTTGGAATGAGCCAGGGAACTTTGGAATGTGAATCCTCAGCATGAAAACTCACTTTTCTTTTAAAATGACTAGGACAGCAGGGTCCTGTGAATTCCAAAACTGATTTAACCTTCCTAAATGGGAGAAGCGGGCGTACTAAGGAGGTAAATGAAAATGGAAATGAGGAAAATGATAAGTAAAAATCATAAAGGAGAAGGAAAAGAAAGAATTTTGTAATGAAGACTAGGAAAACAGAAGCTGGAATAAAGAGAAAATAAGGTCCTTACCCTCCTTATGCCTTTCTCTTTCAAAGGAAAACAGAGAACAATCATAAAAAACAAGTAAATTACCAAATGAGTCCTATCACTTTCAGAGCGTAATGAAATAGGGGTATGGGGAGGTAATCTTAGGCAGATGGCCAGGGAATCCCTATCTGTAGAGGCTGCAGGAGCTGAGACCTGAATGATGAGAGACAGCCATGCAAATATCTAGGGAAAGACCAGAACAGGCAGAAAGAAGAGAAAGGGTAAAGGCCCTAAGGCAGGAAGAAGTTTCCTGTGTTCAGAGAACAGCAAAGCCAATGAGGCTGGAACATAGTGAACAAGGTGAATGTGGTAAAAGACAAGGTTGGAGAGAGGTAGGCAGGGACCAGATCACACGGGGCTTGGCACGCCGTAGTGAGAAGCTTGGATTTTATTATAAGTAAAGGGGAAGCTAGCAGAGGAATTGAAGTAAGGAAGTAATGTGATATGATATGCATTTTTGAAAGATCATGCTGTCCATTACGTGAAAAATAAACTGTAGGGGGGCAAGGGTAGAAAATAAAGAGATCTGTTAGAAATTTATTGCAACAATACAGGTAAAAGATGGGGGAATGAGGTAAGAAATGATCAGATTTAGAATGTATTTTGAAGAAATATATTTGTGTCCTTAACCACCATGCCGAATTTTTCACTTATTACACATTATCTTATATTCTTAAATATATTATTCTCTGTCTTACCTCCTCAGACTGTGGTAATTGTAACTTATTTATAGAATTTTATATAGAATTATTATTTAGTAAACATTTATGAGCACTTATATCCCAGGTGCTATAGTAGTTTTTTAAAATATTTGTTTTATGAGTTGTTTTTCTTCTTGCCACATTTATTTTTATGTACACATGATTTGCTCTGCTTATTTTCTATATCTACAATTTTCCTTTTGATTAGTTTTCTCCCTCTCCTTCTCTCCCATTTTGTTTATGTTCTCTGGCTCTTTTTCTTTTTAATTACTTTTTTTATTATTTTTTAAAATATTGATTTGGTTGCGCTGGGTCTTAGTTGTGGCAGGCGGCTCCTTAGTTGTGGCTCGTGGGCTCCTTAGTTGCGGCATGCACGTGGGATCTATTTCCCTGACCAGGGATTGAACCCGGGCCCCCTGCATTGGGAGCATGAGTCTTAACCACTGTACCACCATGGAGGTCCCTCTCTTGGCTCTTTTCATTCCTTTTTCAAACGTTCCTTATTTTATGCAGTAGTTTTTTGGTAGATAAGAATTACAAAGCACTTTTTCACAAAATACGTAATTTAATACAACAAACTTATAAATTAGCTCATGCAGATATTATTAATGCCTTTTTACAGATGAGCAAAGTGAGGTTCAGAGAGGTTACATGATTCACCCAAGGTCAAAGAGCTGGGAAGAAAGAAACTGAAAGAAGAGTCGAGGTTCCCTGATTCCTAAATCAATGCCTTTCTACCACACTACCATGTATCCTCTGTCTTCCACTCTGAGCCCACCTGCACTGTCCCCCAGATAGTAGGTGCTGTGATGGTGAGGACAACAGTACTCTCCATCTGCATTCAGTGTATCTATTTGTATAATTCATGTATTTCTCACTATGCCAAAATGTACCTTAGACTTATCCTATGTAGATTTTACCAAAAAACAAAAGTTATTTATAAGAGACTAGGTCTCAGTTTTTTGCATGTGGACAGATTAGTCATGACTCAAGTCAAGAAATGTGGAACTTCCCTGGTGGCGCAGTGGTTAAGGATCCGCCTGCCAATGCAGGGGACACGGATTCGAGCCCTGGTCCGGGAAGATCCCACGTGCCGTGGAGCAACTAAGCCCGTGCACCACAACTACTGAGCCTGCGCTCTAGGGCCCACAAGCCACAACTACTGAGCCCGTGCGCCTAGAACCCACGCTCCGCGATGGGAGAGGCCACTGCAGTAAGAAGTCCGCGCGCCGCAACAAAGAGTAGCCCCTGCTCGCCGCAACTAGAGAAAGCACGCACGCAGCAACTAAGACCCAATGCAGCCAAAAATAAATAAATAAATTTATATATTAAAAAAAAAATGTTTTACTGGGTACCTACCATGTACCATAATTATTTCCTGGAAGAATGAATAACTGTATTGCATAAATGTAAGCCATTATCACAATCTCCTTGGAGAAATAAGAGAGAAAACAGAAATGTACAAGGCAATAAAATAACATGTAAGACGTGAAGCAACCTGACCTAGTGATTAAGAATATAACATGTATGGGCCTTTTCAAGGTTCTGGGGATGGAGGGGTGAACAAGACAGGATGGTTCCTGCTCTCATGAAGCTTTTACTCCAGACTCTTCTCATAACTGTTATTCTTGCCTTAAGAGCTTTGGAAACTTCCTAAGGTTCTTGATAATTAATAAGTGCTAACACGTACTAGATGTTTACAGAAATTAATTTATTTGATCCTCTCAACAACCCTATGAAGTAGGTAGCATTATTATCAACTGCATTTTCCAGATTAATAAAACCCAGAAAGACCACACAGCTAGTAATTGGCAGAGCTAGCTTTGAATTCAGGCAGTATGACTTCAGAATTCACATGCTTAGCCCCTATGCAGGGAGAGATCTGGGTTTTGTGGGGCATGAAGTTTATACAATTCTAGGACTCTCTTTGAGAAAGAAAAAAAAAACACTACAAATACAAAATTAGGTACAGGGCCTTGGAAGGGGTCCATGCAAGAGAGTGCTTTATTAGCTTCACAATAAATCTGCCTTTAGCTTCAAGGTAAACCCATGTCTTCCACTACGCAATACCTAAAGCTTGAGCCCTGTTATCAAAACGATGACTGTCCCAATCCAAATACCTAGAATGTGGTTAAGTGAAGAGAGCAAGAAAATAAGTCATCCACCACTTCCAATTGTGAAACTATAGATGAGATTTTTCTGGTGCTCCATGTCAAGCTGGTGAGCATTCCTAAAGTACCTACCATGTGCCAAGCATTGTGCTACCCTGCAGGGTATATAAAAATGAGTTTAAAAGTGCAAATAGATGATAGAGAAATAGAGACATAGATAGACCTGATCTCAAGGACTCTGTTTATGTGTCCAGCATTGTATAAATGCAAAAGGAGACCAATATGACAGTGGTAACTGCCCTTGAAAAATTTAACTGATAATAAACGCTAAATGTTTACTATTTAAGCAACTGGCATTGCTGTAAGTGGATAACAACTGATGAGATAGGCACTAGCATTACCATCATTTCTACTTTACAGATGGAGAAACTGACCAGGGAGTGGCAAAGCTTAGTTCTGAATTTAGAAGTGCTAATTCTTTTTTTTTTTAACATCTCTATTGGAGTATAATTGCTTTACAATGTTGTGTTAGTTTCTGCTGTATAACAAAGTGAATCAGCTATATGAATACATATATCCCCATATACCCTCCCTCTTGCGTTTCCCTCCCACCCTCCCTATCCCACCCCTCTAGGTGGTCACAAAGCACCGAGCTGATCTCACTGTGCTATGCGGCTGCTTCCCACTAGCTATCTATTTCACATTTGGTAGTGTATATATGTCCATGCCACTCTGTCACTTCGTCCCAGCTTACCTTCCCCCTCCCCATGTCCTCAAGTCCATTCTCTACATCTGCATCTTTATTCCTGTCCTGCCCCTAGGTTCTTCAGAACCATTTTTTCTTTTTTTTAGATTCCATATATATGTGTTAGCATATGGTATTTGTTTTTCTCTTTCTGAAGAAGTGCTAATTCTTTTTTTTCCGGACACACAGGCCCAGCGACCATGGCTCACGGGCCCAGCCGCTCCATGGCATGTGGGATCCTCCCGGACCGGGGCACGAACCCACGTCCCCTGCATCGGCAGGTGGACTCCCAACCATTGTGCCACCAGGGAAGCCCAGAAGTGCTAATTCTTGAGCCACACTCTTAGCCACTCTGCTACTCTTCTTGTCCAATCTTTCTGGAAATGTTCAGGTTGGAAACATTAACAATTTGGGATCTAAAGCTCCTAAACTCCTCCCACTCGCCATCTTTTCCATGAAGCCTTCCCTGCCCTCCCCAGGTAGGTCAGGTCCCCTGCCATGTACACAGCCTTCCATAACCACCTGTCTCATAGGTGGATTAATGACACTTGTTTCCTCTTTTCTTAGACCTTGAGCTTCTTGAAGGCATGTGTCTCTAGCACCTAAGAGGTATTGGACAAATACTGAGGAATCAATGAATAAATGAGCAATACATGTCAGAGCATGATCAAGTGGTCTGTTGATTCCATGGTAAACAATTTATCTGCTGTAGGTTGTCTTTTTCTTTTAACGTCTAAATTTATTGATTTATTTATTTTTGGTTGCGTTGGGTCTTTGTTGTTGCGCGCGGGCTTTCTCTAGTTGCGGCGAGTGGGGGCTACTCTTCATTGCAGTGCGCGGGCTTCTCATTGCAGTGGCTTCTCTTGTTGCAGAGCACGGGCTCTAGTGCGTGCGGGCTTCAGTAGTTGTGGCACACGGGCTCAGTAGTTGTGGCTCGCGGGCTCTAGAGCGCAGGCTCAGTAGTTGTGGCGCATGGGCTTTGTTGCTCTGCAGCATGTGGGATCTTCCCAGACCAGGGATGAAACTTGTGTCCCCTGTATTGGCAGGCAGATTCTTAAACACTGAGCCACCAGGGAAGTCCCTGCCATAGATTTCCTATGGGACTTGAGCAGAAAGTAAGATTTAGAAAAGCAGAGGGAGAAGGAAAAGGACATGTCAGGTAAGAGTAACAGCCTGGGCCAAAGAGCAGAAGTGGGAATGGTCATGGCATGAAAGCTAGTTTCTTATTTCTTCAGTAATAAATTAACACAAACCTACTGGTTTAAAACAAAATAAATATTTGCTCGTACTTCTGGAGATCAGAATTCCATAAAATCAAAGTGTCAGCAGAGTTGTGTTCCTTCTGCAGGCTTCAGGGAGAATCTGTTTTCTTGCCTTTTTCAACTTCTGAGGCCACCTGAACTCCTTGGCTCCTGGCCCCTTCCTCGTGTCACTCCACCTTCTTGCTTCTTATCACATCTCCTGCTGCTGACTATGACCTTCCTTCCTACCTCCTTGTTGTAAGGACCATTGTGATTATACCACTGGGCCCACTTGGATAATACAGGATTATCTCCCCATCTCAAGATCCTTAACTTAATCGTACCTACAAAGTCCTTTCTCCTATGTAAGGTAACATAGTCATAGGGTCTCCAGGTTCTAGGGATTAGAACTTGGACACAGACATCTTTGCAAGGCTGTTATTCAGCCTATCACAAAAGTTAACAATAAAAAGTCAGTCCAGGCTCTGTGACAGTTCTGTCACTATGAGGTCATAGGCTGAATGGTTAGAGTGGCCAGGCTTCCTGCTAGGCTAAGGAGTCTGGACTTGTTCTAATAGAGAGTCATTATAGAGTGTTGAAAGGGTCAAGTCATTAAGAAAATGATGTTGTTAAAAGATTTATTTGAAAAAAAAAGATTTTTTGGCAACTGAGTTGTTATTAGCTTCAGTTGAATCCATCTCTTTTTCAACATAATAATAATAACTGTATCAATATATAAGGTTTCATTGCTATATACTTTCACATATAAGCCTGTATCATCGGTATTAGTATCTCCATTTAAATATGAGGAAACTGAGTTTAGAGAGGTTAAGTGACTTTTCCAAGGAGATTATATACAGCTAACACATGGCAGAACCAAGCCAGATAATTTGAGGAGGCAGTAGTTCAGTGGATAAATACAAATGCCTTTGGAAGCTAACTTGAGTCCAAATATTAACTCTGCCCTTTACTAGCTACTTGACTTTGACCGAGTTATCTCACTTCTCTATATTTCATTTCCCTTTTCTCTAAAATGAGGTCAATAATAGTTCCTACCTCATAGGTTTCTGTGAGGACTAAGTAAGATAACGCTGGTAAAGAAAGTACTTGGCACAGGACAATCAATAAACAGTAGCTACTATTATTACAAATCCCACCCGCTTTCCGTAACATCAAACTCAGATGAGACCATCTGAGACCATACTTTTAAATCAGCTTATATTTCAACACAGGAAGATTCAAAATCTAAGTTTTTTAAAAAGCTATTGAAGATAGGTTTCACAATATCTTCTAGCACATAAACTTTCCAGTTCTCCCCAATTAAAAAAAAAAAAGTCCTCATAACGTGTATTAGTGCCCAAAAGATATGTTAACAATTTTAATTCCAACTCTCAATTATTCTCAATGTAATTTCCTATATGCCCTAATTTTCTTTAGTCAAGGTCTGATTTTGTTCAGTTGGGTTATTTGTGAAAGACCAAATAAAATGTAGTTTTGCAGTCAATAAACATGGACTGGTTTGTATAACTTCAGTGGACAAGCAAGCATTTGCCAAGTGTCTGAATTAACCTTTACTTTGTGCCCATTTCTAGGAGGAATGAATGAGCGCCAGTCATCTGCCAGCCTAACAGCCTCTGCCTGGTGTCTGGCATCCAGAGACTTCCTGGTTGACCTTTTGGAGAATGTCCAACCCTGAAAAAATGGAATCCAAAAGAAGACACAGCATGGGGCTCCATGATTTGGAGATTGCACCACGTTGGTCACTGGAGTTAAATACGTTCATATCCATTCAGCTCTGTGCTCTGTCATGCAAAATATTAAAATGAAACTGAAGGAGAACTGTTGGAAGCAATCCTTCCTGTTCTTGAAAATCACCTTTAGCTGCTGGGAACGTTGATAATACCTTTGTAGCTTACCCAGGGCACATTTATCAGTAAGGCAGCTAAGCCAATTGTGGCTGCATTCACAGGTGACCGTGCTGTCTGCCTACCTTCCCAGAGATACAAGAAACAAAACCAGACCAACAGAGAGGAGCTGGCATTGCAGATTCACACAAGAGAGCGGCCCAGGCCAGGCTTCTGTTTTTATGGACAGGAACATTTGGCCCCTGGGGCCTCTGAATTCACAGGCTCCCCTTAGATGCAAACCACAATTTTGAAAAATAAAAGAGGATCTCAAGCAGAAAAAGAGATTACAAATAAGGATCATTTGACGACAATAACCAAAAACTAAACCCTGGTAGCCACCTTGCTAAGCGGCCCGGTGAATGCCAGCCTTGCCTTCTCAGTTCCTGCTCCCATCAGTAGCACAACAAATTATCTAGTTTCCTAAATCCAATGAGCTCCGACCGAAGACACAGGAGAGCAAGCTGCATTTAAATTTGAAAAGCTGTTACTGTTAGAACCCTGCTGGCAGGCACAAAAAGTACTTTTTACATATAAAAAGCATGTTTGGCAAATTCGGCTGTTTTTTGCTGCTAAGTTAGGCAACGTTGTAACAAACAACAACAACAACAAAAAAAAACCCCAAAACTTAACTTCCATCTCCCCCTTAAAAAACATCTCCACTAGTCCCTTCATAACTTTTAGATTCTCTTTAGAAACCAGAGAAATTGACATGGAAAAAAAAAATCTCATTATTGCTCTGTTGCTCTTAAAAACACCTATTGTTTTTTTTAAGCAACACATAAAAGTATTTTTTAAAAGTCAAAAATCAAAATAAATTGTTAGGCTCAGATCCTATGTAGAGTAATGTGAGTTATTTCCCATCTCTTTAGACGTTTACCTTTTTTCCCCCCATTTAGTCTGTTTTTTACAGTTCAATAAATATTTTTCCAAGCTCCACTTGCCAAACAAAAGAGTTTAGCCTTAGTTTTACTCCTCTGACAAATATCCTTATGGTCTTGCACATATGAGAGCCATTGATAAACAAATTAAAATTCTGTCCCAGCTCAGAGCTCAGCTGGCCCATTTTATCTTGCAGTATGGGTTTGTAAAGGTCTGGGTGTCTGTCATCCTCCCCTAACCTTGTCTTTGTCAAAGGGATACAAAAGCCTGCCCGCTCGGGGCCCTTACGATACTGATTAGTGTGAGTGACAAAGTGGTGCTGCAAGTCCACTCAGCCTTTCATAATAAATCTATCAAAGAGTAATAGAATTCCATCAATCCTACATCATCCCTGAGGGTCGCTGGGCTGGGATGGAAAGTGTGTTCCGTTGGGATTGTACAACTGTTATTATTCAATTACACTCTTTTCTTCCTAGTTAAAGACCATGATATCATTATCACTTAATGAATACATATAATTGGATCTGGACTCTATGTTTGGCTGATGAATACCACTCACTATTCATTCAGTCTCAGCTCATCTTCTGACCATTTATTATAGACTTTTGGCTGAAAACCATGATGACAAAGGGAATTTGAAATTAGCTGTGATTTTATTCAATGCTCAGTTAGACACAAAGACAAAATAAAATTTTGATGCCTAAATGAGTTGAGAATGGATTAAGTAGTTTTGCCTAACTCAGCAGTCTCTGATTTACCCACACCGCATACACACACAACCACAGACACACAGTCGCACACGCACTCTCTCTCTCTCTCTCACACACCCACAGAGTTAGCAACAAACTGTTTCAATAGTTTAAATAACTTCTAAAAATAGAGTTTAATTTTAAACAATCCTGAAATTCTTTTAATGAACTGGAGAGACAATTTACTATTTTAGTCTCATTAAAAAAAAAAATGTTTTAGCTAGCTGTGAAAGTGTCACCGTGCAAGCACTCACACACATACACACATTAAAATCTTTGAGTCAACCCTACCTACCAAACACAATTTTATGATTAAATAACATTTAAATTTGACAACGCAAAAGTGCTTCCAATACAGTATATTTATTACACCTAATATAAGGTCTGTCATTAAGTTTCATCACACAATGTGCCCCCAAAGGAAACTAGCCCTCCTATTCATATTGTTGGGAGTAAATGTAGCATACCTCCTTTGGATCACTGGTGAACAGGCTACCTCATTAATCCTAGTTAGTAGATGCTGCCGGGCATGTGGAGCCGCCAAATCCAGATGCTACCCACAGAGGCTCTCCAGGCAGTTAGGGAATCATGGAGTACCACCTCAAGCCTTCCATACATCACTTCAAATTAAATTTACATTAAGTGCTACTCCATCAGAGCTGAGAGAAGCTGACATCTTTGGAAAATGCAGATGATAATCCATTAAATCCTATTATATACATGTCTTCTAATTTTACTTAAGCCCATGCATACCAAAGTATGAGTTTGTGTTAAAAATTAAAGACCCTTTTACTAGAACAAAAGACTTTATGAACTGTTGACTTTGGGAGGTTTTATTACAGGGGCAGGCTAGTCTATCAAGACAAGTAGACTTTTTCTGTACAAATTCTAGTTAAATATTTCTTCTGAGGATTTGTGTTGGTTTTTGTTTTAAACCATATCTTCTTTCCCCCTTCCCTCCCATCCCCCAGGCTTTCCAAATAATATGGTCCCTTTTCAACCTCCATGCAGTATCCTAATAATGTCTGCATTAAATGTTATCAATGAGACAGTGGAACACATATTGTCCCCTTTTGCAATTAAGAAAATATTTGCTGGCAGCTTCCAAGCTGGCAACAAGAAGAAGATGCTATAAAATCATCACAGTGAAAAGCTAAGGTTTAATTAGGCTATTATCACATATGTTAATCCCTTTATATTTTCATAGTCCTTAGTCACAGCTACTTTTACTTTGATGAGTCTCTTCCAATTTCATAGCAGTGATCTTATTATTTTTGATCCTGAGCACTTAAATTTTTATATTTAGCTGCAGTCTTTTATGTTGACATTTCTGTGTTATTTGTTTTTCTACAGCTAAAACCTGAAATAATCTGAAATTGGAAAATATTCAGAAGACCAGGAAAATCGATGACTATTTGGACAAAAGATTCTCCATTAACCAGAAAACTTCTATCCAGAAATAACACACACAGACACACACACAATTAATTTAAAAGCTATTTATCAAACCTTTTAAATTTTAATCACAGTTTGGTTTTCCTACACTGGATTTTTACACATTGAAGCCATTTATTTAAGAACGTGCCACTGTATATGTCTGTATTTCAATAAAAGTGCTCTTTCTCGATAAGAATTAGAGCTGTTCACTTAAGCCTGAATTTTTTTACATCTATCACTTTTCTCAGACCACATGTAATTCATTTCTTTGTTAGCTTCTATTTATGGCATTAAAATATTCCACAGGTACTGGCTTACTCAAAATTTACTTGTAGCAAAAATCTTTGGCATCTATATTATTTAAAAAATTGTTTTTGAAATAAGAAAACTAAATCCCCAAAAGGTTAAGCAACAGAGAACAATAAAAGTGACTACTTCATAAAAGTTTTGCTTAATGTACGTGAAGTGTCTAACATATGCTAGGCTTTCAATAAATGATTACATTTGTTTTTATATATTGCAAAGAGCGCTCTCCTACAAAATTTAGGATTAATTCAGTGAAAATTTTACTTTAACATCTCTGGACACTTGTACACAGTTTTCACTATAATATTTATTAAATATTGGACTCCAGCCCCTTGCTCTTAGGAAAGATACCAGCTAAACACAGTGTTAAGCACAGCAGAATGAATATTAGGCTAATGCCTTTTCCTTCACACTTCCAAGGTTAAAAGTCCAGATCCTGTCTAAAGGACCAAAAAAATGCAATGAAATTCATATTAACAATCACTAATTATTAAGCCCTGAATTATTGTCTTGTACTCAACTTCCAAGGGGCCACTTGAAAAAGAGGATGGCACACCTTCCAGAGAATTACCCCAACTCTGTCACAAATGACTCTGCCCTACCAGAAGCCGTTTCTTTTTGCAAGTTCCAAATTCCCATCAGAGAAGTTAAAGGGGAGATAATAAACAAGACTCCACATGGATGCACAATCTGATTCCATCTTCCAGAAGTCCTAGAACAAGCCCGAGATTCACAGTTCCCTGTATCAAGTTGCCTACTTGACATTCCCAGTCACACACCTCAATCTTAACTGTCCCGAATCAAACTCTTCACTGTCACCCTTCCTGAACTTGCTCCTCCTCCTGTCATCCTTGCCTCAGTAAGTGGCACCACTATCTACTCAGTTGCTCAGAACAAAGAAATTGGAGTCACTGTTGATTTTCCTCATTCTTTCACAACTCCTATCCAATTCAACATGAAATCCTAGGGCTTCCCTGGTGGCGCAGTGGTTGAGAGTCCGCCTGCCGATGCAGGGGACACGGGTTCGTGACCTGGTCTGGGAAGATCCCACATGCCACGGAGCGACTGGGCCCGTGAGCCATGGCCGCTGAGCCTGCGCGTCCGGAGCCTGTGCTCCGCAACGGGACAGGCCACAACAGTGAGAGGCCCACGTACCGCAAAACAAACAAACAAACAACAACAACAACAAAAAAAACCATGAAATCCTGTAGGTTCTACCCCCAACTATACTCCAAATATACTTTTCATTCTCTAATCCAAGCCACCACCATCTCTCACCTGTATTGCTACAAGAACCTCAATTTCTGTTTCCATTCTTTCTCCAAATAGCTTTTTTAAAAAATGAAATAATTTACACATATAAAAGAGCAAAAAGTAATGACTACCCATGTATCAACCACCCAACTTTAAAAAATTTAACATCTTGTCATATTTGCTTCAGCTCTTTTTCTTTAAAAAATAAAATATAATTGAAAGACCTATGTAAACATCCCACTTCCATTCTCATTACTCCCACTCCAGAGATTTACACATATCAGTTAGGGTTAAGTTCAGCTGCATGTAAAAGAAAACCCAAATAACAGTGGTCTAAAGAGAAATGGGTGCTTATTTTTCTCACAAACCTGAGAGATTTGGGGTAAGCAGTTGAGGCAGTGAAGTTGGTTTGGTGTCAGAGCTAAATTCTTGGGATTCTTCTGGTTTTCCCCTAATGGTGGCAATATGGTTGCTCCAGCCCCAATCATTGTGACCCATTTCCAAGGCAAGAGAAAGAAGAAAAGGCTAATGACAAAGGAGCACATGTCAGCTGAACCTTTCCTTGTTTTAAGGATTTTCCCAGGAGACTTACCCAACCACTTCCCCTTATATCCTGTTTTTCAGAACCATGTCACAACCTACATAGCTGCAAGAGAAGCTTAAAAAATGTAGTTTTTCACTTGGACACATTCTCACTACAGTAAAAGTAGGGTTCTGCTACTATGAAAGAAACCAGATATTGGGTAGGCAACTACCAGTCTTTTCTACAATATGTTTCCTTAATAATATACTGATTTGAATGCTTTAAAACTTTATATAAATAAAATCACACATAAATGAAATTATACTGTTACCATCTATAATCTGTTTTTTTCTTATGCTCAACATCATATTTTTGAGATTTGCTGCCACTGATATAATAACTTATTCATTTTCATTACTCTAAAATATTCCCCTTATATATATACCACAATTTATTAATCCATTCTCTGTTGATGTACATTAGATTGTTATAAATTTTTCAATGAACATCCTCTCATGTGTTTCCTTCAAGGTAAACATAAATCAAATTTCATTTCTCCCTTCTTAAATTTCTGCCATGGTTTCCCATTACATTAAAACAAAATCTAATTCTTTCCATATAACATCCTATGTGAGCTGGTCCCCATTTCCGTCCTCAATCTCATCTACTTCTATTCTCTCTCTTTCTCACTCTGCTCCACACATACTGGCCTCTTTTCAATTCCTAATATGCCAACCACTTTCCTTCCTCAGGGTCAGGGGCTGATCAAGGTTTTGTAGGGCCTGAAGCTTATTCAATTTGGGTACAATTATATAAAATTAAGTGCAGGGCACTGGAAGGGGCTGAGGCAAGTGAGGTGCCCTGATACTTAAGTGTTATTAATCTTCATGGAAAATCCACCTCCTCTCAGGGTCTTTGACATTCTATTCTTTCTGCTTGGAATGTTATTGCCCAAGATGTTCTTTCCCAGGCTCCATTTAATTATTCAGGTCTGTGGCAGAGACTGCTAGTCTTCCAAAATCCATTCTCCTCTTCTCCCATAGTAATAGAATTTCTAGCTAAATACATGACTACCCAAGTAAAAACTACATTTAATGGTGGGCAAATAGTTGTGGCCCTGTGACTATGTTCTAGCCAATGGGGTGTGAAGAAAATGATGTATTCACTTTTGGGGTGATTTCCTTAAAGGGGATACATTTTGATAAATGGGTGTCCTCCTTCTTCCCTGTTTTCCCTTCCCATTGGCAAGAGTATGGACCTAGTAGTTAGTCATCTTGGACCATGTGGATGACACTCAAGGGATGATAGAACAAAAGGATAGATGACAGGTAGGCCCAGACAACTTGGTGAAGCTGAACTAGCCAAAAACTTGGTGAGAAAAAAATTAACCATCATGTTTTAAGCATCTGTTATTTTTGATAGTTGGTCAAATCTATATCTAATACACGGTCTTGGTTCAAACATCATCTCCTCACCAACCTTCTCTGACTATCCCATAAAGTAACTCCACCCTCAAATAAACCAAGTCAGTATCACATCAGCCTATCTTATTTCCTTCATTGAATTCATCATCACCTGACAACATTGTGTTTATTTGTTTGTCTACTTGTTTACTATCTATCTCTCCCCAGTAAAAAATAAACTTTGTGGAGGCAAGGACCTTGTCTGCCTTGGTAACTGCCTTTATGCCCTGTGCCTAGAACAGTGCCTGGCATATAATAAGTACTCAATAATTGTTTGTTGAACAGATGAAGGAACAAATCAATAAAAAATAACAGGGGCTTCCCTGGTGACGCAGTGGTTGAGAGTCCGCCTGCCGATGTAGGGGACACGGGTTCATGCCTCAGTCCGGGAGGATCCCACATGCAGCGGAGCGGCTAGGCCCGTGAGCCATGGCCGCTGAGTCTGTGCGTCCGGAGCCTGTGCTCCGCAACAGGAGAGGCCACAACAGTGAGAGGCCTGCGTACCTCAAAAAAATAAAATAAAATAACATTATTAGCTTCCACTAGACAGTAAGCTGTACTAAGATATGACAATGTCTATTTGTTTATTGTCACATCACCAGGAATAACAAACTGCTCAATATATTTTTGTAAAATGAATCCACTGACAAATAAATGAACGCATTCCCAAGGGCTCTTCTGAAATAAGAGTCAATAATAAAAATTCAATCATGAATATAATTTTATTTTTAAAGATGTTTCAAAGTCTAGCTTCGTGGGGAAATCATTTGTTCATTACGCAGTAAGAAAAGTACCAGTACTTCTATAGATGCTAAACATAAAATGTCAACAGAAAGAAACTTAACTTTCCCAAAAAGTCTGATGTGGTTAGTGTAAAATGTAAGTACCAATAACATTAGCTGACATTTATTATTATTACATTTTATTAAGGGGCTTATCGTATGCCAAACACTGTGCTAAATGGTTCCCATCTATTATCTCATTTAATCCTCATAACAAGCTTATGAGTAGGTAATAGAGGTCCACAGTTCCTTATTTGACTCACTTGGGGGCTAAATACATTTTGGCATTCAGAACTTTTCAGAAAATTAATAAAGTACATAAACGATATGTAGCAGCACCCTTAGGAGGATCTGGGGCAGCACCTCATAGCCAAATACATCATTATTTTTGCAGAGAAACATGAATATTCACCAATTAATGGGCAGACAAAAACCTATAAGTAGTCTCATATCTGTTTAAGTTAGATTCTTCTCGAGTTTGGGTGAGGGCAAATGAGTAGCAAAACCTTTTGGTTTTCAGAGATTTTGTATTTTAGAATTACAAATAAAACATTGTGAGTTTGTATGATCTTCCCAGTTTTTTAGGTGAAGAAACTAAAACTAAAGAAGTTGTCCAAAGCCACAGAGATAATAAGGGGCAGTGGACTTGAACCCAGACAATTTGGTTAAAAATTTGCCATGCTTAATCATTTTACTACAGTACCTGAAAATTCCATGTGGCTGAAGGCATTCATTCTGAATCAAGGGAGATGTTTCATCTGAAGGGGGCAACTCTGTCCTGCAGAGGAGATTTGCACATCAGAGTGCTGGATAAACTAGGTGACTCTTCAAGTGCCTTCTCATCCTGAGAGTCTATGATCCTCTGAAAATATATCTTATGCTAATCCAGGTTCATAGACCACATTTGTACATGGCCTTGTGGTGGTGCATGAAACTGACCTTTGCTTCATGCGTTCTCTTAACAGACATGGTTTGATCATTCACCACGTGCTAAGCAATATAGGAAGATGTGAATACTTATTGTACATGGTCCATGATCTCAGTGAGCCTGCAATCCAGTTGAAGAGACATGACATAAAAACAGAGAGAGTTAAATAGCCATACAAACAGGACTGGTTACAAAGCCTAAATGAGAAAAACCAAAGGGGTGAGGCAGACAGTAAACGCTCTTGGAGATCAGAGAAAGAGAAACCACTAGGGACTAATGGAATCAGGGAAGGCTTCCTGGAGAAGATGAAGCTGTGCCTCAAGGGATGGGAAGGATTTATATGGATGTAGAAAAGAGAGGTGGCATTTCAAGTATAGGCTGTGACCCACAACCGTGTTTCATCTAGTAAAATGTTTTATTTACTCATGCAAATTATTTTTGGAGACATTCATCTTAAAAGCATACATGTATAAGAACAAAGAGTAGACATTCTCAAATGTGTCTTTCAGTATACACTATTATAAAAGACCTCGCATGAGAAAAGTCGCTTTGACCATTTTCAACCAGGTAGTATTCCAAGAGCTTCTGCAGTAAAAGAATCAACCCTAAAATCAGTCAGGTACCTAAGAAACAAAAGCTGCCTCTGGGACAGAATATTCAAGTGAACTCTCTAGGAGAGACTACCTCCTCTGCTATTCAGCAACATATCTTGAAGCACTGGACTGATTTACGCTTCCAGTGTCCTCCAAGATTCCCTAACTTTAGGGCATCTACATAAATATGTCTTATGACAAATACATACTACTGCATAACTATAATATAACCAGTAACATCATATGCATGTATAAATATGCTGATAGAGCTAATATTTATGTATGAAGAGATGTGATACCGAAATTTCACCCTAAATTTAAAAGTGAATTGTCACTTTTCAGTGCCCTCTCTAAAACAAGCTCCCAAATCTCTGAAATTCTTCTTTTTTTTTAAAGGAACATTTATTTATTTGTTTATTTATTTATTGGCTGCGTTGGGTCTTCATTGCTGCGCGTGGGCCTTCTCTGGTTGGGGCGAGCGGGGGCTACTCTTTGTGGTGGTGCGAGGTCTTCTCATTGCGGTGGCTTCTCTTGTTGCGGACGGGCTCTAGGCGCGCGGGCTTCAGTAGTTGTGGTTCACGGGCTTAGTTGCTCTGCGGCATGTGGGATCTTCCCGGACCAGGGATTGAACCCGCGTCACCTGCGTTGGCAGGCAGATTCTTAACCACTGCACCACCAGGGAAGTCCCGACATTATTCTTTTTTAATAAAATATTACTAAACTGACCTTAAGCCCAGAATTTATTTCTTCTTGCCTGCAAAAAAATTATATAAATAGGAAGCTACATATTTTGCAATTAATATGATATTGAGTCATACCAATAAGGTACATATTAAAACGATCAACAGAACCAAATGGCAAGTTTGGTAGTTTTCCTCAGAACAGCAGAAGGGTGATATGACTTTGCTTTCTCTGCTTTGAAGGACCAGAATAAAATGCGGTCCCAAAGGAACACAGTCCCTTTCTTGATGAATTCATGACTTTTCAAATCATTCCTTTCATATTTGCCACTCCACAGATCAATAGTGATTAAATAACAGTAATGTGCATGTAGGCAAAGCATCTTCCTTTCCACTTTAAATTCCAATCCAAATTCTTTTCAGAGCCTAACTTTTCCTGTTCTGTCATTCATCCCCTAGGACACTCTAAAATGCTTCTTTTGCTCTTTTAAAGGTAGATATTCAATATTCTGATTAATACACCAACAGTAGAGAATAATTGTGGGATAATATGTGTCTGAATAACATTTTAAATATTACTCAGTGATTTTTTGTTCTCAGGAATTCCTTTATTCTTCTACCGTTAAAATGAAACCTTGATGCTAAAATTTATGTACTCAAGGGAAGGTAAAATCCATCAAACAGAGTCAAGTTCTCTTTGTTTGAAAAAAGCTCTTAAACCCCTGACAGACATAGAAATCTTGAAGCCCTACAAATGTTTTGTTTTGTTGGTATGGTTGTTTATTTATTTTTTGAAAGATGGAGAAAATTTTCTTTTAACAAGTAGGATCGTGAAGTTCTCAGAGTATGAAGTCCATATCAAAACAACAGAATTGCAAAGAAGGTAAAATGATAGAAGATCTATGTTTGAAAGCTGGGCTGAAGAAAGATTTGAGGCTGGAAAGGAGAGCAATGAAGTTAGCCACTGATGGAATGACAATAGACATCTCATATAGGTTTGGGAGATTCTAAGAACAAAGATCTATACTTTGCTTCCTGGACAAAGTACAGAAAGGCCATAAGGGAAGACCATAAGTTTCAAAAGGAAAACCTCTGTACCAGAAATATGTGGTAACAGTTCTGCAGAAACTCAACTAAGTGTGGGAAGAAAGAGCCTGTGACAGTTCTCCAAGCCTTCCTTGACCCCAGAAGTGGCTGCAAGAAGGCCAGTTGGCATGAAGAACAAGGAGGTACCATAGGCATGGGCTGTAGAAGCTGAGAGTCATGGTAAGACCACAGATATTGAAGCAGATGTGGGAGTGACTAATGACTAGCAGAGACGAAAGATTATCATATATCAGATTCTTCTTTATCCTTAGATCGTGGAAAATTTAAACCCTGAAGGACTCAGATGTCACCCTAGGGAGAAGGAGGGGCAAGGTTGGAACCCCAAATTTGACTGAGTTTCCATTTGAAAACAATCCCTGTATAATTAGTGGCAAATACAAACAATTAGGAAAGAAATTCTAAAAGCTCCCACCATCATGTACACCATCCTACCTACATCCGTATCCATATAATCTACTTCCCTCCAAGTAGCATGAAGAATGCTTATGCTTCTCTCCAAAGTCTAGTTCTCCAATTGTGCACTGGATCCTATCCTCTCTCATCTATTCAGGAACAATGCTCCAGCAATCATCTCTTCTTTCTCTTGTATCACCAATTTTTCATTATTTTCTATGTCATTTCCATCAGCAAATAAACATGTTATACTTACTTTCATTTTTTAAAGCCCTCCCTTAATGAATGAGATATTTGCATAGCACAAGAACATTACCCCACAGACTTCACTAGTTACAAAATGAAAAAGGTACTTTATAATGAAGAAATCTGGCAATTGCCCTCTTAACTAAGAGATCAAATTTAACATCATTACAGTGGACAACCTAACATTACGTGCCTCCTGATGAAATATCATATGACGCACGCAATATAACTTAAGGCATTTTTGCCAAAAACATTTAACCTGAATCTAATTAAGGCTTTAGACTTAATTCAGTTAACAGGATATATATGTAAAAAAGAAACAAGGAAAACTATACCATGAACAATTAGAAAAATCCAGAATGTGAGATATTCCATAGGACAACTGGCCTGGACTTTCAAAAAATAAAAATCATTTTTAGAAGAAAGCAGGAGGACTTTTCTATTGGTAGATGCTAAAGAGACAGAGCAATATGCAACATGTGAACCTTGATTAGCTTCTGGATTAAAATATATATATAAAAGATCTTTGAGACAATTGGGAGAATGTGAATATGACTGGATATCAGACAATGTGACATTACTATTAATTTTCTTGGGATATGCAAGCTGAAGAATTTACGAGTAAAGTGTCATAATGTCTGCAATTCACTTTCATATGGTTTAGCAAACCATGGAAAGAAAGAGAGAAAGCAAATGTGGAAAGACACTGAAAACTGGTGAATCTAGGTAAAGGATACATGGTTGTTCGCTGTACAATTCTTTCAACTTTTCTGTAGGTTTGAAATTTTCTAGGGTAAAAAGTTCTTTTAAAAGCCCCTGTTAGGAGATTGGTTCAAGATGGTGGAGTAGAAGGACATGCTCTCACTCCCTCTTTCGAGAACACCGGAATCACAACTAACTGCTGAACAATCATTGACAGGTAGACACTGGAACTCACCAAAAAAGATACCCCACATGTAAAGACAAAGGAGAGGCCACAATGAGACGGTAGGAGGGGCGCTATCACAATAAAATCAAATCCCATAACTGATGGGTGGGTGACTCACAAACTGTAGAACACTTATACCAGAGAAGTCCACCCACTGGAGTGAAGGCTCTGAGCCACACGTCAGGCTTCCCAACCTGCGGGCCTGGCAACAGGAGGAGGAATTCCTAGAGAATCAGACTTTGAAAGCTAGCGGGATTTGATTGTAGGACTTCGGCAGGACTGGGGGAAACAGAGACTCCACTCTTGGAGGGCACATACAAAGTAGAATGTGCATCAGGACCAGGGAAAGGAGCGGTGGCCTCATAGGAGACTGAAACAGACATACCTGCTAGTGTTGGAGGGTCTCCTGCAGAGGCTGGGGGCAGCTGTGGCTCACCAAGGGACAAGGACACTGGCATCAGAAGTCCTGGGAAGTACTCCTTGGCATGAGTCCTCCCAGAGTCTGCCATTAGCCCCACCAAAGAGCCTGCATAGGCTCCAGTATTGGGTTGCCTCAGGCCAAACAACCAGCAGGGAGGGAACCCAGCCCCACCCATCAGCAGAGAAGCGAGTAAAATTTTACTGGGCTCTGCCCACCAGAGCAACAGCCAGCTCTAACCACCACCAGCCCCTCCCAACAGGAAACTTCCACAAGCCTCTTAGATAACATCATCCACCAGAGGGCAGACAGCAGAAGCAAGAACTACAATCCTGCAGCCTGTGGAACAAAAAGCACATTCACAGAAAGATAGACAAGATGATAAAGGTAGATGGCTATGTACCAGATGAAGGAACAAGATAAAACCCCAGAAAAACAACTAAATGAAATGGGGATAGGCAACCCTCCAGAAAAAGAATTCAGAATAATGATAGTGAAGATGATCCAGGACCTCAGAAAAAGAATGGAGGCAAAGATCGAGAAGATGCAAGAAATGTTTAACAAAGATCTCGAAGAATTAAAGAACAAACAAACAGAGATGAACAATACAATAACTGAAATGAAAAATACACTAGAAGGAAACAATAGCAGCATAACTGAGGCAGAAGAACAGATAAGTGACCTGGAAGACAGAATGGTGGAATTCACTGCTGCGGAACAGAATAAAGAAAAAAGAACAAAAAGAAATGAAGACAGCCTAAGAGACCTCCAGGACATCAAATGCAGGAACATTCTCATTATAGGGGTCCCAGAATGAGAAGACAGAGAGAAAGGACCTGAGAAAATATTTGAAGAGATTATAGTTGAAAACTTCCCTAACATGGGAAAGGAAATAGCCACCCAAGTCCAGGAAGTGCAGAGAGTCCCATACAGGATAAACCCAAGGACAAACACACTGAGATACATAGTAATCAAATTGGCAAAAATTAAAGACAAAGAAAAATTACTGAAAGCAGCAAGGGAAAAACGATAAATAACATAAAAGGGAACTCCCATAAGGTTAACAGCTGATTTCTCAGCAGAAACTCTACAAGCCAGAAGGGAGTGGCATGATATACTTATAGTGATGAAAGGGAAGAATCTACAACCAAGATTACTCTACCTGCAAGGACCTCATTCAGATTTGATGGAGAAATCAAAAGTTTTACAGACAAGCAAAAGCTAAGAGAATTCAGCACCACCAAAACTGCTCTATAACAAATGCTAAAGTAGCTTCTCTAACTGGGAAACACAAGAGAAGAAAAGGACCTACAAAAACAAACCCAAAACAATTAAGAAAATGGTAATAGGAACATACATATCGATAATTACCTTAAATGAGAACGGATTAAATGCTCCAACCAGGACTTCACTGGTGGTGCAGTGGTTAAGAATCTGCCTGCCAATGCAGGGGACAAAGGTTCGAGCCCTGGTCCGGCAAGATCCCACATGCCTCAGGGCAAACAAGCCCGTGCGCCACAACTACTGAGCCTGCACTCTAGAGCCCACGAGCCACAACTACTGAGCCCACGTGCTGCAACTGTTGAAGGCTGCGCACCTAGATCCCATGCTCCACAACAAGAGAAGCCACCACAATGAGAAGCCCACGCACCTCAACGAAGAGTAGCCCCCACAAGCTGCAACTAGAGAAAGCCCACACAGAGCAAAGAAAATCAAACACAGCCAAAAAATAAATAATTAAATAAACAAATTTATTTAAAAATTTTTAAATAAAAAACTAAATGCTCCAACCAAAAGACACAGGCTTGCTGAATGGATACAAAAACAAGACCCATATATATGCTGTCTACAAGAGACCCACTTCAAGACTTAGGGACACATAAAGACTGAAAGTGAGGGGATGGAAAAAGATATTCCATGCAAATAGAAATCAAAAGAAAGCTGGAGTAGCACTACTCATATCAGATAAAATAGAGTTTCAGATAAAGAATGTTACAAGAGCCAAGGAAGGACACTAAGTTATGATCAAGGGACCAATCCAAGAAGAAGATATAACAATTATAAATATATGCACCCAACATAGGAGCACCTCAATACATAAAGCAACTGCTAACAGCTCTAAAAGAGGAAATCGACAGTAACACTATAATAGTGGGAGACTTTAACACCTCATTTACACCAATGGACAGATCATCCAAACAGAAAATTAATAAGGAAACACAAGCCTTAAATGACACAATAGACCAGATAGATTTAATTGATATTTATAGGACGTTCCACCCAAAAAGAGCAGATTACACTTTCTTCTCAAGTGTGCACGGAACATTCTCCAGGATAGATCACATCTTGGGTCACAAATCAAACCTCAGTAAATTTAAGAAAACTGAAATCATATCAAACATCTTTTCTGACCACAATACTATGAGATTAGAAATCAATTACAGGGAATAAAAACGTAAAAACATAAACAAATGGAGGCTAAACAATATGTTACTAAATAGCCAAGAGATCACTGAAGAAATCAAAGAGGAAATCAAAAAATACCTAGAGACAAATGACAATGAAAACACGATGATCCAAAACCTATGGGATGCAGCAAAAGCAGTTCTAAGAGGGAAGTTTATAGCTATACAAGCCTACCTCAAGAAACAAGAAAAATCTCAAATAAACAATCTAACCTTACACCTAAAGGAACTAGAGAAAGAAGAACAAACAAAACCCAAAGTTAGCAGAGGAAAGAAATGATAAAGATCAGAGCAGAAATAAATGAAATAGAAGCAAAGAAAACAATAGCAAAGATCAATAAAACTAAAAGCTGGTTCTTTTGAGAAGATAAACAAAATTGATAAACCATTAGCCAGACTCATCAAGAAAAAGAGGGAGAGGACTCAAATCAATAAAATTAGAAACGGAAAAGGAGAAGTTACAACAGACACTGGAGAAATACAAAGCATCCTAAGAGACTACTATAAGCAACTCTATGCCAATAATATGGGCAACCTGGAAGAAATGGACAAATTCTTAGAAAGGTATAGCCTTCCAAGACTGAACCAGGAAGAAATAGAAAATATAAACAGACCAATCACAAGTAATGAAATTGAAACTGTGATTAAAAATCTTCCAACAAACAAAAGTCCAGGACCAGATAGCTTCACAGGTGAATTCTATTAAACATTTAGAGAAGAGCTAACATCCATCCTTCTCAAACTCGTCCAAAAAATTGCAGAAGAAGGAACACTCCCAAACTCATTCTATGAGGCCACCATCACCCTGATACCAAAACCAGACAAAAAAAGAAAATTACAGACCAATATCACTGATGAATATAGATGCAAAAATCCTGAACAAAACACTAGCAAACAGAATCCAACAATACATTAGGATCATACACCATGATCAAGTGGGATTTATCCCAGAGATGCAAGGATTCTTCAATATATGCAAATCAATCAACGTGATACACTATATTAACAAATTGAAGAAGAAAAACCATATGATCATCTCAATAGATGCAGAAAAAGCTTTTGACAAAATTCAACACCGATTTATGATAAAAACTCTCCAGAAAGTGGGCATAGAGGGAACCTACTTCAACATAATAAAGGCCATATACGAAAAACCCACAGCAAACATCATTCTCAATGGTGAAAAACTAAAAGCATTTCCTCTAAGATCAGAAAAAAGGCAAGGATGTCCACTCTTGCCACTGTTATTCAACATAGTTTTGGAAGTCCTAGCCACGGCAATCAGAGAAGAGAAAGAAATAAAAGGAATACACATTGGAAAAGAAGAAGTAAAACTGTCACTGCTTGCAGATGACATGATACTATACATAGAGGATCCTAAAGATTTCACCAGAAAACTACTAGAGCTAATCAATGAATCTGGTAAAGTTGCAGGATACAAAATTAATGCACAGAAATCTCTCGCATTCCTATACACTAATGATGAAAAATCTGAAACAGAAATTAAGGAAACACTCCCATTTACCATTGCAACAAAAAGAATAAAATACCTAGGAATAAACCTACCTAGGGAGACAAAAGACCTGTATGCAGAAAACTATAAGACACTGATGAAAGAAATTAAAGGTGATACCAACAGATGGAGAGCTATACCATGTTCTTGGATTGGAAGAATCAATACTGTGAAAACGACTATACTACCCAAAGCAATCTACAGATTGTGTGCAATCCCTATCAAATTACCAATGGCATTTTTTACAGAACTAGAACAAAAAATCTTAAAATCTGTATGGAGACACAAAAGACCCCGAATAGCCAAAGCAGTCTTGAGGGAATAAAATGGAGCTGGAGGAATCAGACTCCCTGACTTCAGACTATACTACAAAGCTACAGTAATCAAGACAGTATGGTACTGGCACAAAAACAGAAATATACATCAGTGGAACAGGATAGAAAGCCCAGAGATAAACCCACGCACCTATGGTCAACTAGTCTATGACAAAGGAGGCAAGGATATAGAATGGAGAAAAGACAGTCTCTTCAATAAGTGGTGCTGGGAAAACTGGACAGCTACATGTAAAAGAATGAAATTAGAACACTCCCTAACACCATACACAAAAATAAACTCAAAATGGATTAAAGACCTAAATGTAAGACCGGGCACTATAAAACTCTTAGAGGAAAACATAGGAAGAACACTCTTTTTCATAAATCACAGAAAGATTTTTTTTGATCCACCTCCTAGAGTAACGGAAATAAAAACAAAAATAAACAAATGGGACCTAATGAAACTTAAAAGCTTTTGCACAGCAAAGGAAACCATAAACATGACGAAAAGACAACCCTCAGAATGGGAGGAAATATTTGCAAATGAATCATTGGACAAAGGATTAGTCTCCAAAATATATAAACAGTTCATGGAGCGCAGTATTAAAAAAACAAACAACCCAATCCAAAAATGGGCAGAAGACCTAAATAGACATTTTTCCATAGAAGACATATAGATGACCAAGAAGCACATGAAAAGCTGCTCAACATCACTAATTATTAGAGAAATGCAAATCAAAACTACAATGAGGTATCACTTCATACCAGTTAGAATGGTCATCATCAGAAAATCTACAAACAACAAATGCTGGAGAGGGTGTGGAGAAAAGGGATCCCTCTTGTACTGTTGGTGGGAATGTAAATTGATACAGCCACTATGGAGAACAGTATGGATGTTCCTTAAGGAACTAAAAATAGTATTATCAATTGACCCAGCAATCCCACTACTGGGCATATACCCAGAGGAAACCATAATTCAAAAACACACATGCACTCCAATGTTCATTGCAGCGCTGTTTACAATAGCCAGGTCATGGAAGCAACCTAAGTGCCCATCAACAGACAAATGGATAAAGAAGTTGTGGTACACATATACAATGGAATATTACTCAGCCATAAAAAGGAACGAAATTGGGTCATTTGTAGAGACGTAGATGCATCTAGAGACTGTCATACAGAGTGAAGTAAGTCAGAAAGAGAAAAACAAATATCATATATTAACGCATATATGTGGAACCTAGAAAATGGTACAGATGAACCGGTTTGCAGAGCAGAAATTGAGACACAGAAATAGAGAACAAACGTATGGACACCAAGGGGGGAAGCGGCAGGGTGTGGGGGTGGGGGTGGGATGAATTGGGAGGTTGGGATTGACATGCATACACTGATGTGTATAAAATGGATGACTGGGCTTCCCTGGTGGCGCAGTGGTTGAGAGTCCGCCTGCCGATGCAGGGGACACGGGTTCGTGCCCCGGTCCGGGAAGGTCCCGCATGCTGCAGAGCGGCTGGGCCCGTGAGCCGTGGCCGCTGAGCCTGCGCGTCCGGAGCCTGCGCGTCCGGAGCCTGTGCTCCGCAGCGGGAGAGGCCACAACAGTGAGAAGCCCACGTACCGCAGAAAAACAAACAAACAAAAAAAAAAGGATGACTAATAAGAAAATAAATAAACATTTAAAAAATTAAAAAATAAATAAAAAATAAAAGCCCCTGTTGATGGCATATCCCTTTCAAGGTAAGTAATGCTTCATTTCTCTACTCCCCTTGGAAATTTCCTTGGAAAAAGCTGTCTATACACAGTTTCCATTTCACCTCTTTCCATTCTTTCTCACGTTTACTGCAAATGAGCTAACTCCCTACCTCTTTACCAAAATGGATGTTGGCAAGGTCACCAGTGACCTTCATACAGACAAATACAATGATCAATTCTCATCTTATTCAAACTGTCAGCAGAATTTGATACATTTGATCAGTCCCTCTTCTTGAAACATTTTATTTGACTCTAAGATATCATGATCTCTTGTATTTCCTCCTACTGCACTGACTGCTAGTTAGTCTCCTTCTTGTCTCCTTTGGTGAATCCATCTCATCTCCCTAATCCCTAACACTGGAGCCCCCAAGGTTTCAGCCCTGAGATCTCTTCTCCATCTAGATCCCTTCTCTAGATGATATCATATACTCTCTTAACTTTAAGCACCATCTATGTACACTATTTGGACTTCTACCTTGAATTCCTATGTTCTTATACCAAATGCCTATTTGACATTTCAGCTTGAATGTTTAATAGGCATTTCATACCTAACACTTAACATTCACACTTAATTGAACTCGTGATAGGTTCCTACCCCAACTACCATGAATGTGCTCCTCTTACAGTCTTCCTCATCTCAGTGGTAACTCCATTCTTCCAGTTGCTCAAGCCAAAACCTTACAGTCACTCTTTGACACCTCTCTTCTTCTCCTATTTCCAGTTCTTCAACAAATCTTGTCAGCTCTATCCTCAAAATAGACACTGGATCTTATACTTTTACTATTTCCAAT
This sequence comes from Lagenorhynchus albirostris, assembly GCF_949774975.1. Taxonomy (NCBI): domain Eukaryota; kingdom Metazoa; phylum Chordata; class Mammalia; order Artiodactyla; family Delphinidae; genus Lagenorhynchus; species Lagenorhynchus albirostris. The sequence continues at coordinate 132,366,489 of NC_083096.1, read as the reverse complement.
ACCATTACCATAGTCCAAGCCACCAATTCTCCTATCTAGCCTATTGTTGTAGCCTTCTAAATGGTCTCTCTCCTTTACTTTCATCTCCTATAGTTTATCCTACAAAAAGCAGCCAAAGTCAGTCTTTTAAAACATAAGTCAGATCATATCATTCCTCTACTCATAACCCTCCAACGACTTCCAATCTCATTCAGAAATAATTCATAGTTCTTGTTGAGAGAAACTAAAGAAGACTTAAATAAATGGAAAGACATCCCATGAATGGAAAGACATCCCATGTTCATAGATCAAAAGACTTAATATAATTAAGATGTCAATACTCCCCAAATTGATCTATAGATTCAACTCAATGCCTATCAAAATTCCAGATGGCCTTTTTATAGTAATTAACAAGCCAATCCTAAAATTCATAACGAAATGAAGTTTCAAGGAACTCAGAATAGTCAAAACAATCTTGAGATAAAAAAGACTAAGTTGGAGGAATCACACTTTCTGATTTCAAAACTTACTATAAAGCTACAGTAATCGGGGGGGAGGGTTGGGGGAGGGTTAGATTGGGAGTTTGGGATTGACATGTACACACTGCTATATCTAAAATAGGTAACCAACAAAGACCTACTGTATAGCACAGCAACTCTGCTCAATATTCTGTAATAACCTAAATGGGAAAAGAATTTGAGAAAGAATAGATATATGTATATGTGTAACTGAATCACTTTGCTGTACATCTGAAACTAACACAACATTGTTAATCAACTATACTCCAATACGAAACAAAAATTTTAAAAATAAATAATAAACTAAAATAAATTAAAAAAAATAAAACTACAGTAATCAAGCTAGTGTGATACTGGCATGAGGATAAACATCTAGACCAATGGAATAGAAATGAGAGTCCCAAAATACGTCTAGGTCTACTGACTCTTGGTGAGGATGACAAGATAATTCAATGGAGAAAGAATAGTCTTTTCCACAAAAGGTGCTGGAACAAGAGGATATCCACGTGCACAAGAAGGAATTTGGACAGTTACCTCACACCATATATAAAAATAAACTCAAAAAATTCGTGGCCCTAATTTACGATTAAAACTCATAGAAGAAAACATAGGTATGAAATTTCATGACCTTGGATTAGGCAGTGGTTTCTTAGATACAATGCCAAAAGTGCCAAGTGACAAAAGAAAAAATAGATAATTTTAAACTTCATCAAAATTAGAAATTTTGTTCTTCCAAGGATACTCTCAAGAAAGTGAAAAAACAAACCACAGAATGGGCAAAAATATTTGCAAATCATATAACTGATAAAAGATTTGTACTCAAAATATGTAAAAGACACTTACGATTCAACCAATAAAAAAATAATAAAACAATTTAAAAATGGGCAAAGGATTTGAATAGACATTTCTCCAAAGAAGATATACAAGTGGCCAATAATAAGCACATGAAAAGATGCAAAACATCGTTAGTCATTAGGGAAATGTAAACCAAGACCACAATGAGACACCACTTCACAACTACTAGGATGTCTATAATTTAGAAAACATAATAACAGGGGAATTCCCTGGTGGTCCAGTGGTTAGGACTCTGTGCTTTCACTGCCAAGCGCCCAGGTTCAATCCCTGGTCGGGGAACTAAGATCCCACAAGCCGGGTTGTGCGGCCAATAAATAAATAAATAAATAAAAATTACAAAAAAAAAAAGTGTTGCCAAGGATACAGAGAATTTAGAACACTCACACACTGTTGGTGGGAATTTAAAATGATGTAGCCACTTTGGAATATAGGCTGGCATTTCTTCAAAAGTTTAAACAGAGTTACCATATAACCCAGAAATTCCAATCCTAGGGAAATAACCAAGAGAAATGAAAACTCATGTGCACACAAAAACTTGTACATGAATGTTTACAGCAGCATTAGTCATTATAGCCAAAAAGTGGAAACAACCTAAATGTCTATCAACTGATGAATGGATATACACATGTGGTATATATCTACATCATAGAATGTTATTTGAACATAAAAATTCATAAAGTTCTGATACATGCTACAACATAGATGAGCTGTGAAAACATTATGCTAAGTGAAAGAAGGCAGACACAGGAGCACATATTATATTATTCTATTTATCTGAAATATGCAGAATAGGGAAATCCATAGAGAGAGAAGGTAGATGAATGTTTGCCAGAAGCTGGGAGGAGGAAGGAGTGTGGAGTGACTGTCAATGGGTATAAGGTTTCTTTATGAGGTGATGAAAACGTTCTGGAATTAGATAGTGGTGAAGGTTGCACATCTCTGTGAATATTCTAAAAACCACCAAAGTTTACACTTTAAAAGGATGAATTTTTTTTTTAAAGGATGAATTTTATAGTACACAATTATATCTCAATAAAGCTGACTTGAAAAATGCAAAATTCTTACCTTGGTCTAAAATGTTCTTCATAATCTGGCTTCATGTCCTACCACTTTCCCTACCTCCATTTCCCTCCATTTTGCTCCACTTTTCTTGCTGCTTTGCAAACACTCAAGCACACGACTGCCACAGGGCCTTTGAACTGGCTACACCCTCTGCCTGGAATAATACTCCCCCACTAGACCTCTCATCTCTTTAGAGTTCTGTTTAAACATTGCCTTTTTAGAGACCATGCTATATAAGCTCTGTGGAAACCACTCACCCACCCCCACTTCCAGCACTCCCTACCTCTCTTACTTATTTCATTTTTCTCAGCACTTTTTCACTACCTGACTTATTACATATTTATTTATTACCTGCCTGTCCCATTTCAATATAAGCTCCATGAGGACAGGAACTTTGTCTATTTTATTCTCCGCTATTACTATATCTCTCGCATTTAGAACTGTGTCTAGCATGTAGTATGTGCTCAAGGTTACACAAATGGTAAGTGTATAGCAGACTGCCTTGAAAGTCCACTTTCAAGGTAGAAAGTCCCTGCTCCTGAGAAAATCTGTTAATAACTCCATTGGCTCTGAGCTCCATAGAGGAAACGCAAGTAGTACAGTACTTGTACTAGTACAGTACTAGTACAGTAAGGAGGAGTAATCCAAAATTTCAGAGTTAGATGTGATAACAACCCTAAAGTATCTATATTTGAAAGAGAATTACACCAACTATTAGAATTAAGAATAGGAATATTTGAGCTGAGGAAAATGAGATAAGAGATATTTCACCAAAGAAGATATACAGATGGCATTATATTAGTTTATTAGGGCTGTCATAATAAAGTACATGGACTGAGGGACTTAAACAACAGAAATTCACTTCTCACAGTTCTGGAAGCTTTAAGTCCAAGATCAACAAACCTGTACACACGTTTGGTTTCTTCTGAGGCCTCTCTCCTTGGCTTGCAGCTGGCCACCCTCTTGCTGCCTCTTTACATGGTCATCCATCTGTGCATACATGTCTCTGGTGTCTCTTCCTCTTCTTATTAGGACACCCATCATACTGGATAAGGGCCCCACCCTTATCCAATAATGGCCTCATTTTAACTTAGTTGCCTCTTTAAACATCTTATCTCCAAACACAGTTACATTCTGAGGTATTTGGGGTTTGGGACTTGAACATATGAATTTTGGGGGAATACAATTCAGCTCATAGCACACATGAAAAGATGTTCAACATCACTAGTAATTAGGGAAATACAAATTACTATTGCAATGAAATACCACTACACACCTATTAGAAGAGCTAAAATGAAAAGATCGATCATAACAAGTCTTGATGAGATGTGGAGCAACCTGAACTCTCTTAACTGCTGGTGGGACTGTAAATTTGTATAAACCCTTTAGAAAACAGTTTTCTAGTTTCCTAGAAAGTTAAATATATACCTACCATATGGCCCAGACTTTGCTCTTCTAGGTATTCACCCAAGAGAAATGACAGCATGTGTCCCTACAAAGACTTGTACACTAATGTCCATAGCAGCTTTATCTGCAATAGCCAAAGACTGGACACAACTAAAATGCTCACCAGCATGTGAATGGATGTCCATACAATGGAATACTTCTCAGCAATAAAAAGAAACAAACTATTGATAGACACAACAGAATAGATGAATCGCAAAATGATAATGCTGAGTGAAAAAAAGCCAGACCCACCCCCAAAGTGCCCACTGTATGACTCCACTTAGAAAAAATTTCTAGAAAATGCTAATTTATAGTGACAAAAAATACATGAGTAGTTGCCTGGGGACAGGGATGGAAGGAGATGAGATGACCAGAAAGGATGAAATACAAAGCAGCACAGGGAAACTGTTGGAGGTGACAAGATATATTCATAATATTGATCATAGTGATGGCTTCACAGGTGTATACATATGCCAAATTTTATCAAGTTATACACCTTAAATATATGCAGTTTATTTTACATCAATTTTGCCTTAAAAAGCTGTATATTATACACATACACATATATGTATGTATGTGTGTGTATATATATATATATATATATATATATGTATATATCATCCATATGTATCCCAAAGAACAAACCATTCTGAGACTGAATTAGTGGCCTCCCAATGACTTCAGCGAAATCACCTCTTCCCATGCCAATCCATTCTTTGCTCTGTCCTCAGAATAGACTTTTTAAAATATATGATAGTCCCATAACTCTTCTTAAAAACATCCATTGCTCTCCACTGAATATAGTTCTTAAGGACACTTTTCTTAATCTAATCTAATCTTACAGCCTGCTTTCTAGACTCATCTCTTTCTGGTCCCCTTTGGATTTTTCTATACCTGGTATAATACATTTCTCACTTAGTCTTTGAATATTCAGTTTCTTCTGCCTGGAATGTCCTTACCCTCTATGACCTGCCCCGACCTCTCAGCCTGGAGAATTTCTATTCAATTTTCAAGACTGGGTTCAAATGGTACATACTATGTGAAGCCTTTCCCATTTCCTCCAGACAGTTTATCTCTCCTCATTGTTCTCAGAACTCTTTGCTTACTCTCTTTAATAGCTTTGTATTGTAAATCTTATTTGTTATTTGTTTTTATTTTTTTATTGAGATATAACTGACATATAATGTTACATTAGTTCCAGATATGCAATATCAGCTTTGATATTTGCATATATTGTGACATGATCACCACAATAAGTCTAGTTAACCTCTCTCACCATATTGTTACAAAACATTGGGGGAATTCTCTGGCTGTCCAGTGGTTAGGACTCTGCACAGTGCTTTCACTGCCAGAGCCCAGGTTCAATGCCTGGTTGGGGAACTAAGATCATACAAGCCGCACAGTGCAGCCAAAAAAAAAAAAAAACTGTTTTTTTCTTGTGATGAAAACATTTAAGCTCTACTTTTAGCAACTTTCAAATATACAATACAGTATTATTAATTATAGTCACTGTTTTCATATGTCTTCCCCATCAAAGAAATCATTGTATCTCTTAGTTTTCCCAGAGATTAGCACACTACCTGACACATAGTAGCAATTCAGTAAATGCTAGTTAAATGAATGAAAGCACATTCCACGGTGATTAGTAATGGATTTAATATATTTTATAATGTTTTAACATTTTAAATAATAAAACAATTAGCTTTAATAAGGTATTTGGAGAATCTCTTAAAATAAGCACAAAAATATTCTATGCATATACTGAAAATCATTTTTATAAAACTGGTAAAATAAAATGATTTTGTGCTAGATTTAGGATTTACCCCACAATCTAACTATCAGATGGTCAAAATTCTCCCCTAAAAGTCTGAAGATCACCTAGTAAGATGAGCTGGAAAGAGAGCTGTAGTTAGTTCATCCTTGAGACTAAAGGGTATATTTTCATTTTGACGTTCAGCGATTTATATATGAAACTCTCACTAATGCTAATGGGAACTGTGAACAAAAATTCTGGGAAACTGAGATGAGAACACATCCCTAAATGGGCAAATCAGTGATACACGCATATACTATAATTCCAAAGCTCATAATTAAAATGTGTGGATCTCTCTGTGGCAGCAGATTGAGCTGCTAACACACTTACCAGCCCAATTCATCACAATATGTCTACATCCTTCCAACCTCTACGAGTCCTGGAAGGCAGCAGAAGCTGGTGAACAGCTGACTGCCTTGTCCAGGGGAAAGGTCAGTCTGCAGTAGAAACCTCATCGGGAGAAGGGAGAAAGGGAATGGCAAGGTAAAACATTGTCTGGGGAAATTGAAAACTTGCCAAAGATCCCTTTGTTTCCTGCTGCTATCAGCTTGGTCCTTTCACCTAACAGTTATACCTGCATAGAAGAGGATTTCTGAATCTAAAACCTTTGAATGAGAGGCAAATAATCTGCTCTGCAAGAAGCTGTTTGTAAAGCTGGTTTACTCACAACATACCATACAAGTGCTCTGCTTGGGAGAATCAACTGGTATTTCTGAAAATCTAAATCAACTTCAAGGCAAATACAAATACATGATTTCATATATGTGATCATCATCACCAGGTCTTTACAGACTCATTAGAATTTCAACAAGCTATTCTTAATACTCCTTCAATAAGTTTAGTTCCAAGTTTAACCCCACCAAAAGCATTAAGTCTATACTGGGTATAGCCTAGTGAAAAGTATATCGAGCTTGGAATTCAAAGATATAGATTCAAGTTCCACTCAATAGTTCTGGGACACGAAATCTCTCTGAATCACAACTTCTTCTATTGGAAAATGAGTGCTGATAATCATTGCTCTATCCATCTCTTAGGGTTATTATGAAGCTCAAATTAGAAATTCAAATGAAAGCATTTGAAAATATAGACACCAGTTTCTGTGCTCAATAATATAATTTGTTTTTGGAATTAACTGGGTGCTTTATCCCCTGGAAATTACAGAAATGGCATCTTTTCCTAAAAACCAATCTAATGCCCAAAATAAAGTATCTTTCATAATTCCATTTCCTCTCTCCTCCCCCTGCCATCTCCAACTCTGACCTTACCTCTCGCCATCCATAACCCCAGTAATGAGCACCTTGTTTCACCTAAAGCCACAAAAGTGTGAGACTCCAACAGGAGGGGAAGAACAATAAATCACATTGGGAGTCATGTTGAGTTCATTCTAATTCCAGTCCTCCTAGCAGTACCTACTATGTGCCAAACACTGTGCTAGGAGCTAGAGGTACATCACTGAACAAGATTCAGCTTCAGTTTCAAGGAAGTCATCCTTAACACATTCTCTCTATCACTGCCCACATTTGAACCAATACAAGAGCCGGTCATTTTTACTTTGAATACATCCACTTGTCTCCATCTCCACTGCCACCACCCTGGTCCAAGGTGCTATCATTTCATCATCTCTGCATAGACTGCCACCATAACCTTCTAACTAGACTACCACATTCCATTCTTGGCCTTTACAGTAACTGTGATTTTTTTCAAAACCCAAACCTGGTCCTATCATTCCTCGCACTTAAAATACGTCAATGACTTCTAGCTGTTCTATAGATAAAGACCAAATTCTTTAATATGGCCTATAAGAAGAGCCTGCATGGTTTGGTCCTACCTACTTCTCAAGCCTCATCAATCCCTTTCCCCTCTGTACTTCAGCCATATCACCTCCCTTTGGTGTCTTTCTATGTGCCATGGTCCCTCCAACTACCATAGAGCCTTATAACATGCAGTTCTCTCTGCCTTTCCACCTAGTTAACTACTAGTCATCTTAGTGCAGTCATCACTTCCCAGGGAAAACCTACCCTGTCCTCCCTTACTTGGTCAAATCCGCCTTTATATGTTCTCATAACACCATGAACATCTCCTTAGCACTTAGCACTCATGAGTTGATTATTGGCTATGTCCTCCAATGAACCATAAGTTCTGTAGGAGTCAGATTTGTGCCTGTTTTTGCTCCCCACTATTTTTTTCAGCACCTATCACAGTGCCTGGCACACTGTAGCTGTTCAATTAATATTTATGGACTAAATTAGTATGTTCATTAATCAACTTATTCTAGTAGTGAATGAAGCAAGTCAGCAGGCATTTATATCTCAATAAACAAAGACATAAACTCTGGGAGGGCAGGGGTTTTTGTCTCCTTTACTCACTGATGTATTCTCAGTGCCCAGAGTAGTGCTTGGCATATAGTAGACACTTCATCAGTATTTCTTGGATGAATAAATTAAGAGATAAAACTTGGATAAGCTCAAAGAATGATAACAAATAGCAAGGCTTACTGTCTTACTACATGTTCTTTAACTTATTTCATTTATTTGATGTCTGCTTTACTAGGAGAATTCACTGAAATCCTAAACCCAAACACTTCCTTCCCGAATGACCTTGGGAAGTCACATAATATCTTTGAGATTCTGTTTCCTCATCCTCAAAATAAAGGTAATGCCATCTGTTCTGGCTTCCTCACAGGGTTCGTATGAGAATCCAAGGAGACCATGTAAACTATAAAGGGGCATTTGGATGAGTAGACCCAAGCTAGTATTTATTTATTATTTTTATTTTTTTGCGGTACGCGGGCCTCTCACCGCTGCGGCCTCTCCCGTTGCGGAACACAGGCTCCGGACGCGCAGGCCCAGCGGCCATGGCCCACGGGCCCAGCCGCTCCGCGGCATGTGGGATCCTCCCGGACCGGGGCACGAACCCGCGTCCCCTGCCTTGGCAGGCGGACCCTCAACCACTGCGCCACCAGGGAAGCCCTGAACACTTACTATATGATAAGAAATGACAAAGGGACTTCCCTGGTGGCGCAGTGGTTGAGAATCTGCCTGCCAATGCAGGGGACATGGGTTCGATCCCTGGTCTGGGAAGGTCCCACATGTCGCGGAGCAACTAAGCCCATGCGCCTAACTAATGAGCCTGCTCTCTAGAGCCCACAAGCCACAACTATTGAGCCGGCATGCCACAACTACTGAAGCCCACGCCCCTAGAGCCCATGCTCCGCAACAAGAGAAGCCACCGCAATGAGAAGCCCGCGCACCGCAAGGAAGAGTAGCCCCTGCTCGCCGCAACTAGAGAAAAGCCCGTGCGCAGCAACAAAGATACAATGCAGCCAAAAATAAATAAATAAATAAAAATTTTTAAAAAACAAAAGAAATGACAGAATAGTGGATCCCTCTGTGCTGGTCACAACATAAAAACCCCTGAAATCTCATGCTTTTTCCTCTTCATTCCTTTCCCACATCTCTATGATTATCAATTATGGCCATTCACACGCTCTCTAGCACTTTGAAATACAGGAATGCTAGGAACTACAAGGCACAGAAAGACGTGGCGAAGGCTGGATAAAGTAGAATTTATCGGAACAAGAGATTCAGCAAAAAGTCTAAATGTAGAGCAGTGACATGCAATGAGGCATCTGAGATTACTCTCAGGCTAAAGGATGAGGGCAAAACTGATTCTGTAGGGATGCCACTGAATGTTTGGCATCAAAAATAGGTATTACAAGTTTGATGAACATTCCTTCCTGAATAAAATTACCTAGGAGACATTAATTGATTGACAGAAAAGAGCATGGGGAAGGTCGATGCCTATAGCTGCCTTTTCTTTATTCTACAAAATACTTCCAGGTTGTGATAGTGGTATGCCAGCATGCTGAGAGCAATCAATACATCATCTCATGTTTGCCTACTCTAGAAAAAGAGAGGTCCTCTTCTCACCCTCACCATCACAATCCACATGCAATTATCCACCATCCTTTCTCCTTCTCTATTCGTAATTACACTCCTCATTGAAGGGCAAAGTAAAGTCCTCCAGATAGACTTGTTGATGCTAGGCAGTTAATTCAATGTTTTCCATGTGGAAGTAGGTTTGTTTGCTGGGATGCACTTGTGTGATGTAATAAGACAAGCCAAGGGGACTGGGCATGACTAAGGACCTTCTCATTTTCATTATTCTGGGCTTCACACTTATTCACTACCTGAAGAGAAGTACATACATTTAATTACACAATCATATTGAGAGGTTCTCATTCACCTAGGTTTATTGATTAACCCCTTAAAGAAAGCATAAAAATTTCTTCCTTTTTAAAATGTTTTAGTTGGTATATTCCCTTGACACTTATAAGAAGAGCTCAATTAAAGATGTTAAAAAAAAAAAAAAGAAGAAGAAGAGCTCAAGATTTAACACTTTAAGGAGACTCCAAAGCCATGGCAAACTTTCTTTTCCCAAAAAACCTAGAACTAGAATAAGGTTTTCACCTGATTTCTGAATGTAGTGAGTTTCAGAAAGATTTCTAAAAAGAATCTTCCATGGTCTTCACAGGAATAAGGTTTTTCTCCTCCAGTATTTGATGTATATTTTTCCCAAAGTACAGCTTCTCTTCTGTAATTAAACAATGTAGGCATTCATATGAATGTTGTTTAAGAAGCGATTGTAAAAAAAATGGCGTCAATGGGGAAAAAAGAGGAGGTTTTGCAGAGTTTCAGGTTCCTAGCAACAAGGTGTAATAAAGAAATTTATAATGCATGAGTATATTTTAGTTCTGAAAGTGAAAATTATATTAGTTGACTAAATCATCATTCAGCAAATCCTAAACAGCAATATAAGATTAGATCAAAATAAATGAGATTTCAGACCTGTTATTATCAAATGAGAAAAAAGGCAGAAAATTCTAATACGTTGATAGTTTTTAAAACACTTCAAAATAAACTGTAGCACCATTCATAGCTGCCAAGAAAGAACCACAAGAATAAGTTGTCAAATGAACACCCAGCCACTAAAAACAAACATGCATGTGCTCCCAATGCTGCGTGAATAACAACCTTTCTCCTGCAACAGATGTATAGCCAACAGCTGCATGTAATACAAATCATGTCTCTAATTACTCTACCTCCATATATCCTACTCATATTGTGAAAACTCTCACTGTAAAAGAAATGCCTATTCATTATACCTGCCAGGCTCTATACAAAATTCAACTGGGAAACTTCATCACACCCAAACTATAGTATCTCTTTACCCTTCAAGAAACCTTAAATATAAAGAATAGGTGTAGTGGTGCTGCATTCAAATTCTGGCTCTACGGCTTCCCTGGTGGCGCAGTGGTTAAGAATCCACCTGCCAGTGCAGGGGACACGGGTTCAAGCCCTGGTCCGGGAAGATCCCACATGCTGCAGAGCAACTAAGCCCATGTGCCACAACTACTGAGCCTGAGCTCTAGAGCCCACAAGCCACAAATACCGAAGCCATGCGCATAGAGCCCGTGCTCTGCATCAAGAGAAGCCACCGCAATGAGAAGCCTATGCACCGCAATGAAGAGTAGCCCCCACTCAGGGCAACTAGAGAAAGCCTGCGTGCAGCAGCGAAGACCCAACACAGCCAAAAATAAAATAAATAAATTTAATTTAATTTAAAAAAAAACAAATTCTGGCTCTATCACTTACTAGCTATGTGACCTTAAGAAATTTATTGAGTCTCCCTGAATCTTGGTTTCCTCACCTATTCAGTGGGGATAGTGGTACCCCCTTTAGGCGCTTGTGAGAATTAATTGAGATGCTATTAAGCTATAAGCACAACTGTTAAGAATTCAATGAATAGTAGCTATTAGACAAGTGATTTCATACATTAATAGCTGGATCATCTAGGAAAACAGTATGTGTTTTCCTTCAAGAAATTAAAAATAGAACTACCATATGATCCAGCAATTCCATTTTTGGGTATAAGGAAACAAAATCATGACCTTGAAGAGATATCTATACTCCCGTGTTCATGGCAGCATTATTTAAAATAGCCAAGGTATGGAAACAACCTAAGTGTCTGTTGATGAATGAATGTATAAAGAAAATATGATGATATATAGAAACATTATTATATTCCAGTTATATTAATTATATTATATAATGGAATATTATTCAGCCTTTAAAATCAAGGAAATCCTGCCATTTGCAACAACATGGAAGGAACTGGAGGGTATTATGCTAAATGAAATAGGCCAAACAGAGAAAAATAAATAATGCATGGTATGACTTATAAGTGAAAAATTTTTTTAAAGTTGAACTCATAGAAACAGAGTAGAATCGTGGTTACCAAGAGTGGAGGGGAGGGGGGAACAGAGAGAGGGTGGTAAAAGAGTACAAACTTTCAGTTGTAAGATAAATAAGGTCTGAGGATCTAATGTATAACATGGTGACTATAGTTGATAATACCATATTGTATAATTGAAATTTGCTAAGAGAATAGAACTCAAGTTTTCTCACCAAAAAAAAAGAAAGAGAGAGAGAGAGAGAGAAGTATGTGCAGTGATGGATGTTAACTCAATTGTGGAAATCCTTTCACAATGTATACATATATCAAATCATCATGTTGTACAATTTAAATATCTTATAATTTTATTTTTCAATTATACCTCAACAAAGCTGGCAGGGGGAGGGTGGTGTGCTACATCACGCAAGGGAAAAAAGAGAAAAGACACAAATAAAAAAACCTAAAATCAGAAATGAAAGTGGAGACATTCCCTGCTGACCTTACAGAAATAAAAAGGATTTTAATCAAGTACTATAATAGAATAAATTAGACCACCTAAATGAAATGGACAAATTCTTAGAAACACATAAATTACCTAATCTGAATCCAGAAGAGATAGACAATCTCATCAGACCTATAACAAATAAAGACACTGAATCAGTAATCAAAAATCTTCCAATAAGAAAATAGTCTAGGATCACATGACTTCGCTGGTGAATTCTACCAAACACCGATCATCCTGAAATTTTCCCAAAAAATAGGAGAATTAACAGAAGAATTAACACCGATCATCCTGAAATTAACACCGATCATCCTGAAATTTTCCCAAAAAATAGAATAGGAAGAAACACTTCCTAATTCATTCTATGAGACTGATATTACTATGATATCAAAGCCAGATAAAGACACAAAAAGAAAAAAATATATAGACCAATATCCCTTATTAACATAGATGCAAAACTTCTCAACAATATACTAGCAAGCTAAATCCAAAAGCATATTAAAGGATTATACATCTACACACTCTGACCAAGTAGGATTTATCCCAGGATTGCAAGGGTGGTTCATAGGAAAATCAAGCAATGTAATATATCACATTCATAGAATGAGGGTAAAAAACAAGTGATCATATCAATTGATAGAAAAAGCATTTGACAAAATCCAACACTCTTTCATGAAAAAAAAAAAAAGCTAAGAAAAATAGAAGAGAACTTCCTCAACATGATAAAGGGCATTTATGAAAAACCCACAGCTAACATCATACTCAATTGTGAAAAACTGAAAGTTAAAATTAAGAACAAAACAAGGATGCCTGCTTTCACCAAAGCTATTCAACACTGAACTGGAAGTTCTAGCCAGAGCAACAGAGAAGAAAGAAAATAAGAGATGTCCAAATTGTAAAGGAAGAAGTAAAACTGTCTCTATTCACAGATGACATGATCCTATATAGAGAAAATTCCAAAGAATCCACAAGAAAACTACTAGAGCTAATAAACAAATTCAGCAAATTTGCAGGATACAAGATCAACATGCAAAAGTCATTTGTGTTTATATATACCAGCAATAAACAACCCAAAAAAGAAATTATGAAAGCAATTTTCATAGCATCTGAAAGAACAAAATACCTAGAAATAAATTTAACCAAGGAGGTGAAGACCTGTATACTGAAAACTACAAAATACTGGTGAAAAGAATTAAAGAAGATCTACATATACAGAAAGACTTCCCAAGTTCATGGATAGGAAGAACTTAATACTGTTAAGATATCATTACTTCCCAAAGGGATCTATAGATTCAAAACAATCCTTATCAAAATTCTAACAGTGTTTTTACAGAAATGGACAAGTTAAACTTCAAATTCACATGAAATTACAAGGGATCTTGAAGAGCCAAACCAAGCTTGAAAAAGAAGAACAAAGTCAAAGGACTCACACTTCTTGATTTCAAAACTTATTACAAAGCTATAGTAATCAAAAGGGTGTGATGCTGGCATAAGAATAGACATATACATCAATGGAATAGAATTAAGAATCCAGAAATAAACCAATACATCTATGTCCAGTTGATTTTTTGGTACAAGAATGCCAAGTCGTTCATTGGGGAAAGAATAGTTTCTTCAACAAATGGTGCTGAGACAACTAGATTTCTACATGCAAAAGAATATAAAGTTAGACTTCTACCTCAAACCATATACAAAAGGTAACTCAAAATGTGTCTAAGAGCTAAAACCACAAAACTCTTAGAAGAAAACATAGTGATAAATCTTCCTGACTTTGGATTGGCAATAGATGCTTAAATATGACACCAAAAGCACAAGCAACAAATGAAAAAATACATAAATTAAACTTCACAAAAATGTAAACTTTTGTTCATCAAAGGACATTATCAAGGAAATAAAAACACAACCCACAGAATAAAAGAAAATATTTGCAAATCATGTATCAGAAAAGGGTTTAATATCCAGAATATATAAAGAACTACAACTCCAGCAACAAAAAGACAAATAACCTAATTAAAAAGTGGGCAAAGGGCTTCCCTGGTGGCGCAGTGGTTGAGAGTCCGCCTGCCGATGCAGGGGACACGGGTTCGTACCCCGGTCCGGGAGGATCCCACATGCCGTGGAGCGGCTAGGCCCGTGAGCCGTGGCCGCTGGGCCTGCGCGTCCGGAACCTGTGCTCCGCAGCGGGAGAGGCCACAGTAGTGAGAGGCCCGCGTACAGCAAAAAAAAAAAAAAAAAAGTGGGCAAAGACTTAACTAGACACTTCTTCAAAGAAGATAAACAAGTGGCCAATAAGTGCATGAAAAGATGCTCAACATTAAGGACAAATACTACATGATTCTACTTATATGAGGTACCTAAAGCAGTCAAACTCAAAAGTTTTTATCATAAGAAAAAAGTTTTTATAACTATATGGCGATGGATGTTAACTAGACTTATTGTGATGATCATTTTGCAGTATACACAAATACTGAACTGTTGCATTGCACACCTGAGACTACTATAATGTTATGTCAGTTATATCTAAATTTAAAAAATAAAATAAAGTAGTCAAACTCATAGCAACAGAAAGTAGAATGGTGGTTTCTAGGGACTGCAGAGAAGAGGAAATAAGCTGCTGTTCAATGGATACAGAGTATCAGTCACGCAGGATGAAAAAGTTCTAGAGCTCTGCTGTACAACACTGTGCTTATAGTTATTAATGCTATACACTTAAAATTTTGTTAAGAGGGGATATCTCATGTTATGTGTTTTTACCATAATTTTTAAAAAGATGCTTAAAATCATTAATCATCAGAAAAAATGTAAATCAAAACCACAATGAGATATCACTTCACAACCAGGAGAATAGCTATAATAAAAAAAGGAGAATACAGTATTAGTGAGAATGTAGAGAAATTGGTATCCTGGTACATTGCTTGTGGGAATATAAAATGGTGGAAAACAGTTCTCAAAACCTAAACTTAGAATTACCACCTGACTCAACACTTGCATTTGTAGGTATATATATCAAAGAATTTAAAACAGGATTCAAGTATTTGTATGTCAATGCTTACTGCAACATTGTTCACAGTTGCCAAAAGATGAAAACAACCCAAGTGTCCATCAGCAGATGAATGGATACACAAAATGCAGGATATATATACAATGGAATATTATTCAGCTATAAAAAGGAATGAAGTTCTTATACATATTGCTACATGGATAAAACTTAAAAACATTGTGCAAAGTGAAATAAGCCAGACATAACAGGGCAAATATTGCACGATTCCACTTATATGAAATATCTAGAATAGGCAAATTAATTGACACAGAAAGTAGAATAGAGATTACCAAAGACAGGAAGAGGGAGGAATGGGGAGTTATTGTCTAATGGTTACAGAGTTTTTGCTTGGGGTGATGAAGCAATGTTGGAAATAGTGATGATTGGTAGCATAACATTATGAATGCAATTAATGCCACTGATTTGTACACTTAAAAGTGGATAAAATGGGAAATTTTATGTTATATACTTCACTACAATAAAAAGTTTTTTTTAATTAAATTCATTATCCTTCCCCTTCCTCCCCCATGAAAAAGCTGGGCCATCTACAATCAAGGCTGTCACACAATTACTTGTTTTCTCTTTAACATTGATCTGAGCTCATACAGGCTAAAGTGGAGAGAAATTACCTTTATAGTGTGGACCCAGGAAATCTGTCTATAGTAGCTCCAGAATATCTACAGTGGGAAGGGCTTAGAGTTGGCAATCTGGTTGAAAGAGGAGGTAGTTCTAGGAAACTTCTTCTGAAGATGCATTTGCAGAGCAAGCATACTGTTTTTAATTAGAATGTATTTATTTGGGAGAGGTTCTGGGGATCTGTCTAAAAGAAATTATGAAAGAAGGGATTTTAATGACACTGTAGGCAACCCTTTTGGTGTTGCCACTGAAATTGCTCAAAATGCTATTGTCAAATGGCTTCTTTCACAAATCTTTCATTCTCACAGAAATTATGGCATTTTCACTGCCACTGCCCTGTAAAATGATGTGCTTTACATTGAAAATTTCAGTTTAATTCAGTGTTTGTTATTAATTCAGTATTTCAGTATCTTAATTCAGTACCTACTATGTGCAAAGAACTGAGTGAGAATCTTAGGATAGAGAAATTTGAAAGTCCAATAATTCATTAAGCAGTAACTGTTACATAGATTCTGGATTCTGTAATAAAGGGCTATAATAGCAACTGATTTTCTAGGTCAAAATAACAATGTTTTCATTCCCCAAAGACAAAGCTAGACAGGAATGTCATTAAAACTTAATATTGCATAATAATTTTTTTTAAAACTTTATTTCTTTCAAGAAAGCTTGGCATTGTCTTGGTCAGCACCAGCCTTATGATTTGGGTTTATGATATAAGTAGCCTATTAGTTATCTATTGCTGCATAAAAAATTACCCCAAAGCTAGGTGACTTAAAACAACAATAATCATATATCAATTCTCACAGCTTCTATGGGTCAGAAATTTAGACAGGCACAGTGAAGACTGCTCCATGATTTCTGTGCTTCAGCTAGAAGACTTGAAATTTGGATCATCTGAAGTTTACTCTTAGCTGATGTTGCCTGTTGGCTGGGGGTCCAGCTGAAGGTATTGGCCAGAACACCCATACATGGTGTCTCTTTGTGGCCTGGGCTTCCTCACAACATGGTTTTAGGGCTCCAAGAGCAAGCACCCCGAGAGAGAGCACAGTAAAAACTGTCTTTTGTGACCAGTCTCAGAAGTAATGCAGCATCACTTGTGCTGCGTTTTATTGATCAAGGCAGTTATACAAATTTTTCTGCAATTTCAGTGCACAGATCCCACCTCTCAATGAAAAAAATGTTATCATCATATGGTAAGAACATGTGGAATGGGGTATGTACTACCATGACCATCTTTGGAAAACATAATATGCTGTAAGCAAGGAAAGAGTTTCAGAGTGTTTCCTGCTGCTGAAAGCTTTACCTTACTCTATCCCCTCTTCTAAACTTGCTGTTAAATGGGGCTGACATTTACTTTCAGTCTTCTGTAAAGTAACTTCAAAAAATTTTATTCAACTATTTTTAAACAAAAAAGGAAAGACTGATTTAGTAAGAATGTAACTGAGCAGGACCCTATGGAGACTTCCCAGGAGAGATTCCCCCCCCCATGTCCCCCACCTGCCTCTGTTTGTAAAAATAAAACTTTAGTCTCCTAGGCCTTCCCAAAGTTCCAAAGAATAAATTTAATCAGAGAAGTGAGAAAATGCAGAAACAAAGGAAAAGAGTTAAGCAAGGCAAAATAATAACAGTTTAGCCATGAAACAAAGTAAGGACTTTTAGCTCCTCCTGGAGGGCTGTAGATGAGATTTTGAGCCTTATCCTTTGACCTATTTTATAAATACTGAAACTCCCACCAGGAAGAAGAAGTTAACTGTATGCTGACCACAAGCATGTAGAACTCAGACCGGTTGGAACAAGAAGGTTGATGATGTTGACTCCCGATTACCTCACCACCAACCAATCAGAAGAATATCCATGAGCTGATCATGCACCCTGCAACCCCCTTCCTCATCCTGTCTTTAAAAACCTTTCCCTGAAATCCATCGGAATGTTCAGAGTTCAGGCCTTTTGAGCATTAGCTACCCATACTCCTTGCTTGGCTTTGCAATAAACGTTGCACTTTCCTTCATCACAAACTGGTATCAGTAGATTGGCCTTCCTGCACATGGGTAAGTGGACTCAAGTTTGGTTTAGTAACAAGAAGGTAGATGACATGGCAAGCTTTAGCCAGAGTCATCCTGCTGAAAGTTACACTGAGAAAGTTGGATAGGTGGATTGGTTGTTAATGTGTCAATTCAACCTCACTTTCCTTCCACCATGGACTTGTGGTGGCTTACTCCTACTGCTTTAATTTTCTTTGCCTTTAGCTACTACTCCCATTATGATTTCTCCTTGGTTCAACTGGATTTTAATTCCAGCTCCTTTATGGCTTTATTCATGCTATTCCCACCACCTAAGATAATACAACCATAGTTTTCAAGCTGTTTTGTTGCAAGGAATAGATATTTACTAAATCTAGTTCAATTAACAAATACTTTATTATAGTGTTTATATGGGGCAAATTTTCTGACCCAGATATTCATAGAGCCAGACTTCACTGAAACAAGAGCTAGAAAGAAAGCTCGAAAAAATAAATCAAAACTTTCTTCTTAGAGCTCATATGGTCTTTCTCATCTCTGCTATTTCTATTTTCCCCTGTCTCTTCCCTTCTCTTCCCTTGCCTTCTCCTCTCTTCTCCTCTTCCCTCCAACTTCATGCTTCTCCCAACCTCCCAAAGATGGGGCTGCCCCCCACCCCATCTTCTCCCAACAAGCTTCCTCTGGATGTACCAAACCCTGTGTGCTGCCAGCCTCAAATCTATGTCTTAAAGGTCCACCCTTACCACCAGTAGGTAAAATCTCTGTCTCTTGGGACAAACTCTTGAGAAAGAGAGAGAGTATAAGTGATCACCCCACCCCTGCTAATCAACTGTGT
The DNA here is from genome assembly GCF_949774975.1 of Lagenorhynchus albirostris. Classification (NCBI taxonomy): domain Eukaryota; kingdom Metazoa; phylum Chordata; class Mammalia; order Artiodactyla; family Delphinidae; genus Lagenorhynchus; species Lagenorhynchus albirostris. Next base: position 132,347,551 of record NC_083096.1, on the reverse strand, counting down.
CCAGAAAAGGTTGAGTCACATTTTTAAAATATGGCTGCTACATCTTGTACCTAAGCAGGGAATATGAACAGAGCAGGCACCCCCAAACACTATTCTACATCAATTCCTTCTTTCACAAAGGTTGCTGAACACAACTGGAGAAAAATCTCTCAACTATGAGTACCAGTGCTCTTATTTCCCCTTCCACTAGTATTCTTTCACGCTTGTTCACTTACTCTCTCATACTGTCTCCTTTCCTTCACAATCAAGTTTTGAAGGAATGTTCCTAATTCTTCCCAACTTACTCATTTCAAAAACTAGTGAATGAAGTTTCTGACCTTACTGTTCTGCTGAGGCTGCCCTTGCCATTCCATGCTTGTTGCTCATTCAAGGGGACATCTGACAGTCCTTAGCTTACTAGACATCCCTAAAGTGATTAACTCAATGAGCCATTCCCTTCATCATTCCTGTTATCTTTTTTCTCTTAATAAATCTGTTCTTTGCCCTTTCAGATTACCATCTTTCAGTCTGTGGATTTATTTCAATTTTTATTATTTAATTACGTTCCTTTCTTATCATCATTTTTCCTTCTGCTTTTGGGGGATTTATTCCAACTTCTTGAACTGACTCTTTATTGATTTTTTAAGAAAATGTTTTATTGTGGTAAAATATACATAACACAAAATCTACCATTTTAACCACTTTTAAGTGTACAGTTCAGTGGCATTAAGCACATTCACATTGTTGTATAACCATCACCACCATGCATCTCCAGGACTTTTTGCATCTTCCCAAATAAAAACTTTATACCTGTTAAACAATAACTCTTCATTTTCCCCTGCCCTTGGCCCCTGGTAAGCACTATTCTACTGTCTCTAATTTATTAATTTTTAATATCTCTTTATTTGCTAATATATGAATTTAAGCTATAAATTTTCATCTGAGTATACATCTGCTGATATATGATTTGATATGGTGTAGTTCTTTCACTGTTATCTAAATATTCCATAGTTTCTATCATAATTTCTTCTTAGATCTATGAATTTAGAAGAATGTTTTTTAGATTCCACAATATAAGAATTTTTAAACTTTTGATATTCATTTTTATTATATGTTATACTTATATTATTATATTGATATTATGCTATAACTAGAAAGCATGTTCCATATGGTTTTGGTTCTTTAGAATATGTTGAACTTCCTTTTGGCTTAATATGTGTCCATTTTTAGAAATATTACATGTATGCTTGAAAACAGTGTGAAATGTATCAGAATACCCCATTAACAGTGACTTAGGCAATAAGATCCTTAATTATCTTGCATAACTAGAAATCTGGAATTTGGATGCACCAGGGTTGAAAGAGCAGTAGCTCAATGGTGATACCAAGGACACAGACTCTATTTTTCTGCTCTTCACTCTCCTTGGTCCTCATGCTTGGTCATAAGATAGAGTTGTTCCCATTCCAAACACAACATCATCACACCACTGTTTCAAGCAGAAAAGAGGATAAAAGGCTTTCTCCTCATAAAGCTCTTTTACCTAAGAAGAAAAACTTTCCCCAGAGCCCTACATCAGGCATTCCCCTATGTCTCATTGGTCAAAATGAGTCCCATGGCCATCCCAAGCTGCAAGGGGACTAGAAGGCAAGAATATGCAAAGGAGGAACAAGATAGGCAGGATGCATCCCCTCAGGTGATGGAAGCCTCACTACCTCAAATAAATGCCTTCCTTGGTCAATAAGCAGGAAACAAGCACTGACATTTCTTATATGTGCAGTTAGATACTTGGAACCTAAAAGTGAACTCCTCTCAGAGCCAATTGGCCAGAACTAGTTACATGGTGCAGCCCAATTACAAGGGGGCTGAGAAGTATAGCTTTCCATGTGCGAGGAAACAACAATGGTGAATATGATAGTGGCTACTACACCATCCACGCAGTTTCTTATTTCTGTAAGTTCTGTAATATTCTTTCTTGGAATACCTTTGCTACAATCAATGAACCTACAATGACACATCATTATCACCCGGAGTCCAAAGTTTACATTAGGGTTCAACACTTGGTGTTGTACATTCTATGTATTTGTACTATTGTATAATAACATATATCCACCATCATAGTATTATACAGAATAGTTTCACTGCAACCTTCTTTTACTGTCTTCATAGTTTTTCCTTTATCAGAATGTCATATAGTTGGATCCATACAGTAAATATGATTATTCAGATTGGTTTCTTTCACTTGGTAATATGCATTTAAGTTTCTTCCATGCTATTATACATGGAATTGTTTTCTTAATTTCCTTTTCAACTGTTCATTGTCAGTGTACAGAAAGGCAACTGATTTTGATGTCCTGATTTTGTATCCTACAACTTTCCTGAATTCACTAATTAGTTTTACTTTCATTAGAATTTTGTAGTTTTCCTCATATAGATCTTGTACATATTTTGTTTCCTGCTCATTTTTAATACAATGCTCTTACTTCAGAATGGCTTCTAGTCTTCCTTTTATTTCTTAAATCATTATAAACATTTATTTTATAATCTCTTTCAAAATATTCCATTATTTCTAGTTCTTAGGGTGCTAATTCTGTTGGTTGCACCTGCTGACTCTCCCTTATGGAAGCTTTTTTCTTTATATGGTTTGTAATTTTTTTCTATTCCATTTCAGAGGAATTTATTTATGCTATAGCCATCATAGGTGTCCTGGTTGTAAAAGTATGGAAGATACACAGTATTTCTAGGCTCCTTTCTGCAAATATGTTTCTCTCAATATTATCAATGGCCCTGGACTATTTCTTGGATAATGTATCCTATATCACGCAGATAGAATAAATTTGGGCTTCACACATACATATAGCACAAGCTTGGGATTTTAATTTCCCAGACAGATGCCAAGATTCTTTCCACATATCTGGGACAGAGAGTTTTTCTAGCATTTGAGTATAAGAACTAAGTTGTAGGCTCTATTCAGGAGCATCAGTTCTAGGTTCACTACCTTTCATAGATTTCTTGGCCAAATTTCTTATCTCTGTGTGGGCATTAGGAACCTGGTCCCTTACTCATAAATCCCATAAGTCTCCCTAAGTCAACTTCCTCCATACAAGCAATGGGGTCCTTCAGTGCAGCTGGTGCACAGACACTGAAGCCTCCTTCACTGGCCTTTCATCCACACAGAATCACCTGTGTGGACTGATTTGAAGGCTTCAGAGCAGCAACTCAACCCAAAGCAACTTCTCCAATCAGGGGCCTAAAATTTTACTTCTAAAGGTTAATTTGTATGGAATAAGCATTGACCTTACACTATTCTCTTTCCATAGACAATATTCTAAACAGACTTGTTTTGGAGACAGTACCTCTGGGAACATTTTTCAGAATGACTTAGGCATACATCCAGTCAAATATATTATCCCCATCGGTACTCATCTGTTTGGTGAGATAAATAAATTCACATATCAGTGTAAATGACAAGGAGGGAAATGAGCAGGAAGAAGAAAGAGGAGGCATTTTACAGATTGTCAAGACACAGGCACTGAAAAAACATTTTAACAAAATTAAAATGAACACTGTTCTTAAGAGGGAAGTAGTATACACCTCTTGGTTCTTGCCTATGCAGCAAGAACCCTCTTTTCCAGGGTAACCCACTCATGCAGTCTAGGTAGAGATGATACTGGAGGGGCAAATGACCGGCCTAGCCAACTAGTATGAACCATTCCACTAGCCTCAGTTGGTCCACAGATGGGGTTTTTCTGCTGGAGCTGACAGGGAAGATGGTCTCTTCCACCGAGGTTGATACATTAGGAGGATTTGAGTCTGTGGTTGCCTGCAACCATTTTTGCTCCACGTGGAGACAACTTGGTGAAGAATGACACAGGAGAGATACACAGAGCCAAGAGATGGAAACAGAGTACAAAGGAGACTGCTATGTGCTCACTCTTCCCTCTGGTCACACAGTGAAACTGTATTTCTGTCTCCCTTGCAGACAATTGTAGTTATATGACTAAACTCTGGTCAGTGACAGTGATCCTCCAGGCTGTCCCCCACTCCCACCCCAACATCTATCTGTTGGCTAGACGTCAAGTGTCCAGCAGAGGACTCTGAGGCCCTTGGAGTAGCAGGCTAGAAGATGAAATGGGCTTGAGGCCCTTAATCATCATATGGAAGGCCATTCACTGAACATGCTCATTAAACTGTTATGTATACAGAAATAAACTTCCATTGTGTTGAGCTACTGAGATTTGGGGGTTGTTTATAACAGTATTTAGCCTATCCTGATTAACAGATAATACAGAGACCTAATGACCTTGTTTGAGTCCATAGAACCATCTAGGCTTGAAGCTAACTACTCCCCTGGGAAATCCTTTTGTTTAAGTTGGTTTGAATTAGGTTTCAGTTTCTTGCAACAAGAAGAGTTCTGACTGACACAGAGTACAAGAGGAAATGTGTAAAAAAAATTCAATAGTACCTTAGTGTATTATAATATACTTATAATCTAGAAGTGTATAATATATACTTATTATATGTGTGTATATACAAGTGTATAATATATTCTTTTTTTTTTTTTTTTGTGGTACGCGGGCCTCTCACTGTTGTGGCCTCTCCCGTTGCGGAGCACAGGCTCCGGACGCGCAGGCTCAGCAGCCATGGCTCACGGGCCCAGCCGCTCCGCGGCATGTGGGATCTTCCCAGACCGGGGCACGAACCCGTGTCCCCTGCATCGGCAGGCAGACTCTCAACCACTGCGCCACCAGGGAAGCCCTGATATGTTCTTATATATATAAAAATATATAACTGGGTAAACTGAGTTATGAAATCATTTTGGGAATTCCCTGGTTGTCCAGTGGTTAGGACTCTGTGCTTCCACTGCAGGGGACCCCGGTTCGATCCCTGGTTGGGGAACTAAGTAAGATCCCACAAGCCACGTTTGATCCCTGGTTGGGGAACTAAGATTCCACAAGCCAAATTTTTAATAAATAAAGTGTCAGTTTTTTTAAAAAAAATCATTTTGCTTTCTAAGAGAGAAAGTAGAACAATATTAAAGTTGTGAGCACCTCAGAGCTATTGTCAATTCAAATATTTCTTGAATTCTATAGGCCAGGAAATTTTTCCTCCAACTCAGACAATGACTTTAAATAATAGTTACATTGTTAATTGTTGAAATAATATGCCATTGTCTTTTTCTCCTCAATCATTCATGTATAATATTCCAATAGTAATTTATCACCAAGTCAGATAGATCAATATGTGAGAATACAAAGATAAACCCTAGCCTTGTAAATTTATACATTTAGATAAGAAAATCAGAGACAAAAAGTTTAGAGATCATCTAGTCCAACTCTTTCATTCAACAGATGAGAAAATTATGGCCTAGAGAGGTGAAAGTACTTGTCCAAGTTCACACAGTAAACAGGTGGCAAAATCAAAGTTACAACTCAGATATTCTAAGAGAGGAAGAGAACCAAAGTACAGGAGAGGGGGGGCATCACTGAAAAGTAAAGAACCTTAGCTAGGAGGAGGAAATGAGATCCAGAGCACAAATAGAGAAATTAGCCTTAGATTTAAGGTTGGATATCTCTTACATTTAAGCTAGAAGAAAAGGGTGGGTATGAATACAGATAAAAGTTTGTTAAGGGTCTAAAGAAGTTGCATTCACCATAAATACCATAGTTTGCTGTTTTGTCACACTGTCTCTCTGATCTCCCTTAAGGCAGGAACTATAGTCTCTTGAAAGGGAGAACACCTCAGGAGCCTGGCAGAAAGGGCACAGAAAAAAATCCTAGAGTTGTGGACAATGAACTTTGCCAACATCACAGCTTAGCTGAGGCCCACTCTCAATAACAAAAAGTTCAGGAATTAAAATCAAGCCAAGGAAACTTTAGACCTACTCTGGTGGACAGACTAACCAAGCACATGAGAATTGGGTTTACGGAGTAAATGTATCCCTTGGGATGAAATAGGGAGGGTACTATAAACAGAGACAAGTCCTACCAACAGCCAGACAGCTGGTAACAAAGGCCAGGCTGCACAAAGTCTTTCTGGCTGCACTTTTCCATACGAGTAAGAAAAGCATACATCTCTGTTGGGTGTGAGAGTGATCTGGCTGCAACATCTGTCATGCCATTGATTGCCAGCCTGGCTTCATTCGTTATGGCTGGCTAGGCTAGGATCTCCTTTCTTCCTTACCTTTCCAAGTACATCTCTTCTCAAGCTGCGTGATCTTTCAAAGAAGGCATGCTTCTCTAATAGGGTGGACCATTCTCCAGAGAATATACTTATTATCAGGAAATAACCCAACTTGACTTAAAGGCCCCTAAATAATCTTTTACTTCTCACATATTTTTTTCACCCTAAAGGATTATCTTTAGTGCCAACAGCACCCAGCATGGCTAAGGCCTCACAGGAAAAGAGGTTCCAGCTCTGGAATTAAAGATTCAACAAGCAGAGTCCAAAGACTTTCACACTTTCAACTAGGATGGAAAGCCTACAAAATTAAGAAGGACATGGAACAAATAACAGCTATGAGGACGTTGTAAGATGTCTTGACCTTTGTGCTTCCTTTCCATATATGCTGCAGAGGCAACACAGCTTCATGGGCTTTAAAATCATTATAGTATGTCCCAGGTCCTCTTGTCTTCATACTTCACTGACTTCAGCTACCATCTACATACAAAAGATTTCCTGTCTAGAACTCATTCTAGAACTCCTGACACTCATGCCCAATTACCTACAAAACCCTTCTACTTTATTAACCCTTAGGCTCAAAAAATATTTATTTGGCATCTACTATGTGCCAAGGAATGTCTCAATCTGAGCTTACTATCTTCAATCTCCTCAAAGGAAAACTGGATGAAATATTGGGCCCTACACCAGAGCTTCAGATTGGACTAAAATCAGAAGCATCCATAGAGTGTCAAGTGCTATCCCAAGCACTTCCACCTATGCATCTCGTTTATTCTTCACGCTAATCCTATAAGAATCATTACTTCCATTCAACAGGTGAGAAAACAGATATATAAAGTAGGTGTTTCCAAGAGTTTAAAAAAAATATGTCTCTGTTTTATTTTATTTACTTATTTTTTGGCCACGCTGCATGGCATGTGGGATCTTAGTTCCCCGACCAGGGATCGAGTGCCCCCTGCATTGGAAGCGTGGAGTCTTCCCCCCACCTGACCACTGGGGAAGTCCCCCAAGATTTTTCGATTTCAAGGACATTTCAAAAAATATTCAGGGAAGTCACATAGGATGACTAACTGTTTATTTTGGCAAATAGGAACACTGAACAAATCATTTACTATAAATTCACAGAAGATAGGCTATATTACATGGAGGAAACTGAAATGGATATTACCAAGTAAAAGAAGCCAATCTGAAAAGGCTACCTACCATATGATTCCAACTATATGCACATTCTGGAAAAGGTAAAACTACAGGGACAGTAAAAAGATTAGTGGTTGAGAGGTGGGAGGAAAAGGGATGAATAAGTGGGGCACAGAGGATTTTTAGGGCAGTTGAAACTACTCTGCATGATACTATAATGGTGAATACATGTACATGTCAGTATACATTTGTCCAAACCCATAGAATGCACAGGACCAAGAGTGAACCCTGATGTGAACTATGGACTTTGGGTGAAAATGATGTATAAATGTAGGTTTATCAGTTGTAACAAATGTATCAGTCTGGTGGGGGATGTTGATAATCGGGGGAAGTTCTGCATGTTGGGGGTGCAGGGATCATATCAGAAATCTCTGTACCTCCTTCTGAATTTTGCTGTGAACCTAAAACTACTCTAAAAAGCTTTTTCCTTACAAAGAAAAGATAGGCTATATATATTGATATATATATATGTATGTAATACATACACATATATATGTATGTGTATATATATATAAATTTTACATATATATGTGAATATAAATAGTTCTTTCAATTCAATAAATTTAGCTTTATGGAAAATTTATATTGTCTTTCTTTTTTTTTGCTGCCAGCCAGTGAAAACCTTGTCATAGGCCCTGGATTTGGGGACTACTCATTTGAGTTACTTGCTCAGGGCTCCTGGATTAACGGATAAGTAGTTATAACGGCTTCCTGACATTTGCATAAATAGCAAGGTTACATCTCTCTTCTCCAGCCATCTTTCCAGATACTCTGTGTTGAGCAAATTGAATTATGTTTCCTTTCCTTAAATGATGTGAAACACACAGCAGTGCGGGCTTTACCTTAGGGGAGCTTTAGCTCATACAGTGGGGTTACTTTCTATTTAAAAAAGAAAAGAAGGATCATCTATGGCCTTGCTTCAGAGACAGAATAATAATTTCTGGTGAATATTATTTTGTCATAATTATATTTTGTGAAAATTATAAGGTTTTTCACAGTATTATCAGAATAAATAAGATATCAGTTGACCAGGGCTTAAAATTTTAGTTTTCAGAGTAAACACAGTAATAATTTTCAAATCATAGACAAATAAAATTTTCCAGTTTGTTAGAAACAATAAAAATTAGTTTTATATGTACTTTCTAATACTGAAATGAACTGATTTTTTTAAACTATAGCAAAATTTAGAATTTAAACACTACCCACTATCCTCTACCTAAAAGTCCTTAAAGAAGTCAAATAATACTGCTTGCTAGACCTAGCCTATTGGACTCTAGGCTCATTAACATTAAAAAATATATAATTTACTATTTGGAGTGACAGGTATATTACGCAATTAATTTTTTGGTAATAAAATACCATTCAGTGAAGAAAGCAAGGCCAAAATTAGCAATCAAGGTGAAATAGATAGAAAGGTAGAAAGAAAACTATAAGCAATGATGTGACTAACATATTTAGAGTCGTGATTATTGGGATAATTATATTACATTTTTGGTCAAGTTAAAACACCTTAGAAAAAAATTTATTTTTGTATGTCAAAAAAAAATGGTCAAATATCACAATTTCATACAGCTCCAACTAATATCTCACAGTCCTCAGTATATTTTAATCAGGTTTTTGGAAAATGTAGCACTCATTTTTATTCAGGAAAATTAAGGGGTCCTGTGACTTGGCTTTATGCCAAATTATCACAGGGAATCAACAACAGAACTAGAAATATAACCTAATGGAATAAAAGAATTATTAATTACACTAATTCAATAGCACTTACTGAGTGCCTACTATATGCCAGGCAAAGTTGCAGAAGTGTGTGTCCTTGGGGGGAGTGGACAGGATGGGAAATGGGCATAGTGGGGGAGCAATGTGACAGGCTTTACAGAGATTTAGACATTTGAAGTTTTCCAAACAGAGAGTTTAACCTTGGAAAGACCAAAAGTAAGATGTAAGACTACCTCTTTTTTATTTTTACTTCTATTTGTCAGTGAAGTATTTGTTTCTGTTATCAACAGAAACTGATTAATGAAGAGGTGCTAACTTAATCGAGTTATGTATATGAATTCCCCAGCAAAGCCAGGCTTAGCAGGTAGTTTCATATGCTAAGATCAACAACCAAAGCACTTTCTGTCAGGGACTTCAGCTGAGTGAACAGTTTCATGAACTGACATTGTGGCAAAATATTAGCTTTAATAATGAATCTGCTAATTCTTCTTCCCTGACTGTCTTGTTCAACATTACATTCCCATTACAGCAAATAATAAGCCCTCAATAAATATTTGTTAAATGAACAAAGTAGCTGGTGTTTGGTCTTTGATTATAGCATAATAATTCATGCCAGATAAAATAAATTTGCCATACTTATTGATTACATATAAACTTTTTAACAAATAGTGTGAATTACCATACATTCAATTCTAACTTCTTCCCCCACCAAATAACACCATTCATTATCTCTCAATCTGTGTAAAGTATTAAATTCACAAATGTTAGCAAATTATTTTAAATATTCTTTTATTGAAACATCCTAGTTTGTATATTATACTTTGTATGTGTATTTTTTATACTATAAATATAATCAGGGCTTCCCTGGTGGCGCAGTGGTTGACAGTCCGCCTGCTGATGCAGGGGACACGGGTTCATGCCCCGGTCTGGGAAGATCCCACATGCCGCTGAGCGGCTGGGCCCGTGAGCCATGGCCACTGAGCCTGCGCGTCCAGAGCCTGTGCTCCGCAACGGGAGAGGCCACAACAGTGAGAGGCCCATGTACCGCAAAAAAAAAAAAAAAAAAAAAAAAAAAAAAAATATATATATATATATATATATATATATATATAATCAGAGCTACATGTATACAAAAATTCTCTGTTTCCTTTTATTGCTTACAAGACAGTACTATATGGCTACTACATAAAATTGTTATAAGAATTAATGAATTATACAAGAAAGGAATTTTAAATATAAAAGAGCATATTCTAAGTGAAAACATTATTATAATAATTCTACCTCCTTGCCCAGTTACAAAACACAAGAATCATTTTATAAGGCTACTTGTATATTAATTTCCAAATAGTCTATTAAAGAATGTTTTAATCTATATTTTAGGCAAAATAAAAAAACGAATTTTAACATGTTATCAAAGTGATTGAAAATAAAAGCACTGTCAATTTAAGTATTTCAACTGCCAGAGTTCTATAGGCCAGATAATAATTTTAAATAATAGCTACATTGTTAATTGTTGAAATAATATGTAATAGTCTTTTTTTCTCCTCAATCATTAAAATCATATAATAGTCCAATAATAATTTATCACTAAGACAGGTATTTTTCTAAGTAATGTATCACCAAACCACATTTTGTTTCTGATGTCATCTGCCGAAATCAATCCATGTTATAAAATGACACATTGGCTAAAAACTTGATAAACTTTGGAATGAAGTTCACCAACATGCTACTAAAAATAGGCCCTTTTTAATTTTTTCAACAAATTTAATACGAGCATGGTGATAGAAATACATTAGGATAATAGAAATTCACCCTACATTAGTTTTTAATGAATCTTAGGTATCACAATTCTTTCATATACCAAATTTTAATTAGTTTTCAAAAATAATAACTACCATCTCTTGAGCAGTTACAACATGAATGATACCATGCTAAGCACTTTACATGCTTTACTTCATAAAATATTCACAACTTTAACATATTAATTAGTGTTCCCATTGTATAGAAATGAAACTGAGACTCAGAAGGTTAAGAAATTCATTCTCAGTAGAAGAATTAGTATTTGAATACCTCAGGTCTATCTGACTACAAAGCCCATAGTCTTAAACAACCATCCAATGTTAAGAAAAAAGTCCTAAATATAGAGAAGTGGAAAGTCAGCAAAGTTGAAATACAAAGTTAAATTGGATGTGAAAAAAAAGATATTGCTAATTATTAGAGAAGGAAATGTAAACCACACTAAGAGTCTCAAAGATACATTTACAAAATAAGTGAGACAAATAAATTTTCATTTTTAATAAATCAACTTCTTTTGGCAATATTTTTAAGATGATTGCAGAGAATAATCCTTTCCAAAGTCTCCTGATGAACACATTTTTCATTCTCAGCTAAAAACTCAAGTTTTTTTAATAGTCAAAATTTTCACACCTGTGTGGTGGGTTTCACTAATTCATGTACATTTTTAAGCATTTGATAACAAGTTATCAAACATTTGTTAGGAAATAAAGTATGCCTATTTAAGCTTTAAACCATCATTTGTCCTCCACGGGAAATTAAGTTATTTTCACATCTCAAAAAATTCATGACATACAATTAAAAAACAACAAACAAAAGTCACATTTTATAAGGCAGCAATTATGTTCATACGGTACCAGTATAATTGAAAGACAGAAGACATTTCATTCGTTAGTAACACAGAATTTCTTCTAGTGGGTTTCCTCAAGCTCATTAGATATTCCCTGGCTGCTTCTCCTAAGTAATTAGATTTTAACAGGATTTTCAACAGATCAGAGCAATCTCTGTGGGTGCCAATAGAGAAGAGTCCCCCTCTGGCCTTACTAGCAGGGCAGAGCAGATAACATCCAGGCTGGGAGTTAATAGGACAATTACTGGCCTCTTTTAAATGAGTTACATTAATGCACTCAAGCTAAATGACTCTATATATGATTAAATATTAACATCTGCAAAGTATGAAATCATGATATGCAAACAAGTTTTGTTGTTTTAATTTCCCCAAAGAAAGATTTCAATTGTTTGTATAAATGCCTTTAAATACTGTGTATTGGACATTTTTAGGGTATAGAATAAAAAGTTGGAAAGCATTCTTTTTTTATATATATATATAAATTTATTTTATATTTATTTATTTATTTTTGGCTGCATTGGGTCTTTGCTGCTGCACGCAGGCTTTCTTTAGTTGCGGCGAGCAGGGGCTACTCTTTGTTGTAGTACATGGGCTTCTCATTGCGGTGGCGTCTGTTGCGGAGCACGGGCTCTAGGTGCACAGGCTTCAGTAGTTGTGCCTCGTGAGCTCTAGAGTGCAGGCTCAGTAGTTGTGGCACACGGGCTTAGCTGCTCCGCAGCACGTGGGATCTTCCCAGACCAGGGCTCGAACCCGTGTCCCCTGCCTTGGCAGGCGGATTCTTAACCACTGTGCCACGAGGGAAGCCCCAAAAAGCATTCTTCTCACTTAAGAGTCCTAAAATATACTGACTTTTAGGATGCCACCTCTGGCTATGATGGAGTAACTAAAAAAACAGACAAATATATGAAATAATAGTTTTCAGACATGGGACAACAGGCAAGGAAGAGAAGGCAAAATAAATGAGGTGGTCTCCCTAAGCTGAGAGACAGAGTTGAAAATGTGGGGAAGCCAGGTGTATAGAATCACATGAAGAGTACCATGGAGGAGACGGCACCAGAGCACCAAAAAAGAGAGCTCTGAAGATCTACAGTCTCATGTTGAGTGTTGATAGGCACACACATACAAGGAAACTACCCAAGGTTGGAAAATGAACCATGGGAAAGAAGCAGACGGAACAATTTTCTGAGCTCACACAGGGCTGGGAATAGTTCACATTCCCAACAGCCAGGGCTAAAAACAAAACAAAACAAAAACACCCTCATAATATATAAAGCAACAGGTAAAAAACTCAGAAGGATAATGTCTCAGTAGTAGGCAAGTTAGCCCTAGACTAAAAGTTGCTCTAGTCCTCCCTAACAAAGTTTAAAAGTAAATCTCAAAAGGATCAACCTATTTCCAAGTTTTTTGAATGCCCTGGAACAAAGCTTAAAAATATTTATAGGAACATAAAAGAATCCAGCACTAAACAACATAAAATTCACAATGTCTAGCACCCAAATTCACGAAGTCACACAAGAAGCAGGAAAATATGCCCCATAATGAGGAGAAAAATCAATCAATAGAAACAGACCCAGAAATCAAACAGATTAGAAATTACAAGAAAAGAACATTAAAACAGCTATTATAAATACACTCTATATGTTCCAGAAGAAAAAGGAAAGCATAAGCACGGTTAAGGAGAGACATCAAAGATATAAAAATGACCTAAATCAAACTTCTAAGAGTGAAAAGTACAATGTCGAAGATGAAAAATACACTGGATAGGATTAATGGTAGTTTGACACTGGAAAAAAAGAAATGAACAGAGCACCGGTGAGCTGTGGGACACCTTCAAGCAGCTTAATACGTGACTAATTGGAATCCCAGAAGGAAAAGAGAGAAAGGAAGGGAAGAGAAAAACTATTTGAAGAAATAATGGCCCCAAAATCTCCAATGTTGATGAAAGTCATATACTGAAGAAACATGAAGCTACACCAAGGCATATCATAAATCAAGTAGCCTAAAGCAAACTGACTTTAAAATGCATTTTGGATACATTTTAAATGTTTTCAGCAAAAAAATACCACAAGATTTATTGGTTCAGACCTGATCCAAAGTCAGACTTGTGCTTGGCTCCTAAGACATTGGCCCATAACATTTTCTACGAATAATTTTTAACCTAATGTAAGCAGTCAATTTTGCCACTAAGTATGAGAGATATTTCAGAAGCTTTATATTGAATTCTATTCTTTACTTTTTGACTTTATAAAGTGATGTTTCCTACCTTATTGTCATTATAAGGTTACCTAGTCTTATACCCCAAAACAATACATAAAATACCAAATTGGGCCCCCACAAGTGCAGAGGCAAGAGCCTGAACCAGACAAATAAGTGCTGGGGAGCACTACCATCCCTCAGTTGGCTTTTACTCACTTGGATAAAAGAGGGCATGAGATCAGTAAGAGAATCTTCCCACTTAACAGGTCCTAACAAAATCACCATGAACTTAGTGGCAAGTTCGGGTCTTCATAATCCAGAGAGAAACGGAGCTCGTGTACATGGAGGGTCCTTACAAAGAGGTGATAACTACTTGTAACTTTTTCTTTCATGAGAATCAAGCTAGAGGCTTAGGTTAGACTGCAAGGAGAAAAAATTCCTGACATTGGAATAGATTAAAAACAAAAAACGAATTTTCTTAAAGTTTTTAATTCAGGTTCTGTCCTGGATAATCCTTGTAAATTCCGGCATACACCTGACCTGTCTTTTCTATGAGTCTGTGAACACTTGATTGTTTAAGATAATAGTTCACCTTCTTAGGCTGAGCCACAAGCCCCACTCACTCTCAAACAGCTTGGAGCATGTCTGTAACCCACCAAATGCAGGATATTCAGATAGCCTTTTGTGTTGAATTTCACCTCTCTTTGTTCATCCACAAATCTATTTCCATAATTCTATTCTCCCTTACGCAGTTTTCAAATGTCTATATCTTGCTTTATGTACTTGAAATATTCCAGAGATCTTAGGTCTAAACACAACTTTTTTCCAATCTAATTAAACTTAAAGGGCATTTGGGGAACTAGTTATTTAAAAGAAGTCTTTGAATGAATTAATCATCTTCTGAAATTTTGTATCTAAATCTGATTGTTATATATCAAATTTGCTTAACACAGGTACACAGAACTAAACTGTTAGTATTATTTGCAGACCTGGATGGAAGCGAATACCTTACATAATTTACTGAGTACTAGCCATGGACACTGGAAAATGTCAGTATCACAAAGATATACAGAGATAACAAATCAATGAGTTTTAGAAAATGGGTTGAATCAAGCTGGTCAAATAGATTATATTAGTCATAATGAGACCCACATGAGAACCAGCATTTGCAAATACCTCAAGGAAATCAAACAATTTGCCTAAAGGAATTATAATAGACTCTAGCTTCCCTTTCCTTAACACTTCTTGAAATTTTTCAGGCCTGTTTTATACAATGAACTTGAAATTCTTATCAAAGAGGCATATTTATAGATTTGACTGATCCAGTGGACATTTCAGTATGTCCTACTAAAACACAGAATGTTGAAAGTACACAAAGACAAGAGTAATACACATGAAAGAGGGTATAGGATAATATAGTCCCGTGGCTAACTATGATTTTTGAACCACCGGAAAGCAGAACTAAAACCTATGACTTGAAGTTGCAGGAAGACACATTAGGCCCCAATATAAGACTAAACTTTCTAACAATCTGAGCTAAACAAAGATCAATTTCCCATCACTCTAAGTGTGCAAACATTGAATGACCATTTGCCAGGGATTTTGTAGATTGGATTCAAGTGTTGTATAGGAGATTTAATTAGACAATATTTAAAAATCTAATCTTTAAGTATCCCTAAACATTCAGATGATCTAATTCTATGATCTTAAAAGCTTTGGTGGTCACACAAGGAACTACCTTTCCCTTAATTTCTCTATAGGATGATTGTAATACCTGTCCCTTTCTTGCATATAGGAAATACTGTACTGGAAGAATACCTAGGGTATCTGGCTCAATTACTAACTTGTTGGGTGACTTTGAACAAATCACTTAATAGTCCTTGGTTTTTGTTTTGTTATCTGCAAGTGTGGTCTGGGGGTTCTAAAGACATGCCTTAAGAGTTCACTTTACTTTATATATAGATTTTGATTCTCCAAGTCTCTGATTCTAGCTGTATATCAGCCCGGCACCTTGCTAGAATAACCAGCCAAAATTCTATGCTTCTGGCATTCAGAAAAATGTAAAATCTCTAACATTATAATTCCATGTTCCTGATATGGGAAATCCTACAGTCATTAACCAACTGTGTGCCCCACCTATAGCCATTCATGGTAGCCAATCACAAAGAAAGGTCTCATTCCTGGTGTTCCAGTGGTTAGGACTCAGTGCTTTCACTGCTGGGGCCCAGGTTCAATACATGGTCGGGGAACTAAAATCCCATAAGCTGCGAGGCATGGCCAAAATAATTAATTAATTAATTAATTATTTTAAAGAAGATTGTATTACCTGTTTTACATTTCTGATAAGAATTATATTGTCCCTGCTCCCAAAGCAGCAATTTGTACTATAATCCTAAGAAAGAGCAAATAGATGAACTCCAAGTTCATATCCATTACAATATTTTAGAATATTAGTTGTATCATTTACTGCTACTTCTAAAATAAATACACAGAGAATATTACCAAGAGACACGTTAAATGAATCACTCTGAGAAAAATGCCAAATACAGCACAGAAAAATGACTAAAACTAATTCTTTTCTTACAGCAACTCATCAAAACTGACTATCTAGTCATTTTCATACACCTAACTCTGAGTTGAAAAATTCAATCTCATTAACTGAAAAAACTCTCCCACCAGCTTAATATTCTCTGTCTAGTGCCAACATTATATTCTTTTGCAGTCTGATTAGAGATAGGCCCATTTTTCTCTTAACCTTTTATGCTTCAAGTACAAAAAAACTGTACTTGAAAAACAAAATCAAAATAAAACTGAATTCTTATTTGTTACCAGAGGATTGGTTGGTTGTGAAATCTAGTTGCTGAAAATTTGAAGTCATAATGGAAAAATCAACATTTCTTGTTGGGCAATGCCCACTTCATGCTGTTTTCTGCCTTTAGAAGATGTTTTCTTAAGGGAGTGAGACCACAATCAGACATAATTCAACTTTCCTATCTGCCATCTAGAAATATTCAGGTAAGAGAAAAAGAACTAAGGATGGTCAAATATCAAGAAAACCCTACCACCAGTAACTATTAGATTCAGAAATGAATAAAAATAATGACATATGTATGGCACTTTAAACATTTCAATGTATTAATGTCCATGGTTTCACTTGATGTACTGGTAACCTTATGAGCTAACATAAGGCATTAACTTCCATGCATAGGAAGGGGAAATGAGACAGAAATCATTTGCCTGGTCACACAATGAGCCTGCTATGGACTGAATTGTGTCCCCCCCACCAATTCATATGTTGAAACCCTAACACCAGTGTGACTGTATTTAGAGATAGGGCCAAAAGGAGGTAATTAAAGTTAAATGAGGTCATAAGGGTGGGTTCCCAGACATGATAGGATTAGTGTCCTTATAAGAAGAGACACTAGAGAGTTCACTCACTTTGAGTGCAAACAAACAAGAGGTCATGTGAGCACATGGCAAGAAGGCCACTACCCACAAGCCAGGAAGGATGTCCTGTCCAGAAACCAACCTTGCTGAAACTCTAATCTCAGACATCTAGGCTCTCGAACTGTGAGAAAAGAAATGTCTGTCGGTTAAGCCACCCGGTCTATGGCATTTTGTTATGGCAACTTGAGCTAAGACAGAGCTAATGATCATGAAACTTCTCTGAGAACCAGTCTCCTTACTTTTAGTCTTGTGCTATGTCAATGTAATATAATGGCCAGCATTGAACTACTGAGAATGATCACTTGAATTTCAAGCAATTTTTCCTGAACTTATAATTGGGGCTGCCCCAAGCAGCTGTCTCTTCATCTAGCAAGTAACAGAAGTATTACTATAATGAAAATATCCTTCAGAGGGGAAAAAATGCAATAATCATCATAAATGTGCAACAAATCCTATGGATTTCTCTTTAGCAATAAACTTTTAAACTAATTCCTTTTTTAAAAAAGTCCTCTTGTTATTGAGGAATGGTTTTTTTCTTATGCCTAATGTTTCCTTCCTATAAAGACAGCTAAGCCCTATCTCTTCCCTTTCCTCATTTGAACCTAACTGATAAACTTTATAAAGAATGCTCACATTGGCTTAACTCTTCTTTCTCTTGAGATGAGCCTATCCAAAGTAAGCACAAACTCTTTGCTTTTCCACGTTAAAAATCTTACCTATGCCGTCCTTCCATGTAAGAAAGCCCAGGACCTAGTGGGTAAGTATACCTAATGTCAGGATTTTGCTAGAAAGCCTATTTGGCTCTCACACTAAGCCAACATAGCCTGTATCAGTAATAAAGACGCTATTTTGGCCTCAGCATTTACTCTCTTTACAAAATCTCTCAAATTACTCGGAAAGAAGAGCAGGGTGTTATCTAATGCAAGTCCTTTCATAGAGCACCAGCATAACTGCAGGACAAACTTTTTTTTTTTTTTTTTTGCAGTACGCGGGCCTCTCACTGCTGCGGCCCCTCCCGCTGCGGACCACAGGCTCCAGACGCACAGGTCCAGCGGCCACCGTCCACGGGCCCAGCCGCTCCGCGGCACGCGGGACCCCCCGGACCAGGGCACAAACCCGCGTCCCCCGCATCAGCAGGCGGACTCCCAACCACTGCGCCACCAGGGAAGCCCAGGACAAACTTGATTTCAATTGTCTCTACCATTTGAGAAGCCAGGAGAAAACATGAACCTTAATGGTGGTGGAATTATCCTTGCTATGACTGCAGTAAACGTTTGTTGAAGGGGAAAAAAAATGGAAAGGGAAGATATACCATATACATGCAGTTTTAATGGAAAGCCTATTTCTGCCATATACATTAGAGAAATTGTTCAAGAACAGTTCATCCATGTGAAAATATTAGCACTGTAATTCTGCCAAGGTCAGTAAGACCTAGTGATTTGCTGAGATATCACCTTCATTTCACCAGGTAAATAAAGGCTCCTTTTTCAGTATGTCCTATCTAAGAAGGCACTCCATAGCAACAGTTAAATTATGAATACAGCACATATGTTCCATACCATATCATTTACAGCACAATTTAGCATAGACATAATGCTTTGTAACAAACTACAATACCATTCACAAAATGCATTTAAATAGCATAATTTAGTTCATTAAATTCAATCATTTACAGTAAATCAAAATCATCATAGGAATTGAAGAGAGTACACAGTTGTTTGTTTGAATAGTTAAGCTAGGTAAGTCAATTTCTTTTTGAAGGTCAAGGACAGAGTTATTTCCATTTTCTGTTATAAAAAAGATACAGCTGGTGTCAAAAGATAATTTAATGTCACCTCAAAATGATCAACCCTCTTTTCTTTCCTCCCCCCTCTCTCTCTCTCTCCTGGTTGCATATCATATCCCTGCCACTCCTAAAATATACCCGATTCTCCGAAAACATTTTACATACTAGTTAACTAGAATGTGTCTGCAGATTTCACAAAATCTCAAATGGACAATTTCTTTAAATTTTTAACCAAAACATGTACATTTGGCCCTGAGAAAGGTTCAAACACTAGATCACAGTACATGTCATCATCTGCTTATCTGTCTGCTTTTCATACCATATTGTAATCCCCTTGTGGGTAGGAGCCTAGTCAATCATATTTAGATTCCTACAACCTAGCACAGTGTTTGTTGATTGTAAATTCCTTGAAAGCTAGGATTCGTTCTTTTATTTATCTATTTTTATTCCTTCTGGCGCCTACCATAATGCTTTACACAGACACAGTAAACATTCATTGATTTAAAAATCTCACTGGAGGGGCTTACCTAAGGACATATTTTATAAGCACACAAATTCAGTATATTTTTTATCGTCTTAGTAAACCAGTGCCTAGAAAGACAAAGGCAAAGTAAGAAAAGAGAGGACCTCTCCAGGATTTAACACAAACTATTTGACCTCTCTGATTGTTACACAGTCCAATGTACTCTGAGCAGAATCACATTCCAGGTGGCCACAACTGTCTCCGCCTTTCAAGTTTTTCTCTCAGCCTTTGCATAAAATGCTTTCAGCACAAACTCAGCAGTAATAACAGTATGAGGATTTCAGCTCGAGTGCACCTGCCTTAAGGTTAGTGCAATCTACACAGCATTCATGGGCTCAGCATTTATCTAGATGTTCCATAACCCTATATATGCCTTGCCCTAGGTACTGTGTTAATTGCAGAGGATACGGACTCAAGTAAGACCTGCACTCTCTCCTCAAGCTGCTTAGAATCTAGCAGGGCACACCATCAACAATGCACTGTCTGAGGTAAGCACAAGTGCTCAGAGAGAGAGAGAGCACACTATCTTGATAACAAAAAGATAGCACTCCCCACCCCATGTGAAGAACTGATTTCCACTCTCAGCCCTTTATGAGAGGGCCAGTGATACACTGGAGGAAGTTTAAAAGGAGAGCTGTCAGATGGAAGGGCTGCCTTCTCACATTTCCTCCCCTCAGGCTACCTTTCCCCTTACTTAAAAAGGAGGGAGAGTGGGAAAGAATGTTGGAAGATTAAGGGGGAAATTTTTTTAATTGAAAGGAACTGTTCTTGAAATTATCTGAGTATTGCTAAGGTGAGTATTGCTGGTTTGAGGAACCAAGTCAGAGTCCATTACCATGAACAGCCTTTAATTGTATTAACGCCCTACACTGAGAATATCAATAGCTCCACAGAGACCAAGCAACAAAAAAACTCCTTAGATTGCATTAAAGACCTCTGTACTCTGGCTTCAGTCTTGTCTCTCTTAGTATCAGAGACTGCTAGTTTCCTCCAATATCCATTTCCCCCTTCCTCTATCAGTAATAAAAATTTTAGCTAGAAACACAGTCACCCAGAAAAAAAATTGTTCCCCAGCTTCCCTTGCAGGTAGATGTGGCCATGTGACTAAATTCAGGCCAACAGGACACTAGTGAAAATGTCAGTAGGAAAATTCTGGGAACCTAAAGAGACAGTGGATGCGTACCTCATCCTGCCCACTGGGACATGCCATGCCAATCCTGGATTGCCTACCTCCAGATTTTTAATTAAAAGGGAAATTATTTTCTATTGTATTTCAGACACCGAATTCAGCCTCTATTTGAACATTCTGTTATTTGCAACCTCCCTTTCCCCCAGGTCCTCCTCTGGTGGCCTGCTATGAGCCAGGCGCTGTGCTAAGTCTCTAAATACCTCATCTCATTTCAATCCTCACAAATACCCTGTTAGGTAGCTACTATTATTAGCTTTGTTTTACAGATGAAGAAACTGAGACTTAGAAAGATGAATTTACTTGCTAACAAGAGGCAAAGCCAGGTTTTTGAACCCAGGCAGTTTGTCTCCAGAGGCCACACTTATAATCTCTATAACAACACTGTCCTTTCCACAGGGATGGAAGCGTTCTATGTCTGTGCTGTCTAATACGGTAGGCACTACCCACATGTGGCTGTGAAGCACTTGAAATATGGCTAGTACAACTGAGGAGCTGAAGTTTCTATTTCATTTAATTTTAATTAATTTAAATTTCAATAGCCACATAGGGGTAATGGCTACTGTGTTGAATGCTGCAGCTCTAAAGATTCTGTGTTGAAGCTCTAGAAAATAGCACCAGCATGCTTTGTGTTGACCAGGTGCTCGGTAGATATTTGCTTTAGTACTCTGAATTGGACTGAGGTGAACATCAACCACACTAGATATAATCGATGTAGATAAAAAAAAACAAACCCTGAAAAAGGGACAAACTTAACAAATTCAGGGACAACATGAAAAAAAGACAAAGTTGAAGCAACAACAACAACAAAAAACACTCAAGCTCAGCATTTGCAGCAGAAGAGAACACTCAACTCATTTTGTCTTTGCTCAAGCAGAGTCTGGAAGAGGTATGTCAAGATGACCAATTAAATGACGTATAAACCCAGTTTAATAAAAGCTGGGCTTGGGCTTCCCTGGTGGCGCAGTGGTTGAGAGTCCGCCTGCCGACACAGGGGACACGGGTTCGTGCCCCAGTCCGGGAGGATCCCACGTGCCGTGGAGCGGCTGGGCCGGTGAGCCATGGCCGCTAAGCCTGCGCGTCCGGAGCCTGTGCTCCGCAACGGGAGAGGCCACAACAGTGAGAGGCCCGCGTACCGCAAAAAAACAAAACAAAACAAAAAAAGCTGGGCTGGCATCCATTTACAAAAACCTTCAGAGGACACTGAGGTTTCTCATGCTATCTTTAAAGAAACTGTCTGTAAAAGGTTGGAATGGGTCTCACTAGGCTGGAAAGAATAAGTTCAGATCACTGTATTTAACAACCATTCATCATAAATTCCATTTTTCATTTGGTAGGGAAATGACAGAAACTCACTCTCTCCTGGTTACAGCAATTCAGAGCAAAAAACCTTCTAGTTATACTATCAGGCCAAACTCTAAATTTTAGGCCCCTTTGGAATTTTTCACTCTTGCTTTTACCCCACCAAGGTGGGGCACTAAAGAATGCAGCCAGGGACCCACACCGTTAGGTGAGCTCCTCCCAGCCTGGCCATTCCCAGTGTGACCTTTCACCAGGTCCCTGGCATAAGGCAGTGTGTCGTCTCCTGGAGCAAAGCCAGAATGTAAGATGAAAAGCCACATGTGGAGGATGACGCAAGGGAAATAATCATGACCCTCATACTGAGAGCCAGAAAGAAATCTGAGGTCTTAAGCACGCTGGTTCCTAAGCCTGGGGGTTTTACTCAGCATAAAACTCCCTTAACATTTTATTTTGTAGGGCTTCCAGACACCGAACGGTGAGCATACTAGCAGTCAAACTTTGGGTGTACCACTCTGCACTACCCACAGAGGGGTCTAGATGGTGTTGTCCTGGGTTTCCATAATAACTTAAAGGGAAAGTTTCACAATAACCAGAGCCTTTGATGTCCCACAAATGAAGGAAGAGGATGTCCTTAAATTCCAAGCAGCAGGAGTCCACTTAGGCGGCACCAACCTTGACTTCCAGATGGAACAATACATCTCCTAAAGGAAAAGTGACGGCATCTACATTATAGATCTGAAGGGGACCTGGGAGGAGCTTCTGCAGATGGCTTCTGCCATTGTTACCATTTAAAAACTGATCAGTGTCATATCCTCCAGGAACACTGGCCAGAGGGCTGTGCTGAAGTTTGCTGCTGTCACTGGAGCCACTCCTATTGCTGTCCGCTTCACTCCTGGAACCTTCACTAACCAGATCCAGGCAGCCTTCCAGGGGCTGCATCTTCTGGGGGTTACTGATTCCAGGGCTGACGACCAGCCTCTCACAGAGGTGTTGTACGTGAACCCACCTACCACTGCTCCCTGTAACACAGACTCTCCTCTGCGCCCTGTGGACACTGCCATCCTTGCAGCAACAAGGGAGTTCACTCAGTGGGTCTGAGGTGGTGGATCCTGGCCCAGGGAGTTCTGCACATGCGTGGTACCATCCCGTGTGCACACCGTGGGAAGTCATGCCTGATCTCTGCTTCTACAGAGGTGCTGGAGAGACTGAAAAGGAAGAGCAGGCCACGCTGAGAAGGCCATGGCCAAGGAGGAACATCAGGGTGAATGGACTGCTGCAGCTCCCAAGTTCACTGTATTCTACCCGCGGTCGCAGACGGGTCTGAAGGCGCAGGTGCCTCTGTGCCTGCCCAGAAGTTCCTGCACAAGACGGGAGCCCTCAGCCCGCCACTGAGGACTGGTCTGCAGCTCCCACTGCTCAGGCCACTGAAAGGGTAGGAACAACCTCTGAGTGGTCTTAAGCTGTTCTTCCCCAAGCTTTTAAGCAGAAAACAGAAATAAGGTAGATAGAAAATAAACATCCGTTTCTTTAAAAAAACAAAACAAAAAACAGTTCTGGGTATAAAGTGTTTGTACTATTCAACTCAAGGGCCCATTGAGTCCAACAAACATTTTTTTAGTTCCTACTATGTGATGGCAATGCTGAGTGCTAAGAGCACAGATAGGAATACAATGACACATAACAAACATTGGGACATTCTGGAACAATGTCTTATGGAGAACAAATAGTTTTAAAATCACTGCCGTGCCTTACATATACTATTTCAGTTAAGCCTCAAAAGCCTCTATAAGATTGGTATGATTACTCCTGTTTTCTCAAGGGAAGAGGTTGAAGCTCAATGATTAAACAACGTGCCTGTTTGTACAACTGGTAATTGCCACAGGCCAGATCCAAATCCAGGCCAAATATGTGTCTTCTACTATATATAGAATAGATAACTAACAAGATCCTACTGAATAGCACAGGGAACTCGATTCAGTACTCTGTAATGACCTATATGGGAACAGAATCTAAAAAAGAGTGGATACATGTGTATGTAGAACTGACTCACTTTGCTGTACAGCAGAAACACAACATTGTAAATCACCATAATGCAATAAAAAAAAATTAATTAAAAAAAGTGTGTCCTTCTCACCAGGCTAGTCTCTTCCCCCATCCCTCCCAAATACAACTGAAAGACAGTAGACTCAAAGATTAGCCCCCATAATAATATCACATATCTTTGGGGCCTGTAACAGCTTGGTTTCTCACAAGTTGAAGTAATTACTTCAGCAAACAATAACAATGACTTATTGAATGTCTACTATACCCAAGTACTTATCATATATGATCTCCAGTGTCACAATTATCCTGTAAGGCAAGTATTATTAATATGACCATCCCCATTTGACAAATAAAGAAACTAAGTCTCAGGAAAATTAATTGCGTTGGCCAAAACCATACAAGTACTAAAGGAAAGAATCAACACTGGAACCCATTTAGCTCCTAAGTCAATACTCTTTCAACTAACCATTCTGCCTTGAAAAACAAAGACTCTGAAATCAGAGTAAACTCTGGATTTAATATTGGGCCCAGACCTTCCTGGGGAGGGGGGAGGAACTTCTTACTTGATTACCTAGCAGAAGGGGATGGGTTTGGAAGAAGAAACCCATTAAGCCATGCGTAAGAAATAACGAACCAACCAGATTCCAAGTTAGAGGATGGAAGGCTCCACAAGCATCAGGAGATATCAGAGGCCCCCAGTGAATAAAATATGGATTAACACTGCTGAGAACAGTGAGAAGCACAGAAATCTGGAGCCAAAAAATCTGACTTTGAATCCTGGCTTTGTTGCTTACTATCTGCGTAATTTTAAGCAAGTTATTTCAATCTCTTTGGACCTCATTATTGTTTGTGTATCCGCCAATGTAGATTATTCAATTTGCTAATGTGAAGTGCTTTGCTAAAAGAGTCAACAGTTTTAAGAAACTGCAATGTGCCAGGACGTGAACTAGAGTTGGAAGTTGTGATGAAATTGTGAAAAGATTACATGCAAAACCCCCTTAACACTAACAAGAACCATGAGATCATTTTTAATAGTACCCTTTTTTCAAGAGAAGGAAACTGAGGTCCGGAGAAATGAAGTACTTTGGCCAAGGTCACAGAGCCAGTAAGTGTTAGAGCTATGATTTGAAGCCAGGAGCTGGACTCTAGAGACTACACTTTTACTCCCTGTACTGGGATGCTCTGGGAAGCCAGGGAACAGCAGCAGGAGCAGAACTGGAACATGTCACTTCTGAGAGTTGGTACTCAAGTTAAAGCTAAGAAGCCTAGGGCTTCCCTGGTGGCACAGTGGTTGAGAGTCTGCCTGCCGATGCAGGGGACATGGGTTCATGCCCCGGTCCGGGAAGATCCCACATGCCACGGAGCGGCTGGGCCCGTGAGCCATGGCCGCTGAGCCTGCCCGTCCAGAGCCTGTGCTCCGCAACAGGAGAGGCCACAACAGTGAGAGGCCCGCTTACCGCAAAAAAAAAAAAAAGCTAAGAAGCCTGGAGAAAAATGAGTAGCCTGGAGCAATGAGGGTCAGATAAAGCACTGAGCTAGAAACAAATAAGGAGGCAGCAACCTGGAAGTTACAAATATCATGAGTAAGGCAAGATGAGCAGTCACAGAACTGGGTTGATAAGAAACAGAAGAACCCAAGGGGAAAACAGAGAAAAGACAGAGGAAGAAAAATACTAATAGACAATAAATATATGGAAGTCTCTATACCAAGTCGTTAATAGGGAAGAAATTATGTCTGGGAATAGGGAGTGTGCTACATGAAAGAAAACTTCTGCTTTTATTATGTTTCAGGATTATTTAACTCTGACCAAACAGCAGTGTTGCTTCTGCAATTTTAAAATTAATAAAACTAAGAATACTAAAATATATGACAAAACAAAGAAATTCCAGTGGGTTTAGATGGAAGAACAAGGTACAGAGGTCAAAATCCAAATAATAAGTTAGGCACAGCAGAGGATCCAAACCCAGGGCACCTATTGGATCGGAATCCAGGGAGACACAGACTAGAATGGCAGAGCTGGAAGGGGCCTTAAACTATGTCTAACTTCCACCCCCATTTCATTTTTTTTTAACATCTTTATTGGAGTATAATTGCTTTACAATGGAGTGTTAGTTTCTGCTTTATTACAAAGTGAATCAGCTATACATATACATATATCCCCATATCTCTTCCCTCTTGCGTCTCCCTCCCACCCTCCCTATCCCACCCCTCTAGGTGGTCACAAAGCTCCAAGCTGATCTCCCTGTGCTATGAGGCTGCTTCCCACTAGCTGTCGATTTTACATTTGGTAGTGTATATATGTCCATGCCACTCTCTCACTTCGTCCCAGCTTACCCTTCCCCCTCCCCGTGTCCTCAAGTCCATTCTCTAGTAGGTCTGCATCTACAGAGTGAAGTAAGTCAGAAAGAGAAAAACAAATACTGTATGCTAACACATATATATGGAATCTAAAAAATTTAAAAATAAATTTTTTTAATGGTCATGAAGAACCTAGGGGCAGGACGGGAATAAAGACACACTTCATTTTTTAAGTGAGGGAAACCGAGGCCCAGAGAGGGAAGTGTAATGAGTCCAACGTCACATCATTCATTGCTACACAACATAGACACAAACTTGGCCCCAGGTTATAGGCAGTTTCAGACTCTACAGATTAAAACAAGAGACAGAGACAGGCTGGGATGGAGGAACAGGTACCAAAGAGAACACATTTCCTGACAACAGTCACTAAAAAAAGCAATCCTACACCCTTGTGAATGTGCAGAGAATCCCTGTGGTCTTCTCAGGGATTTTTCTGCTCTGTAGAACAAGGGAGTCTTTGGGGAAAAGCGGAAAGATGCCTGAGCATCAAGATTTTGCAGACAAGCAATCAGAGCCCACAATGCAAAAGGACTGCCTTTTCTCTAATAAAATAAACATCCATGAGACTTCAGGTGAGTCATTTAATCTCTCTCAACCTTGGTTTCTCCATCGTTCAGAATATCTCTCCAAATAAGGTTGTTGTTGCAGAATCAGGACTTCTCAAATTGTATTTGGCAAAACTCTAGGGGATGGGGTTTGGGGAGTTCCATTGGTACCTGTGTTTGGGAAACCTTGCATTCTCTATCTGCCATCTTGGAGATTCAAGGTGCACATGAAATGGGCATTTGCTCTTTTTGACTGCCCAGCATCATTCATCCTATTTCCACCAATAACTCTGCTGTCCATTTGGAAATCAACCCTTCTCCTTTCGGTTCATGTAGATCCTATGGGGTTGACTTCCATGCCCTGGCACAAAGCATGACATATGACCAATGACCCAAGTGAGGCCAAAGTATGACACACACCCCTCCTCCAGATGATGCTGACAATTAAGTTTTCTGGAATTCTTTTCCTCCCTTATAAAGTAAAATGATAATAATGCGTTTCTAGAATAGTTGTAAGGATTGAGATAATGCATGTAAGGCATCTAGTTCAGTACCCAACACATTACTAGTACTCAATAAAAAGGAATTATTGGGCTTCCCTGGTGGCGCAGTGGTTGAGAGTCCGCCTGCCGATGCAGGGGACACGGGTTCGTGCCCCGGTCCAGGAGGATCCCACGTGCCGCGGAGCGGCTGGGCCCGTGAGCCATGGCCGCTGAGCCTGCGCGTCCGGAGCCTGTGCTCCGCAACGGGAGAGGCCACAGCAGTGAGAGGCCCGCGTACCGCAAAAAATAATAATAATAATAATAAAATAAAAAGGAATTATTAATATTACTTAAAATTTTCACTGTATTAGGGCTAGGAGAAACAGGTATAAACATTCAGTAGGACTCTTTAGGTTGTAAATGACCAAAAACTCACACCAGATTGAGCAAAAAGTGAAATTGGCTCACACCACTGAAAAATCCAGAGGGAGATTTTTCCTGGCTTTCATCTAAACGTGATCCAGAGGCACCCACCTTCTGCCTCCGGCTCTTAGCCTTACTTCCCTCCATACTGTACGCCACAAGGAGGCAACGTGCCAGTCAGCAACTTCATGCCCACATTCTCCCAGGTTTCGGTCTAGCAAAACAGTCAGTTCTTCCTGGTGGCTCCCATCTGAGCTGGGAGCTTTGGAACAACTTAGGTCATGGGCCCAGCCCCGAAACAACAATGTTATTAGGAATGGCAACTATGTGAGGTGATGGATGTGTGGATTAATTTCATTGTGGTAGTCATTTAATAATGTATATGTCTATCAAATCATTATGTTGTACAGTTTAAGTGTATACAACTTCTCATAAAACTGAGGGAAAATAAAGGCATTAAAATAAACAATGTTATTAGGAGGACTTAATACTCTGGCCAGGACTGAGTCACATGATCTATTCCAGGTGGAGCCCCACCAACTACATGGGAAAGAAATGGTTCTCTAAAGGACATTTGGGTAGAGCTCCGAAATAAGGAGGAGCAGAAAAAAACAAATACCTATTAGAAGATAAAATAAAATCTTTGTAACAAACTAATAAGAACAGAACACCAAAACAGATATTTTCATATATTATTTTGAGTGGGCAATTTGGCAAATACACGCTCCTTTTGCCCAATTCTACTACAAGAAATGTATCCTATACATAAATCACACCAGTGTGCAAGGATGATATTTAGAGGATGATCACTGAAGCATCAGTTGTAATAGCAAAACACTGTCCATTAATATGAAAGTTGTTAAATTATTACATTCATAGGGAAAACACTGCACAATTATGTTTTAATAAGGTAGATCTATATGTTCTGATATGGATATAAGTCTATGATATGCTGTAAAGGGAACAAAGCAAATTGCAAGAAGATAGGTAAATTTGGTCCTGCTTATGTAGATACATAAAAAAAAATCTGGAATAATGTCCAAAAAATGAGTAATACTGTTCATTGCTCAGAAATAAGTACTAGGGAGTTAGGAGTGGCAGGAAGAAGACATTTAGTTTCTCTTTATATCCCGTGGGATTTTAATTTGTTTACCTAAATACACACGATTTTTATTACTTTAAAAAGTCTAAAAATCACCTGTTCATTTGACTGTCTATTAACATGACTCACAGTTTGCACCACTGGCTCTAAAGGAGCAAAAATATTTGCTTTATATGTGCTGAAGAAATTTATTAAATTACTAAAAACATGTGTAAATGGTATTTCACCACGAGATTCTACATACTTCCAAAAAGTATACAAATCTTCTTAAGAAGCAGTGTAATATTTTCATGCTAATCTAGCAAATCATCCGGGCTACTGAATCAACTTGGTTCATTTATTTACTTTGTTTATCGGTCAGACCAGCTCATCACAGGATTTTGCCACTATAAATTGGCCCCTGGACTGACTCGTTCAGGCAGGAAGCAACTCCATCAAACCCAATAATTAATCAGGCACTCCTCCTCCGTATGTCACGATGACTATTCATTAAAGCAATGCATATGGCTCTTACCTACATGTGCTAGCTTTTTGCTTTTATTCATGGTTCAACAAATTTATGAACCTTAGGACCAGTGGAACAAAGAAAAATTAGTACAGAAGATATTATAATTAGGCTGACAGTTTAAAATTAGAAAAGAAAAACTGAAATTGAGAAGAGATGTTGTCATTAACAGTAGAATTCATGACACAGCAGACAGCTTTGGATGGCCTTCTATGTGCAAGGTACAAGGTTAAACTCTAGAAACATGAAGAGATACATATGTCATTGTCTGTGCCCATAGTCTTACTTTTTGTTTGAAGAGATAGCACATGTATTGAAAAAAAAATAAGTAATGGTATAAGGTTATCGCTGGCGAGTGCCATATATTTCTATTTATCAAGATTCCCATTTAAGATGTATAAAGCAACTTAGGAGTCATGAGTAAGTGAAATATATCATACTGTATATATTATATATACTGTAAGAACTATCACTAAACGTAGAGTATTGTTATGGACTGAATGTTTGTGTTCCCCCCAAATTCATATGTTGAAATTCTACTGCCCAATGTGATGGTGGTGTTGGGAGGTGGGGCCTTTGGGAGGTAACAGGTCATGAGTGTGGAGCCCTCATGAATAGGATTAGTGCCCTTATAAGAAAAGACATGAGAGCTTGCTCCTGCTCTCTGCTCTTTCCTCCACGTGAAGGATACAGTGAGAAGTAGCAGCCTGCAACCCAGAAGAGGACCCTTACCAGATTCTGACCATGCTGGCACTCTGATCTTAGACTTCTAGCCTCCAGAACTGAGAAATTCCTGTTGTTTATAAGCCACTCAGTCTATAATGCTTTGTTATTGCAGCCCAAACTTATATAATACAAATATATAGAAGTTAACCATATCATTTTATAAAATAAGAAATGAATAAATTGAATTGACAATGCTTTGGTAACTTAGGTATTAATAATATAATTTCCAAATGATTTGTTTTAAAATATACACAAGAAGTACAAAACCAAAACAATGATTTTGAATCATCACTGTGAGTGACATAAGATATGACAATAATCATAATCACAATCATAGCTAAGACTTGCCTGGTATTTATTATGTGCTAGGTACTATTCTAAGTTATATATAAATATGTATTTCATCCTCATGACAATTCCATGATGCAAGTAATTTATTATCCCTACTTTATAGATGAGAAAACTGAGGTGCTGAGAAATTAATTAATTTACCCAAGGCAAGTGTCAGGGCCAGACTTCAAAACTAGGCAGTCTGACTTCAGAGTCTACACCCGAAAATACTATGGTGAACGTACAATATGTATTCTCTAAATGATCACTTTGTTCATATTTTTAAGGAGAAAATAGAAGGCAAAGAATAGTAAAGATACGGTTTCTTCCTCTATTCTGGAATTCTGCACTTCCTTTGTAGCCTCAAGCCATGACTTGCACATAATAGACAATCGATAAATACCTGTCCTATGAATGGTTGAGCTCTAGGACTGGGAGAATAGTATTTGTGATCCATATTCCCCACCTGTCTTCAAAACTCCTGACCACATGACTAGTATTCTAGTAGAGAGTGTGGCTTTCTTCCCAGAGTTCCAAGCAAGAAGCAGAAAGAGTGTCTGCGAAAGTCTGTAATGAGCAAAGCACAGTCTGGGACTCAGCCCTGACACTTTTTAGTTATATAACCTTGGGTAAGTCGATCCACTCCTCTTGGAAATGAATGTTCACATTTTTCAAATGGAAGAGTTGGATTAGATGATTTTAAAACTGTGCTCAGAAGGAAGGAGAAAGGGGAAGCATATGAACAGGTGGAACCTCTTTGGCTTCAAGGAGAGTAGCTCCCCTTAAACCTGCTTTACATATTAAGTATATGAGATTGGGTTTGAACAAAGGAACTCAAGGCTTTACAAAATTTGAAAACCACTGGATTTGATCAAATTCTTAAGTACTGTCTCATTTCAAATTTTCTATCCCCTTGACTGCACAGGCACGCTCCAATATGTCATATTATTTTTCTCTTCCGACCTGTTCAAGAGACATTTTAACTGAATCTTAGAATTCTTTCCATCATTACAATTCTGGATCTATCCTTTCACAAAAGAAAGTGATTTTTTCCCTCCACCCACATTTATCAGTCCATTTTTGGGGAGCTCTCCTTGCCACATCCTTAAATAGGTAAATAGGATAACTGTGGTAATTGCCTGACCTGCAAAGTGTGTAGAACTTCAAGGTTAATGCTCTTGGCACAAGATTTTCACTACAAACAGCAGAATTCTTCCAACCCTTTGCTGAGGCATCGGTTCAATAATAAGAGAAAATCATGCTATGTATTGAATTACTCAAAAGAGAATTATCAGAGAGTCCCCTGATGGTCTAACCATGGCTAAACTGTATTCCAAAAAGAACTGGTCTTAAAGAACTTCAGGAAAGGTCTTCACTAGCGATATAGTAAAAAAGCCAAATATTTAACAACAACAATAAAACAAATTATATATCCAAGAATTGGTACACTCCTACCCCAAATGTTGTGTTAATTCCTTTTGTTTAATTTTATAATTTTGAACTTCCACATGAATGAAAAGAATTGTTACTATTAAGCCTATTCATTCTCTGAAATTCCTTTAGTCAGTTTTCATTAAGGACTGTCAAATACATACATCATTTAGGGACTTTTAAATCTAAATTTTATTGAAGATATATTGCATATGGTTTAATATTTCAGTTCAGCAATGGCCCTCAGCAATAAGCATTACTCCAAGAGTGGGATTAATTAAATATTCCAGCAAACACAGTGATCCAAATAGGAAAGAAAAATTCTGGGCACTGAGCCCAGAGTCCCCACCCTCTCTTATGGCATGCTTCATCTCTCTCTCAGATAAACGAGACAACCAACAAATCTTTCGTCATTATTAGTGAATGTGTAGATGTGTGATAAATGATCAAATTCTTCTTCCGGGTCGCCTAGTAAATTTTTTAAGCAGAAAAAAATTGCACAAAATCAAATTGCTCCACAAAAGGATATTTTCAAAATCAGGAGAAATATAGTTGTCAGAAATAAAACATAACTCTCCATGATAATCAGCAGTTTTCTTTTGACTTGACTTTACCACTCCTCCAGTGACAGGTGGGAAATGCTACTCTTCGATATAAATCTGTCTTTGTTATGCTATGAACTTTTAAAGTATCTCAACTTTGTATGTTATAGTGAATATGAATCGCAGCTCCACAGAAACCAGAGATTCTGAGCACACTCACGTTCTGGTCCCACAGACATTACTGCTTTTGCACTCATCAGTTAAGGCTGATGATAGTCCAACCTTGAATCTTAGCTTTACGTCTGAACTACTTTGGTGTTCCTTATCTTAAACTATTTTAACGTCAAGGTGGTGGGAGGAGCTCCAGGTGGAATATTTATAAAGGGCCTTATTCTTCAAACATTCCTGGCTCCTCTTCTTCATTCCCTCTCTCTCTCAGCTCTCAGCAGCAGTTACTTGGTATCAAAATAGGTGCATCTAGCCCAATCAAATAGGACCTAGCGACAACATTTCCTGTCATCACCAAATCTGCATTTCAGGGATGCAATGTACCTTAAGTCTTCTATCAAAGCGCCCTTTTGGTTCCGTGAGGAAGCTGTCAATAAGGCAAAAATCTTTGAAACTAGAGCAGCTGATGCAACAAAAAGTAAAAGAGCAGCAGGAGCATGACATCTATGAAGCCTAAATGATGTTCAGAGCACAATCAAGTACATTACATAATCCAATAAATTGGTAAGGTGGTTGGCTATGGTCTTAAGGAAGTCACTTCTGTGAACTTCAGAATCCTCACCTTTAAAATGGAGATAATATTTCACAGGATTTTTGTGAGGCTAGAACAAAGTAACATGTAAAGTACTTTGTACAGAGTACTCAATAAATGGTAGCCAGTTTTTATTAGTAGTAGTATTGTTATTACAAATAGAGGAAACAATCGCTTAGGGAAAGTAACCAGACCAAGGGCATTCAGTGAATAGACTTTATTGAGTACCTGCATTGGGCTGTGAATATAAAAATGCATAAGATCCCATCTCTGCCTTCTATCTAGGAACTCACACTCACTCTTAGTAAGAAAGCAAACAAATTCTAGAACCAAATGCTCTTTTCACTCCATTCTGATGCAAATCTAGAAAGGAAGAGGTAAACTGAGACCCATGTCAACTATTTCTCATATGAAAAACATTCTTCATATGCACTAAATTTCTTTCACTGTGCTTAAGGGTACTCTAACTCAGTGTGCCCTCCCCAACCTGCCTCCCCTCCATAATCAGGAAATCTTTATATACAAACTACTATACTATATATAAGATAGACAACTAATAAGGATACTGTATAGCACAAGGAACTCTACTCAATACTCTGTAATGACCTATGGGGAAAAGACTCTAAAAAACAAAGTGGATATATGTATATGTATAACTGATTCACTTTTCTGTACACCTGAAACTAGCACAACATTGTAAATCATCTATATCCCAATTTAAAACAAACAAAAAAAAGACAAAAAGCAAACAAACAAAAGAAATAAGACAATTTCAACTCCCCTCATTTTAGAGATAAGAAAGAAAAAAAAATTCCCTTTCCCTAATTTTTTCCTAAGTACTCTTTAAAATAACTTTATTTATTTATTTATTTTTAACTTTGGCTGCGTTGGGTCTTCATTGCTGCGTGCAGGCTTTCTCTAGTTGCAGAGAGTGGGGGCTCCTCTTGTTGTGGAGCACAGGCTCTAGGTGCGCGCGGGCTTTAGTTGTGGCATGTGGGCTCAGCAGCTGTGAGCTCGCGGGCTGCAGAGCGCAGGCTCCATAGCTGTGGCGCCTGGGCTTAGCTGCTCCGCAGCATGTGGGATCTTCCCGGACCAGGGCTCGAACCCGTGTCCCCTGCACTGGCAGGCAGATTCCCAACCACTGCGTCACCAGGGAAGTCCCTAAGTACTCTTTAAAAAATTATTTGCAAATGGTTCTGAAGAACCTAGGGGCAGGACAGGAATAAAGACACAGACCTACTAGAGAATGGACTTGAGGTCACGGGGAGGGGGAAGGGTAAGCTGGGATGAAGTGAGAGAGTGTCATGGACATACATACCCTACCAAATGTAAAACAGATAGCTAGTGGGAAGC
Organism: Lagenorhynchus albirostris; assembly: GCF_949774975.1. Lineage (NCBI taxonomy): Eukaryota > Metazoa > Chordata > Mammalia > Artiodactyla > Delphinidae > Lagenorhynchus > Lagenorhynchus albirostris. The sequence continues at coordinate 132,312,794 of NC_083096.1, read as the reverse complement.
AGCTGCATAGCACAGGGAGATCAGCTCGGTGCTTTGTGACCACCTAGAGGGGTGGGATAGGGAGGATGAGAGGGAGACGCAAGAGGGAGGAGATATGGGGATATATGTATATGTATAGCTGATTCACTTTGCTATAAAGGAGAAACTAACACACCATTGTAAAGCAATTATACTCCAATAAAGATGTTTAAAAAAAAAAACTATTTGCACAGTCTTTTAACTATAGCACAATGGTATTTTGTTTTAAAGCAATTCTTTAAAGATATTCTTAATGTTTTGTATAGCTATGTTTTTGCTAATTACATGTGGAAAACTAAAAATTACTGATAAGTCATGAAATTAACATAATTTTAGATGGAACTTTAAAGAGACAAATGATCGCTCCTTTTTAAAGTATCAAAAAGAGGCTGGAAAAACCCAGAAGAATAAATTACAAGGTATCTTTTTTTTTTTTTTTTTTTTTTTTTGCGGTACGCAGGCCTCTCACCGTTGTGGCCTCTCCCGTTGCGGAGCACAGGCTCCGGATGCACAGGCTCAGCGCCCATGGCTCACAGGCCCAGCCGCTCCGCGGCATGTGGGATCCTCCCGGACCGGGGCACGAACCCGTGTCCCCTGCATCGGCAGGCGGACTCTCAACCACTGCGCCACCAGGGAAGCCACAAGGTATCTTAATTGTTACATTTTACTTCTGATTTCACACCTGTCATTAAATATGTAGCAAGACAAAATAAAGTCATAAAACAATAAAAAAAATCAGGGAATCCTTTTTTTTTAACATCTTTATTGGAGTATAATTGTTTTACAATGGTGTGTTCGTTTCTGCTTTATAACAAAGTGAATCAGTTATACATATACACATGTTCCCATATCTCTTCCCTCTTGCATCTCCCTCCCTCCCACCCTACCTATCCCACCCCTCTAGGTGGTCACAAAGCACCCAGATGATCTCCCTGTGCTATGTGGCTGCTTCCCACTAGCTATCTATTTTACGTTTGGTAGTGTATATATGTCCATGACACTCTCTCACTTTGTCACAGCTTACCTTTCCCCCTCCCCATATCCTCAAGTCCATTCTCTAGTAGGTCTCTGTCTTTATTCTCAGGGAATCCTTAACAGTGGTATTTTCCTCCTTTGAATGGAGAATTCATACCATTGCTTTGACGTATTGCTGTACAGTTAGCTAAAAACAACTTCACTTATGCTAACTAAACTAATCTAACTAGCTAACTTAATCTTCCCCAAATCCTGTGAGGTATGAATTACTAAAATCATTTTAGAGAGGAAGAAATTGAGACGTAGCTATAAGTGTCATAATCTAGATGAGAACAAGATCAAAAAGCCTCATGCTAGTTTAATTACTCTTTTAAAGCTTGCTCACTAAGCTACACTGAACCTATATTAAAATATTTTTGCACTCTCACCTAGATTGCCTTCTATTTTCTCTGAGTCTATGATACTGCAATTCTCCTAGGGGTCTAATACTGAACCTTGTATTTGAAGGATTCCCTCAGGCAATATGTTTATTCAATAACCCATGCAACATAATATAATATCACCTTTTCAAGTATGGCTATGACTTTTACATAGACTAGATCCATAAAGGGAGATGGAGAATGATACTTTGCATTTGTTTAGCAGTCTTTCAAAGTGCTTTCATATATATTATTCATAGAGGGAGAATGGAATTTGAATTTAAGAGTAGAAAGGGTGTTAGAGATTCTCAAATCTAGTGTTTCCTAACCTCCTTCAGGTCACTTGCCCATTTGAGAATCTGACAAAAACTACAGACCTCATACCCAGAAAGATATACACACAAATTTGCATAGTTCCAAGGGGATTCTTGGAACACCCCCATATTAAGAACTGTCTAATTTGCAACTCACATTTTACAAACAAGGAAGCTACTATTTATCATGACAGCATCCCCATGAGGCGGCAAGGTAAGGATTATTATCCACATTTTCCAGATCTGGAAACTAAGGTCCAGAGAAGTTTCAAGACTTGCCCAAAGTCTTAAAGCTAGGTTGCAGCAGTAGCAGAACCCAGGACTCTGGACAGTCTAGTTTTGTTTTTTTATAAATTTATTTATTTTATTTTTGACCGTGTTGGGTCTTTGTTGCTGTGCACAGTCCTTCTCTAGTTGAGGCAAGCGAGGGCTCAACTCTTCGTTGCAGTGCATGGGCTCTAGGCACGTGGGCTTCAGTAGTTGTGGCTCACGGGCTTCGTTGCTCCGTGGCATGTGGGATCTTCTTGGACCAGGGCTCGAACCCGTGTCCCCTGCACTGGCAGGTGGATTCTTAACCACTGCACCACCAGGGAAGCCCTTGTTTTTGTTTTTAACTGAAGTATATTTATCGTACAATATTATATCAGTTCCATGTGCTCTAGTTCTTATTCTTCTAGATCACATTGACTGCACACTGCACTACAATGAAATTTCTTCACCGTGAGAAAGGCTTCTACAGCCAACAGTTTATTTTATCCTCCACAACACACACAACTCTCTCGATCTCTGCTAAAAAAGATCCAAGTACAAAAACTCTCCTATTCATAATAGTAACTGATTTCTTAGAGATTTCCAAAAGGTTTTAGCCATCACTGACACATTAAATATTGGAATCTGGAAAAGATTGTAAACAACTCTGTAACTTCCACATTGGTCAACTAAATACCAATCTGGTCAACTTCTCCTTTTAGCATCAAATGAACATACTGGAATCCAAGCAAAGAAGGCAAAAATGTTAGCACTTGCCTTGGGAGCAGGAAAATAGTATTTGTAAATTAGAATTATTGATAAATTAATTATAAATTATTAATAAATATTTACTGAATGAATAAATGAATTACTAATAAATATCATAGAGTTTTTCAAGTATTTTGTTTTCACTTTCAAAAATTATATTTAAACTAAGAATACGCTCAAATACTGTACCTTTCACTTAAGGTCTAAGTTAAATCAGCAACAGCATATTCAATACTAAACTATACATGAAAACATGCTTTTTAAACTGTTTATTCAAATTTTATCTGAACAGCTTATGTTGTTAAGACAGTGGTTCTGACGAATTTTATTATTATTTATACATTCTCCCACAGCAACAAATATACGTAAAATATTTATTAAGAAGATATCTTAGATATGTATAAAATATTTTGATATGCCAAGGATACTATACCGTTTATGATGAATGTTAAATTTTTGCAAGAAAATGGCTATTATCAACACTTAATTTCACTTCACTTTATAGCATGCTATCTTGCAACACTGCCGGGAGCCATATAGGAAGTGCCTTTGAGTCTCAGCACGGACGAGACCCATAGTGCCAAGCAAAGCTGGTACTGTCAGGTACAAATAAGGAGAAGCAAAGCTCTCCTCTGTGTGGTTCCCTTGTTCTCCTCTACTCTTGCTTAAGGTGATTTTTATGGGATTGCTATTAGTATTGGGATATATTATTCATAGTTTGGTGGAGGGTTTAGGAAAAGACCCTGATTTAGGGTAAAACTAAAAAAGATTATGATTACCCCGGCTCCCTTAAAGACTACACCTGAAATCCCCATTCCCAGGCTAGGGCATTGGGTTCAGGGAAATATATAGGAACATTTGTGTGGTAAAAGCTTACTTTAGAAGACGAGTTATGGCCCTCCGGGGGAGCTAGAGATATGTTAAAAAACACTTGGGTATGGTGGTGGGAAAGTTTTATGCTATAATGGGGTATAGCAAATTAGATAGAGTAGGCTATTTGGCAACCTTTAATAAGTTTAATTGTTTTTTGTATAGAAATAGATATAAAGCACAGATTATATTTTGTAAGTATTTTACAAAGGAACTTGGTGATCAAAGGTACAACGCCCTCCCTTGAGAGTTGTTAAAAAAATAATGTGCTTGAGTTTGTGCTTTGAATAACTGGCTGATTGAATAGAACATACAGGTACAAGAACATCTAATTTTGAAACCTGCTGATGTAATTTGCTAATGTAAATTACTTTTCTTCTATGGCTCATGTAAGGGATTTTTTTGGTATGGGAATAAGCTTATTATGATTGAAAATGAGATTACTTTATAGTATAAGTACTACGGAATCATGAAAATAAATTTGTCAGATCCTTGCATCCTTTGAGGTGTCTTGTGCTCTGTCCACGCCGACTCCGTCTCCCCTTTGGGTAAAACCTGTCCAGCTGGGGCTGGTCCCCGGCACAACACTCGAGATTTCTATTCTTTATTTGTAAGCCAAAAGCTTCCAGAATATATGCTAGGGTGCTGAGCATTCTGGTTTTTAGGAAGAATCAAAGGTGCTATGTTTTAGTTTTGCTTATTTATGCTGGCTTTAGTATACTTCAAGTCTGAATTTTAATGTTTCATTATCATAGTTCTTCTGTGATAACTAGATAGAATAAGAATTTTCTATAAAACAAATGCTTAATAAAGCAATAAACCTGTTGAAGGAATAAATTAGCAGGCAGGTTATGCTTTTAGGATATCTACACTACACAAAAGGTATTGTAGCCACTCTACCTAGTGATTAGGTTTATATTGCAATGTGACTCATAAGACTCACTGTACTGAATAAAAATTTAGGCAATTAGTGATCTTATTTCGTAGGAAGAACTGCTTGCTATCGTATATTAACACAGATCTTGCTCAATTAAAATTGCTCACAGTCAGCAAAAATAATTTCTGCACTGTAATGAAATAATGAAATAATTATATGCAAGGGAGGACTTGTGATCTTTTTAATTATTCTATTCTTCATTTTTAAAAGGGTTATTTGAAAACGTACTCTTATAATTGATTGCTATAAATCAGTCAAATGCATTCTAAGGATCATAAATATTCTAACTTTTAAAAGACAAAGAAATGCTAAATATTCAATGGAATACTTCAATATTCAGAAAATTTAATCTGGGGGGAAAGGATAGACTGCTCTTTGGAAAATAAAAAAGTAAATTTGTTGTCCCGTGAAAAATGAAATATCTTGAATGTCAGTAACAGAAAGGGAATTAACAAGAGATCTTTTTATTGTTTTTTAAGGTCATTAGGCTGTGAATTCTATAATTATGGAAATTGTCAGTCCAGTTCTGTAAGAATGTTTGCTCCCATCCATAAGGTAGTGGAATGTTCAATCAGTCTCTCTCATGGGAAAGTTAGGTCATAACTGTAAGTGTACCAGCAAAATTGAATTAAGCAAAGAGATTTCATTAGTATTTATAGCCAGAAGGCATCTGTAAAAGTACAGGGCAAAGAAGTTATGTGGAAGTCAAAGGAGAAAAAAAAAAATGGGTTTCTAGTGACAAAGGCGAATCTGAAAGAGGTATAAGTGGATAATGAATAAGAGCTATTGAACACTACTGCAAAGAGGGAGTTGCAAAGATGTCAAATATTGATTTTCTTGTGTATGCCTTTGGACTACATATGTAATTGTTTGGATTTGCTGTCTTCATGGTACAACAATATTTGTTGTTGAAGGTTAAAAATCATGATGTGAAATAAACTAAAAACTAGAAACATGTTGGAGAATTGTAATAATCCTCCACTCAGTATCTCATTAAGAGATTTCTGTATTTTCTTGCAAAAGAACACTTTTAATGAACAAAAATGTTCTATATTTTTCAAACAGAACACAAGATCCTTATTATTAATTATGTCATTGAAAATTATTTGACTTGCAGCATCACTTTAAATTAAACTAGGTTCTCTACTTCCTTATTTTATTGAATGGATATTCTTAAACCATATATCTAATTTTGAAAGTACAGTTAAATTATACTTTATTTTTTCAGTATGATTACAATTAATCCAATTAAAGCTAAACTGATAATAAAAATCTGATGTTACCCCTTTAAAAGAAATAATTCCTATAATATTTCCTTTTCACTGCTAAAACTCCAGAAAGAAAACTCTTGTATTTTAAAGTCTATATAAGCATATAAATTTAATAACAAATTGCAAACTCAAGGAATCAAATTAACAATCAAGCTGGTATGGTCATTAGATAAACAAAATACTTTTTTCTGCTGTTTTCAGAGGTTATTTTCCCTTTGAATATTCAAGTCTTAACAAAGAACATTAACTATCATAATGCTCTTTTTAAATAACAGATGCACTTGTTTCTTTTATCTGACTATATTTGATTATTTATTAGGCTCCTGAATGATATTTATTAATATTACCTTGTTCTCCTTCCTACTTCAGGGAGTTTAGAAAACATAGCAAACTCTCCAGGTGGATTTTATTGTGCTTAAAACCACAATGACCACAAACTGAAAAAAAAAAGAAAAAAAAGTATGAGATGTTTGAGCATTAGAGGTGGACAGGGGTACAAATAAAGAACAGTATAATATATGGCAGAAGCCTATCATTTTACCAGTGCAGAAAATATTAGATAGGACAACTGCAGAGAAAAGAATTTCTGCAGCACAAACAAATTTCTGATTTTATTTCCAATGTCTCACTTTTAACGTTAGTAAATATTTAATAGCAAAGTAAAACAGAGTGACAACGTTGAGTCTATGTGAAATCCAAGACATTCTTTTTCCAGTGTTTTGGAAGCATGTAGGACACAAAGAAGATAATCCAGCAGTAATGGCAGCTCCTCTCCGAGGTAAGTACTTGTTAGGAACAAAACATAATTCAGTTGCACTCTTCTTTTCTGAAAAGGTTGCTTGTGGAATATCCATCATAAAGTCATTTCTGTTTCTTAAGAGCTATTAGTGCCTGGCCCCTTGGCTTCATTAAGACACTCTTTTTCAATACATTCTTTTATTTTAGACTTCATCCCACTTCTCAGCTACAACAAGGCACGTTGCAATTTATCAGCTCCCGAGGGAGATGTTAGCCACGCCCCCCGATGACTGGCATGCAAGGACAAGGTAGCAAAGGAGAGAAAGGCGGATCTGTTGACATGAAGTCAAAAGCATTTCTTAAACCCCAGAGGTTAAAAGGGAGTTTGGCCAAGCCTCTGAGACAGAGTACTATATCATTCAGCTGACACTAACATTACCATGATCCCCATTAGGAGGGCATGGGTCTCCCACCCGTTAATCTCACCCAGTGTTCTGGGGGAGCTAAAGAAGCCACAAGTTTTGAGAGTCCCTGCCACCAGACCCCAATGTTGCCTAAGCAAGCATTAAGAGATTATGGTAATAATAGGTTTGCTTACACCAAATAAAAGATTTCATTAATCAAGCCATATTGAGATAAACCTGTCACTGGACAGAGGCGACCAGAAATCAAATGCTGTGAAAGTCCTGACAGATTGTTAAATAGAAACCCTTTAAAACAGAATTTAATTTACTGTGATATTATAGATATTTATGCATCAATAGGCAAGTGCAGATTGAGTTCAGAGGTCGGCTCTGGTACTTGAAAAATAAAAGCACAGGATGAAACAAAAGGTGACAGTTACCTTTGTCTGAATTAGGGTTCATTAGACTAAATGGAAAGGTTCTAACTGATTCATGTAGGGAACTGAAGCACAGCATGGGATGTGGTGTGCAATATTGGATAACAGGCAAATCCAATAAAGGGATCTTCGTTCTGTTAAAGACTTGTCTACAAAAACAAAAACCAAAAAAAAACCCCAAGGGCCAGCCAGAGAACAGCCCAGGTGGTTGTTTGTAGTGGCCCTCTTTCACACTGCAGTAGGAGAATATATTTCCTTCATGGCATCATGGTTAGAAGTGCTAGATTTGGGAGTCAGATAGTCCTGAGTTCAAATCACAGCTCGCTACTTACCAACTGTATGACTTTTGGCAAATGACCTCACTTGCGCCTCAGTACCCTGATCAGTAAAACAGAGGTATTACCAACACTAACTTCATAGAGCTGTTGTAAGGATTGGAAGAAAGTTTGCAAAGCACTTAGCACAGTGGCTAGCAGTGCTTAACAAACCATAGTTATTAATTCTTCCTTTTCCTTCTCTTTTCGTTCTCGCCTTCTTCACTTCTTCCAGTCCCTTTCTTTTTGTCTTTTGCCCCTCTTCCTTTTCTCTTTTACCCCCGCCTGCTCCACAGCACCAGTTACCAGCACCACCAGGACCTCCAGGCATTGTGCAGCCTCCTGGGATCCAAGGGACTGCTGACCTCTGGTCTGCAGGCAGAGTTCAAAATGAAGTCATGAAAGGTCTGTTCATTCATACTGCTTCATTCATGAAAGACTGTTGGAAGTTCCCTTGGCTCTACAATGTCTGAAACTTGCTTGTTCAAACTAAAAGAATTAAGTTCCAGATTCTACCAAATTGATCCACAGGTGCAATCTTTCCTTCCAGTCCAATCAGCACTTTGCCACAAATTCCTTACTGACCAGTAGCTAAAATAATTGTGACAAATCACTAAGGAGATTTGTTTAATGAACTTTTTCAGAGTCCCACACCCTAAATGTTTTATTCTTACGGTTTTACATTATGTAGTTCAGTCTCCTAATTCATGTTTCCAACACTTCTATACTTCCTGGGTTTTGTTTTGCATTTTACTGTTTCTTTTTCTTAGTGTCTCTGTTTCATTCTATTTATCCTGGTTGAAAGAAAAAGGAAGTTCTTTTTTTAAAAAATTAATTAATTATTTTAGTTTTGGCTGTGTTGGGTCTTCGTTTCTGTGCAAGGGCTTTCTCTAGTTGAGGTGAGCAGGGGCCACTCTTCACCGCGGTGCGCGGGCCTCTCACTGTCGCGGCCTCTCTTGTTGCGGAGCACAGGCTCCTGACACGCAGGCTCAGTAGTTGTGGCTCACGGGCCCAGTTGCTCCGCAGCATGTGGGATCTTCCCAGACCAGGGCTCGAACCCGTGTCCCCTGCACTGGCAGGCAGATTCTCAACCACTGCGCCACCAGGGAAGCCCAAAAGGAAGTTCTTTTTATTTAGTTTTTTGGAAGTTCTTTTTAAAAAGAGGTTTGAATAATATCTCAGTGAATGAATGTGGTGGAAAGGGTCTCTGTAGAAAAAGAGACCTTATCAATACATGAAAGTTAATAGGCAGGCAGCATACAGTCTTGTTATTACCCCTTGTGTCTAGAAAACAGCCAAGATGGATTCAAAATGCTACAAAGCAGCTGTGCAACTTTGAGAAAGTCATTTGTCGTCCCACGCTGACTTAGGTTCTCCTCCTCTATATGCTGCATGTTTTCTGTGAATACCTGTATCAGAACTCTTCCCCCACTACTGAAATTACTCGCCCTGCCACTAACCTATAAACCATTCATGGGCAGAGATATCCTGTTTATCTATGTATTCTCTGGCTAGCAGTGGTGTTCTTGACAAACATTTGCTGAATTGATCAAAAATATTCATATCTAGGCCTGAGTTAAATGATCCATTGAAACCCTCTCCAAGTTGATTAATTGAAGATGGCATAATTAACCTGTGTGTAAAGATAAAATGACTCAGGCCACTTGAAATGATTTAATATTAAAACAATAGCTTTCCAATGTAAATGTCCATTGATAGATGAATGGATAAAGAAGATGTAGAATATATATATATATATATATATATATATACACATATACACAAAATGGAATACTACTCAGCCATAAAAACAATGAAATAATGCCATTGCAGCAACATGGATGAACACAGAGATTATCATACTAAGTGAAGTAAGTCAGAGAAAGACAAATATCATATGATATTACATGTATGTGGAATCTTAAAAACGATACAAATGAGGAACTTCCCTCGTGGTCCAGTGGGTAAGACTACACGCTACCAACGCAGGGGGCCCAGGTGTGATCTCTGGTTGGGGAACGAGATCCCGCATGCATGCCACAACTAAGAAGCCTGCATGCTGCAACTAAGAGTCCACATGCTGCAACTGAGAAGTCCGCATGCCCTAACTAAAGATCCTGTGTGCCGCAACTAAGACCCAGCACACCAAAATAAATAAATAATAAATAAATATATTTTTAATGATACAAATGAACTTATTTGCAAAACAGAAATAGGCTCAGACATAGAAAACAAACTTATGGTTACCAAAGGGGAAGGTGGGGGAGGGATAACTTAGGAATTCAGGATTGACAGAAACACACTACTATATATTAAATAGATAAGGGCTTCCCTGGTGGCGCAGTGGTTGAGAGTCCGCCTGCTGATGCAGGGGACATAGGTTCATGCCCCGGTCCGGGAGGATCCCACATGCTGCGGAGCGGCTAGGCCCGTGACCCATGGCCGCTGAGCCTGCGCGTCCGGAGCCTGTGCTCCGCAACGGGAGAGGCCACAACAGTGAGAGGCCCGCGTACCGCAAAAAAAAAAAAAAAAAAAAGATAAAAGGACCTACTGTATACCACAGGGAACTATATTTAATATCTTGTAATAACCTATAATGGAAAAGAATCTGAAGAATATATACACGTGTATAACTGAATCACTTTGCTGTACACCTGAAACATTGTAAGTCAACTATACTTCAATCCAAAACAAAACAAAAACAAGGAAACACAATAGCGCTCAGTAAACTTCTTAAATGGAAGTTTCCTCAAACATACCTCTCTCTCTTTTGAATTTGTTGGTGTCATTTTGGACTTAGTCTTTACTTAGTATTTTAATAGAGCCATATTTTAAAGAGAAGTGAAAAAAGAAAAGTATGTTTCAATTCTTAGCTACCACCACTCCCTCCAATAACTACATCATTTAATTTTTCTGTTCTTCAGTTTCCTGTTTAAAATGAAAATACTGAAGATAGGCCAGGTATTCATATAGTTTTTGTTTCTAAGTCAAATAAAAACATCTCATCTCATAATAAAAATATCTACATCTATTGTTATTATGATTGCCTTTAAATTGAGAATGTTCAACTTCTGTCTTGTAAATTATATTAGTTATCTATTGCTGTGTAACAAACTATCCCCCAAATTTAGCAGCTTAAAACAACAAGCATTTATTATCCCACATGGTTTCTGGAATCAGGAATCTGAGTGTGGCTCAGGTGGGTGCTTCTGGTTCAGGGTCTCTTGTTAGGTTGCAGTCAAGCAATCAGCTGGTGCTACAGTCATCTGAAGGGTTGACCAGAGCTGAAACATCCTTCAAAGACGGCTCACTCACATAGGGATTGGCAGAAGACCTCAACCAGTTCCTCACTGGTTTTTGATAGAAAGCCTCGGTTCCATGCCACATGGACCTCTTATAGGGCTGTCCTAGCATCCTCACAACTAGCAGCTGGCTTCCCCAGAGTGAGGGATACAAGAGGTACAGGGCAGAAGCCACAATGTCTTCTATAAGGTAGCCTCAAAAGTGATATAACATTATGTCTGCCGTATTCTGATGGTCACACAGACAAACTCTGATGCAACACGGGAGGGGACTATACAAGACCATGACTGCCAGGAGGTAAGGGATCATTGGGGACCATCTTGGAGCCTGGCTACCACAGCAATAAAAATGAATATCCACACCAATGGAGCGGGGAAGAAATGATTCTTAGTTGTTCAGAGGATGGAAAGCCAGAGTCCAAATGACTTCCTCAGAACTGAGATTAAACTCTACTAAACCACCTCAAATAATAAAGTAAGTAAGTGGATGAACTTGGGGTTCTGACTCCTTATTCAGGTTTAAACTTCTCCATCAAAACAACTCACCAAAAACATATTCATTTCCCCAACTTCACCTACAACTGCAGCACTTGAGGTTGGGGGAAAATCACATTTCTCCTACACAATAAGCAACATCAATAACCAAGACATAAAAATGAACCCCACCCATGGATATAGAAGTTAACAGACACAGACTGGATATTCAGTGGACAGCACTTAATTTTTATACCAGCTCTTTTCCACATCTTAGCTAGTTACACAAGGATCATATGAAACTAGATTGATTCTCAGCTGAAGAGTACAGAAGTCTGAAACCTGTGGATTTGACAAATCCTCCTCCAACAAACAATAAATCTCCCTCTCCCCCAAAAGATAATTTTCCCTATACCCTACTTCCTATATCCTGCCAGGTAAAAGGAAAACTGGGAATTGAGACCTGAGTTCTAGCTCCAGCTCTATTATTATCTTGCTGTGTGATCTCTAGCAAGTCACTTGACATCTCTGCTCTTCAACTTTAAAGAGGCAGAAGTGGATCAGAAAAACTCTTCCAGGGGCTTCCCTGGTGGCGCAGTGGTTGAGAGTCCACCTGCCGATGCAGGGGACACGGGTTCGTGCCCCGGTCTGGGAAGATCCCACATGCCGCGGAGCGGCTGGGCCCGTGAGCCATGGCCGCTGAGCCTGCGCGTCCGGAGCCTGTGCTCCACAACGGGAGAGGCCACAGCAGTGAGAGGCCCGTGTACCGCAAAAAAAAAAAGAAAAGGAAGAAAAAAAAAAAACAGAAACTCTTCCAGGGCTAAAATAAATCCTATAACTCTGATTCATTTGTGCTTTCAGATGAACCCAGCTTGCTTATCCTTATCTACTGTCATTTGTGACTCTAACTGCATTGATTTCTTACTACATTGTGTCAGGAAGCAACAGGACAAAGGCCATATCGGAATTTATGTTAGGGCTTTATCCACCCTACCCCTTCACAAAAATACTGCTGGAAAATGCTCTCTGATATTCACTGTGGGAAGCTCAGCAGAAATGAAAATACTCAGCCAGTAAGGTAAAACTATTCTGTGACCAATGGAACCAAATTGGAGATAAATTTAGGTATGTGGCTATAAAAACCAATTTTAAAAAAATGGCTTTAACAAAAATTAACGATTGCTTGTAGACAGAGACAGGAAGATGTCTTTCCCCAAAGGATTCACTCTTCACAAAGTTTGGCAGCTTGATGAAAGGCAGAGGAGTATGATTCCATGGCAGTAGAGGAAATGATACCCTCATCAGCTGGCAACCAATTTTCCTCAGAGGAGGTACTGACACAGCTAAGTCAGGCCAAAAGTTATGAATGTCCCCGAATTCCCATGGGAAAAGAGTGCAGTGCAAAGAAAGAAGTCTCATCTATTGATCCTAGACAAGTCTGAAATAGAAAGGGAAGCCCTTTAACAATTTCCAAAGAAAGAATGGGAAAGAAGTAAGAAAATGAGGGAAAGAATAAAAGTAAGAAAAAGAAAGGGTCGAGAAAGAAAAGGACAGGAAAATGCATGAATGAAAGAAAAGAGAGCAAAAGAGGGGAAAACCTGTCCAGGACTAGACACTCATCAAGGGAGCCCTGATTGTCTTGTTCAATAAGGACCCTCTACCACCTACCAAAGTGCCTGGTATAGAACAGGTGCTCAGTAGATGCTGAATAAGTGAAAGAACGAGGATAAGGCAACAAACAAAGAACAGTTTGGAAAAAGGCAGGATATTCATTGGCTTCCAGCTGTGTACTTACTCCAGCCAAAAATCCCACAGCTGAACAATAGATGTGAGCAAATGAGAGAAGGTAAATGGATCAGTACAAATCTATTATCCCTCTGGAAAAAAAAGAATGAAAACACACGTCCTACTGCTACACACTTTGTCACTCTTTCAATTCTTCTTCTGTATTTTAATAATCTGTATCAGGTAAGCACCTCTTAAATATTTTAGGATCTCATGTTTAAAAAAAGAAAAAAATAACATTTTTTATTTGTATACCAGTTCAAAAAAGTTTAATGGTTCCAAAAGAAAAGCGTTTTACTTGGACATAGACACCATACAATCCTCTATGTCTTTCTTAGGGCTCTATTAATATTTCAGTATTAAAATAAAATTGTCAAGAAAAAGTAACTGAGTGAAACAAAGAGCATTTAAATGTTTTCTAGGATTTTTATCCTTCTGCAGAGTAAGGTATCTGTTTACAAATTTGGTTCTTTTGGTTAAATACAGACACAAGATCAAATTACATTGCAGTTTGAATCATCAGTTCATTCCCTTCCACAGATTATTTTAGATCTTGTTCTAACACAACTAACCCTTCAGGACCAGTCAGATTGCCATGGTAATTGCTCAGTGACCACAGTTGTTGCAACTTTGACACAGGAGTGACCACGGTTCTAGGTCAGCTTTCACTTCACTGAGAAATGAAGACACATTAACAAAAGTGAGACCACACACACACACACACACACACACACACACACACACAGAATCAGAAACACAATATCTGTTACAGAGAGGAAATAGAAAGAATGGCATCCATTTCAAGATCTCATAAAAACTCAGATTAAAAACATTATTATTTTTTTCTTCCATCATTCCTCTCTTTTAAGAACATGGAAAAGGTCACTTCCACACAGCATTTTAATCAGATATGCCTTTCTTTTCAATGAATTATATTCCTAAGTGGAAATAAACCAGATAGCCTGTTAATAACCTATGCAATGTTTTTCAAAGTGCATATTTTGTGGAAAATAAATATTTTAGAACAAGACTGAGAGATTAATTTTTTCTCAATAAAATGAATTTCAAATTATCTAGTTTTATGTCAGCTTAATGTAAATATTTTAATAAAGTTTAAACACGTTTATAAGCCACCTTATGATGAATTGAAATGCATCTGTAAAATGAAAAAAATACACATACCAAATGAATCAGGCATCAAATATCAATAAAGACTCTTCCCTGACCACCCACATGCTAAGTAGAGTAGGATAAAAATGAGGTGAGACACTCAAGGATATATAATACAAAATCATATATATTCAAGCAATAAGTTTTGTATGTTCACGTTTTAATGGTGGGAGTATGGTTTATTAAGCTGTGCCTTAGTACAGGCGCTGGGGCTTGCCCATGGCACTCTTAATGTACAAAGTCCCGCCATTCTGCCAATTTTTCTTGAGCAATGACACCAGGAAGTTGACAGCTAAGTGGATGTTGTACACAAGCTCATCATCTGTCATCTTCACGTGGCCAACAGCCACTGCCAGACACAGCACTTCTTCATCTGGAACTTGATCGTGTACTTCACTTCATCAACTTTGGCCACCATGTTCTCATTGTGGGTCAGCAAGGAAGGGAACTTGCCAGCCTTATTCAGATCTGGGCCCAGATTCATGGGATCTGCTTGATCAGAAATTCTGAAGCCAAAAAGGCATCATACTTCTTGGCCAGCTTCTTGACCAGTTTCTTATTCTTGTTGAGTTTCTTCAGAGCCTCTATGTCCATGTGGTGGATATCCACAGCCCTGGCCTCATCACAATGCTGCTGGTCCCCCAGAACCCATATGGAGAACTTGGGGAGGGGAGTGGACTTAAGCCTGACAGTGCCCGAGAAGTGTTTGTCCTTCTGAGGGTCATAGCTCTTCAGGCTGATCTGAAGCTCCACCGTCTCCAAAAACATCTGGCGCTTGCGCTGGTTACTGTGCAGGACTTCCCGTGCTGCCTCCATAGAGGGTGTCTCGGGAGACTTTGCAGTTCATAGTGCCTCGTGCCACAATAACCGGAAAAGAGGGAGGGAGCAAACTTTTTTTTTTTTTTTTTTTTTTGCAGTACGCGGGCCTCTCACTGCTGTGGCCTCTCCCGTTGCGGAGTACAGGCTCCAGACGCGCAGGCTCAGCGGCCATGGCTCATGGGCCCAGCCGCTCCACTGCATGTGGGATCTTCCCGGACTGGTGCATGAACCCGTGTCCCCTGCATCGGCAGGCGGACTCTCAACCACTGCGCCACCAGGGAAGCCCGGGAGCAAACTTTTAAATGAAGCAACATTACATCCTAAGAGGAAGCCAAAATATTAATTTTTAAATTCATTTGAGTAATTTTCCTTATGTGGATTTGCATTCTTATCTAGGGCTTCTCAATCAGTATTAATTAAAAATTGTAATAACTAACATTTATTGAGCACTTACATATCAGGCACTAACCTTAGCACTTTATATATATTATCTCATTTAATTCTAAAAATGCTCTTAAGTAAATAAATTACTTTCCCCACATTAATGGTGAGGAAACTGAGACTTCTGATAATACAATGATCTAAGATATCCAAAATTAACCATCCAGTACAAAGACATAGAAATGCTAGAAAAAATAAAATAAACATTATTTTTAAAGTATGACTGAGAAGGAAGGAAGGGAGGGAGGAAAAACTCCATCCATCCTAGGTGCCCAAAATGAAGAGGTAAGGTAGGGTGGAGCTTTAATTGCCTTGGAGAAAACTTGGTCCCAGTAACCTAAAAAGAAATGAGGATTTGGGTGTGCATGAGGAGCTAAGAATCCTTAGATAAAGCCAAGACCCTCAAATGGCAGCTCTTTCTGGTAAGAGATGAACTAGAAAGGAAATATGTTTACCAGGACAAGGTGAGAAAGGAGCTTGTCTATCTCTTTTCAGCTTTAAGTTGGAGGAAAAACCCTTCCCCCTAAATTCAAAATTTCAGGCCTGTGCCTCTCATAAACTTGGGGATAAAATGAATATAATATGCATGATTTAGGAAGCCTCAAATTGAGAAGTTAACACAATGACTGAGCTATGATTGGTGATCTCTCTGAAGCAACTGTAGAAGCAAAAGCAAAAAAAGCCTCAATAAAGGTAATCTCACAACAAAATATGTGAGAAAACAATCCACATTGAGCAAGAGTCCACATCCAAGAACCTGAAATAAAACAACATTATGAAAGAGAATATGGAAAAAGGAATAAAGCCATCAAAAAGAAGGTACTATGAAAAAGAATAAATTGATTAAGGAGGAAAATAAAACTATACAACTTTTTTGTTAAATGTTAGTACTTTCAGAAATAAAAAATTAAACTCTTTAAAGTGAAAACTCAAGAAAAGGGTTGAATGAAAGATTAAACCAGTTGAATAAAAGAATTAATGAACTGGAAGACAGATCTGAGGAATGAAGCACAAAAAGCTAAAAACTGGGAAAATGTAAAGAGACATGGAATATAAAATAAAAAACTCCAACATATCTCTGATGAGAGTTCCATAAGAAGGGAGAGGGTAGAATAGGAGAAAGGCAATATTCAAGAGATTATGGCTACTGAAATAGTGCAACCACTTTGGAAAAGTTTGGCAATTCTTCAGAAAGTTAAACATAGTTACCATGTGTCTGCACAAAAACTTGTACATGGATATCCATAGCAGTATTATTCACTATAGCCAAAAAGTGGAAACAACGCAAATGCCATCAACTGATGAATGAACAAAATGTGTTATATCCATACATGGGAATATTATTTTTCCACAAAAAGGAATGAAGTTCTGATACATGTTATAACATGGATGAACATTTAAAACATTATACAAAATGAAAGAAGCCAGACACAAAATGCCACATACTATATGATTACAATTATAAGGAATGTCTAGAATAGGCACATAGACAAGTCCACAGGGACAAAAAGTAAATTACCAGATGCCAGGGCTGGAGAGAGAAAGGAATGGAGAGTGATTGCTAATGGATATGGGGTTTCACTTCCAGGCAATAAAAATGTTCTGGAATTAGAAAGTGATGATGGTTGCACAACTTTGTGAACATACTAAAAATCACTGAATTGTATATACATTTTAAAAGGGTAAATTTTATGGTATGTGAATTATATCTCAATTCTTTAATAACTTTAAAAATACAGTAGACAAGATTTTTTCAGAATTGATGCACTCAAGACACAATGAGTCTCAAACAGGATAAGTGAAATTAAAGACACAATTAGCAGAGTGTAAGAAACCACAGAACACCAAAGATAAACAGAAATATCTTCAGAATAGCCAGAAAGAAACATAAGTTATTCACAAAGGAAAAATAACTAAGCTGAAAACAGACTTCTCAGCAGCATAAAGAGAAGCCAGAAGAAATTGAATAATATATTCAAAAGATCAAGGAAAAGTATCTGTGAATGCAGAATTCTATAATCAGCTAAATTATGATTTTTAAATGAGAACATAGTAGAGATATTATCATTAGACAAAGACTTTGACAATATATTTCAAATAAATCCTCATTTAAAGAATTATTTAATACATATTACAAAAAAGAAGAAAAATCAAACCCAAAACTTTAAGAGAAATTCAAAAAAACAATGAGGGACAAAGAAACTGGTAAATATGTGGGTAACAGTGAAGAGGAATTGATGATACAAAACAAAAATAATACTGCTAATTTACAATCAAAGTGGAACAAAAAGTACATCACAATCACATGTGCAATGGAAGAGAATGACTAAAAGTGTTCTATGGTCCCTTTATTATTTGAAAGGGAGTTAGACATATTGATTAATATTGACATTATTAAGCCAAATATGCATGTTTAAAGTATACATGTGTGTCAAAATGAGGAAAAATCAATCAACCAAAACCAACCCAGAACTAATATAGATGTTAGAATTATTAGATAAGAACATTAAAAGAGTTATTATAACTGCATTTCATATATTCAAAAGGCTAGAGAAAATGTTAAACATGTTAAGTAGAGACATTAAAGGTACTAAAAAAAAACAAATCAAACTTCTAGAGATTAAAAACTGCAATATCTGAAATGAAAATTGTATTGGATGAGATTAACATCAGATTAGGCATTGCTGAAGAAATCACCAGTGAACTTGAAGACACAGCAATAGAAATTATCCAACAGTAAACACAGAAAAAATACTTGAAAGAAAGAGAGAGAGTGAGAGAGAGGGAAGGAAGGAAAGAAGGAAGGAAATAATATCAATAAGTTGTGTAACAACTTCAAGTGACCTAGTATATTTGTAACTGGAATCTCTAAAAAAGGGAGCGATAGAAAAAATATTTGAAGAAATACTGGCTAAAAAATTTCCAGATTTGATGAAAACTATAAACCCACAAATCCAAGAACTTCAACAAACCCTAAGCATATAAATATAAAGTACACCGAGGCAGATTATAATAAATTACTCAAAATCAGTGATAAAGAGAAAATCTTAAAAGCAGCTAGAGAAAAAATCACATTACTCAGAGGATGAGGATAAAATAACTGCAGATTTACTCATCAGAGCAAATGTAATCAAGAAGCCAGCAGAAAAACATCTATAAAGTACTGAAAGAAAAAACTATCGAACTACTATCCTATAAACAGGGAAAATATCTTTCAGAAATGAAGGTGAACATTCATAATAGCCAAAAGGTGGAAACAATCCAAATGTCCACCAATGGATGAATAAATAAACAAGGTATAGTGTATCCATACAATGGAATATTACTCTGCCATAAAAAGAAATAACGTACTGATACATACTGCATTATAGATGAACCCTGAAAATATTATGCTAAGTGAAAAAAGCCAGTTACAAAAGACTACATGCTACATGATCCCATTCATATTAAAGTCTAGAATAAGGAAATCTATAGAGACAGAAAAGTGTTGTGGTTACTTAGGGCTTGGGGAGGGGGGAAACAGAGGGCTGGAGAGTGACAGCTAAGGAATACCAGTTTTGGTGAGTCCCTGGTGGTCTAGTGGTTAGGCTTCTGGGCTTTCACTGCCATGGCCCAGGTTCAGTCCCTGGTCAGGGAACTGAGATTCCACAAGCTGTGCAGTGCAGCCAAAAAAGGAAAAAAAAAAAAAGAATATCAGGGCTCTTCAGGTGATGAAAATATTCTAAAATTGACTGTGGTAATAGTTGCACATAATTGTGAAGATACTAAAAACTGTTGAACCGTACACTTTTTTTTTTTTAAGATTTAATTTTATTTATTTTTGGCTGCATTGGGTCTTCATTGCTGTGCACAGGTTTTTCTCTAGTTGCAGTGAGCAGGGGCTATTCTTCATTGTGGTGCATGGGCTTCTCATTGCAGTGGCTTCTCTTGTCACAGAGCACAGGCTCTAGGTGCATGGGCTTCAGTAGTTGCAGCACGTGGGCTCAGTAGTTGTGGCTTGCAGGCTCTAGAGCACAGGCTCAGTAGTTGTGGCACACAGGCTTAGTTGCTCCACAGCGTGTGGGATCTTCCCAGACCAGGGATCGAACCCATGTCCCCTGCATTGGCAGGCAGATTCTTAACCACTGTGCTACCAGGGAAGTCCTGAATTTACACTTTAAATGCATGAATTATGTATGTGAATTATACCTCAAAAAAGCTGCTTTTTAAAAATGAAGGTGAAATAAGGACTATTTCAAACATAGAAAATCTGAAAGAATTCATCACGAGCAGATTTGCACCACAAGAAATGTTAAAGAAATGTCCTTTAGGGAAAAGGAAAATCATACTAGATAGAAATATGGACCTACTCAACAGATAAATAAAGAGCATCAGAAATGATAACTATGTGAGTAAATATACGTTTTTTTTCTTATTTAAATCCCATTAAAATATAAATAAAAATAGTAACAATGTGGTATGGGGTGTATAACATGTAAAAGTGAAATGTATGACATCAGCACAAAGGCTGGGAGGGGAGCAATGGAAATATACTAATATACAAATATAAGGTGCTTATACTAAATATGAGTGTAACTTGAAATAAACTGTTATAAATTAAAGATGAACACTATACCTTCTAAATCAAACACTAAAATAAAGAGGAAATTATAACTAATAAGATAATTCTAAAAATTTAACCATAAAAACACCAATCCAAAAGAAGGCAGCAAAGGGGGAAAAGGAGAACAAAGAAAGATCAAACAAGTAGCAAGCTGGTAGATTTAAACCTAATCATTATAAATAATCACATTAAATGTAAATGGTATAAAAACTCCCAGTTAAAAGGTGTAGGTTACCAAATTGGGTAAAAAAGCAAACCCAACTATATGCTGCCTACAAAAAACCCACTTTGAATATAAAGATATAAATAGGTTAAAAGTACAAGAATAGGAAAAGTTATTCTATCCTAATAGTAGTGAAAAGCTGGAGGGGCTGGGACTTCCCTGGCTGTCCAGTGGCTAAGACTCCACGCTTCCACTGCAGGAGGCATGGGTTCAATCTCTGGTTGGGGAACTAAGATCCTGCATGCCATGTGTCATGGCCATTAAAAAAAAAAAAAAAAAAAGCTGGAGGGCCTATATTAATATCAAAATAAATTTCAGAACAAAACTATTACCAGGGGTAAAGAAAATTATCTCATAAAGATAAAGGGGTCAATTCATTAAGAAGTTAGAAATCCTAAGTTTATGAACCTAATAACTAAGCATCAGAATATATGAAGAAAAATCTGATTGAACGGCAAGAAGTAAATAAGTCTACAATCTTTATCAGAGATTTCAATATCCTTCTATCAAACTTGATAGAATAACTAGAAAGAAAATCAGCAAATATACAGAAGACTCGAAAAACACTATCAACCTATCTGATCTAATTAACATTTATAGAACGCTCCATCCAACAACAGCAGAATACACATTGTTTTCAAGTGTACATAGAACATTTACTATGATAGAGACCATATTCTCAGCAATAAATGTCTTCATATATTTAAAAATATTCAAGTCATACAAAGTAACCACAATGGAATTAAATTAGAAATCAGTAACAAAAGGACATGTAGAAAATCTGCAACCACTGGGAGACTAAACTTCTAAATAACCCATGGGTCAAAGAAGACATCAAAAAAGAAATTAGAAAGTGTTTTCAACTATATAAAATTGAAAATACAGCATATCAAAATCTGTGGGATGCTGCTAAATCATACTCAAAGGAAAATTTATAGCATTAAAACATCTATATTAAAAAAGAAGAAAGATTTCAAACCAATGACTTCAGCTAGGAAAAAAAAAGAGCAAATTAAACCAAAAATAAGCCAAAAAGGAAGTAATAAGGATCTAAACAAATAAAAAACAATACAGAAAATCAATGAAACTAAAAGATGGTTCTTGGAGAAAATCAGTAAAATTGATAAACCTCTAGCCAGATTGATCAGGAAAATTTAAGATTATAAAGTGAATGAATTAGAAGGGTGCATACCAACCCAGATAAACCTCACAAATGTAATGCATAATGTAGAGGGGAAAAGAGCAATTTGCAAAAGAATACATACAGTATGATTCTGCTTAAGTTCATAAACATGTAAAATGCATGTGTGTTCGTGGGTGTTGTGTGTGTAATATACACAATAAAAGTATTTTTAAAAGAGCAATGTAAATACAGTTTTAAAAACTCAGGATTGTAATTGTCTCTGGCAAAGATTGTAGGAGATAGTTCATTGAATGCTTCAATTGAGTTGTTGACATTCTTTTTTTTTTTAAACCTGTGTGTTGGTTATACAGTTGTTCATTTTATTGTTTTTTATGATGTATATGTACATTACATATATTCTTTTGTATATATAAAATATTTCACAATAAAAATTTCAATAAAATGTATAGGTAACCAGTAAAGGAGAACTGAATATATAACTTCCAAAGCAACAGCAAGGAAAGAAAAAGAATACAGAAAACTTAAGCAAAGCAATAGAGACCAGAAAAAGATTGAGGCAAGGAGAAGGAACAAAGAAAAGCTTAGGTAACTATAAAGCAGGAAATGAGATGCTGACAATAAATATCAAAAACTGCAATTAATATAAATCAACTAAATTTGCCAGTAAAAAAACAGAAATTCATATTGAATTAATAAAACAGAACTTTACATGTATATTTATAAGAGAAACACCTAAAACATAAGAAAATATCACAGAAAGGTTTAAAGTAAAGGAGTGGAAAAGTTATTCCACTCCAATTCTTACCAAAAGAAAGTTGATATAGATTATTAATATCAGTTAAGATAGACTTTAAAGCAAATATGCATAGGCACAAAAGAGAATCTCTACGTAACAACAAAAAGATAAATTCACCAGGTAGCTCTAACAATTCTGAATTTATACGCACCTAAAAACATGGCCTTAAAATACAGAAAGTAAAAATGCAGAGAAGTACTGCCAACCCTACCATTATGATATTAAATTCTAACTCACTTCTCCCAGCAATGATACAGATGTGTGTAGCTATAGACATTCTGAACAACACAATTTATATGCTTGAGCTAATGACAGAACTCTGAATTCAATTGTTATAGAAAACACTTTCTTTTCAAGCACATATGGAACATTTAAAAATAAATAAATACCAGATACTGGACTACAAAGCAAATTCTAATAAATACCCAAGAATCTGATGCTACTGAGATGAAGAAACTGAAATTTCATAGAGTTTAAGTAATTTTCTCCAGAACATACACTTAGTTAGGTAGTGCATGGTTGACTCCATGGACTCTAACAATAACCACTATATTATACCATCTCTATTAAATGTTTAACTAAAAATTTAAAAATTTTATGCCCCATAATATAGTACATTTATTTTTTCTACATTATCTCCAACATACTTGTCTCTGTGTAGGCATTCCTAATAACAGAAGCATTCTATTTTACTAGGAAGCTGTAATTTGAAATATGGGTAATTTTAATGGATTGTGTAAGCATGCTAGACAGAAAAAACCACACCAACAAACAAGTCAGAGAAGTAGAATTATGGGAAGGTAGATAGGGGCCATATTGATAACAGTTTATTCACTGGTAGAGTATAAAAGGTTATTAGGGAAGTGTCATGTTTTAGAAAAAAAAATGATTCATATAAGAAATAAAGATCCTTTCAAAATACTACTTGTAAACTACATCATTATATTTAAATTGACTTTTTGTTTTTGAGATATTTATCTCAAGAACTAGCATGGCAGTGTAGAGATAAATACATATATATATATGTAAACATTGGTCAAAGTATTTCTTTTTGTTGGCTCTTAGATTTGGCCTCAGAATCTTTCTCAACATAATTCTCCTACCAGCTGTGATCAACTGATGAAACTTTTTGCAGGGCCTGGTACTGTAACAGAGAGCAAGATTAGGAATTAATGTCCAGCACCAGCTCTATCACCTACTTAGCTGTGTGATCATAAACAAGGTACTTGGTACCCCTAAGCCTCGGTTATAAAATGGGACCGATGATATTTGCCTTACAGGATTATATAAAATAATGTAATCAGTACCTAGCCCAAATAGTCATTTAATAAATGTTAGTCTCTCTTTTTTCTATATTGCTATTGAAGCTAGTACACAGTACGGGCCCAGCATATTCATAATATTATCTTCCATAACTATAAGTAAATCCCAATTTAAAGAACTCATGGAGGGACTTCCCTGGTGGCACAGTGGTTAAGACTCCGCACTCCCAATGCAGGGGCCCGGGTTCAATCCCTGGTCTGGGAACTAGATCCCACATGCATGCCACAACTAAGAGTTCACATGCCACAACTAAGGAGCCGGCGGGCCACAACTAAGAAGCCTGCCTGCCACAACTAAGACACAATGCAACCAAATAGATAAATTAAATAAATAAATAAAATAAAGAATTCATGGCATGCAGATGTCTTAGGAGCATAGCATAACAATTATACATCTTCTTCAAGTCTCCGTTCAAATGTCACTTTAAGGCCTACCATGACAACCCTGTATAAAGTTGTACCAGTGCCCTACCCCTAGCACTCCTAATTCCTTTACCCTGTTCCTCTTCTCCTTAACACTTATTTCTTTCTAAGGTAATATATCAATGGTGTTATCTTTTATTGTCTTGATAGAAAGTTAAGCTCCACTAGAACAAGCATCCGTATCTGCTTCACTGATGTACATGTACACATGTAGAACAGTGCCTGCCCTATGACAAGTGCTCTTTAAAGATTTTTTGAATTATTACTCTCAAAGCATAATACACATTTAGGATGAAGTTTACCATTAACAATAGTGAATATAAATCCATATTTCAAAAACTCTTTCTTGATAAAAAGTTCTTTGGCCAATTTATTGTCAGCTCCAATTAGACTACCAATGTATTGCTTTTATTTTGTAATGTGTTGGAGCAGAGCTCTAATTAGATCATAATTATTTTATCTTGTAAAGTGGCTGAGAAAGACCACTACTAGGAGGGGAGAAAAGTCAGCACTACAATTTTATCATTAGCAATATCTTCAAAGTTTCTTTTCAGGAATCTTTTCATGCTTAAATTATATGTACAATTTGTCAGGTTTTGTTTTTTTTTTTAAGATGTTGGGGGTAGGAGTTTATTAATTAATGTATTTATTTTGCTGTGTTGGGTCTTCGTTTCTGTGCGAGGGCTTTCTCTAGTTGTGGCAAGCGGGGGCCACTCTTCATCGCGATGCGCGGGCCTCTCACTATCGCGGCCTCTCTTGTTGCGGAGCACAGGCTCCAGACACGTAGGCTCAGTAGTTGTGGCTCATGGGCCTAGTTGCTCCATGGCATGTGGGGATCTTCCCAGACCAGGGCTCGAACCCGTGTCCCCTGCATTAGCAGGCAGACTCTCAACCACTGTGCCACCAGGAAAGCCCTGTCAGGTTATTTTAATTTAACTACATAATATAATCTATAAATTAACTTAACCCAACAAATGCTAACTGCAATAACCTCACAGTAAACTGGAAGCAAACCAAAAAACAAAGTCCCCAGAAACCCTCTGTATTCTACAATTCCTACTCTCATCTCTCAGAATTCTTCATCTCCCTTGGTTACACCTTCCTCCACTTAGGAGACTACTATATTAAATAACCAAAGCAAAAGAAAGAATAAATTATATACTGCCCTTAATGTTGAGAAAAATAGCAAATCTGGGTACCTACCCCACTCTACATCACAGAATATTATTAGATTTTTATGCCAAAGTAAAGGTTAATTGCATGAATATCCTGTTTAGTCCTGGTGGCAGGCTGGGGGTGGGGGGCGGTGAGTTGCATTCCTGAGATAGGTGTGCAAACTAAATCGGCCTATATGTAGTTGTTTTAGCATAGCCCCTGTGGAGATGCTTTGTAAGTCAACAATTGTTCTCTTCAAATCCCCTGAAGTCACTACATCCCTTAGGTAACAGGTATCCTCTGCTACCTCTCCTACAACTATCTATCAATCCTGCGAGACCTCAGTGATGTTTATAATGCCCTTCATAACGTCAAAGAGCTCCACCAATCCTTAAAGGCCTCTGGCTGTTCCTCACTCTCTTACCTCCACCCTGCACTTGAAGACAACCTCAAGCTGCCTTAAAAATGCATTTTAATACCCAGTATGATACCCTTCCTTTGAGACTTTGTAACAAAATACTATTCATGTGTATCTTTTGTCAGCCAAGACAGATTTGCCAGAACACAGGATAAGCAGCAGAGGAAGACCTCAGCGGAGTACACCCGTTTCAAAACACTCGACTCAGGACAGCAGGATAAAGAGCTCTGAGAACAAGAATCGATGACCAGGGTTCAGATATCCCGAGAGTTCAATAGCCAAGAGTGTATAACAGCTCACAGAACTTGGGGGTGAGGAGTTCTACTTAAATTCCAGTAAGATGCATTATATCCATATGGATAATATTTCAGACACAGAGAAAAGCAGCGCTACATAAAGCTGCTCTCTTTCCAGATGAGTGTTGTCCCTCTGAGAGTTAACATTGGGAGGTTATATGTTTATTTTCAAATGCTCAAAACGTTTTTAGAATCCTGTTTGAAAAGGCCTTTGCAGACTAAAGCACGTTCTTTTGATCGTCCTTAAGGGTAAGAAGCTGTCATTATTTGAAGCTGGCTCTTATTTTAGACAATAGCCTCCAAGAGAAAGTTGTAGAAAAGTGGATAATCAAGCCAATACTAATTAGGGGTCAAAAGTTAGATGTGAGTGTAAAATGATGGGACTGATTTTCTTCTGACGGTTAACTATAACATTAATTTTGTAACAATACTTCATAATTATTTTGGAGTACTTTACAGAACAGAACTTGGAAACGATACATGGTACCACAAAGAAAACGTAGAGGGGGAAGAAAAAAAAAACCAAAGCATTTAAATTATAATATTCATTATTTACAATAATCAAAAAACATTACCAATAGTTCTTAATTATCAGCTATTGTACCCGTTTTAAGGATTTATTTGGCCCAAAATAATAAGCAAGATTTAAAATATGTATATACACAGACTCATACATACACATATATATAGGATAAGGAAAGTTTTGTTATAACATAGAGAAATATGTTTAGAAGTGTGAAAACATTTACATAATTGGTATCGTTAATGTTGTATCTTAAAGCTGGCCTTGAGCACTTACGTAAAATTCTGCACCATACAAAGCTAACCATTTCTTGATATGCCATCTCCAAGAAAGCCTATTTTCTCATTCTCATAACATCAGTCCACTTTCAACCCGGTTTAATATTAAAACTTTGGTGTAAAAGACAAAAGAGAGGTATTTTCAATATACATTTTTTTTAAACCTTTCTAAATATTTTACATACTAGAACATAACCTCTAGAAACCCTGATTTGGGATTAGGGTTTACTTATAAATTAACATGTAAAAGTTAAGGTTTCATTCAAAATATTTTCTTTGAAAAATATATTATAAATCATTAAATAATATATAAGTCAAATATATAGTTGATGGTATTGCTCTGATTTTGAAAGGTTAAAATGTATTGAGAGTTTTTTTTTAATTCTCTAGGAAATAGCTTTATTAATTAACTAAAAGTCTTAGTTTCCTTTTGTCTTCTTAGTATTTAAAATCAGAATTGCTTCAAATTAAGATCAGAAAGAATAATCTCCTTCAAGTAGTAATCATAATTATTTAAATATATTAAGCTGGAGAGAATTGGGAGGTTGATAGATATAATAAATGTTTCACCACAATGTATTTTACCATTCTTCAATTTTAGATTTTTTTTCAACATATATTATACAGTGACGGCATTCAGAATAAAATATAACAAGGTTGCACCTTAGTTTTCAAGAAACCCCTCTTTTCTAAGAAATCCTTCTGTACAGCATCTTCAGCCTTATTCCAAATATTTTTTATGTTTTGACTGTAATTGATACAAGTGTATCCTGAAGCTACTGTGAATGCCGCTTTTTAAACTGGTGCTGGGTTTAGTGTTTCACTTCCACATTTTATCAAAGGACACCACCCGCACCCTCCCCACCCAGTTAGTCAGGACAGCCGTATAAAACGCCTTCTGAATTGACCACACTTAGCCACAAATTTAAATATCTCTAGTCTTCTTTTAACTTCCTAACTGAGATATCTTATTCAAAATAAAGAAGAGAGAATTTCAAATTACCCCATGGTTCTATACAAAGCCTTCTGCCTAGAAGTTTAAACAATGTCATTTTGCATCATAGTGCTTTCTTAATTGTTGTTTTCATTGATGTAATTTATGCAGTATCTTTCTTCTGAGCTTTTTCATCACCGTTCATAGTCATCTCTGCCTTCATAGGAAGGGAGTAGAAGGAACAGAATCATCATTTTCCATTTTACAGACAAAGAAACAGATCCCACATCAAAGATAGCAACAGAACAAGATTGGATTCTTTGTCTCCCCATCCAATGCTCTTTTAAAACTGCCTCTCTAATTCTTTAGGCCTCCATATAATTTGTTAATAAATTTAAGCAGCTGAGAAAGTCAAGACAGCCCTGGCTGGATCTACAGATAATTTCCTGCAGAGGGCTATGAACTTCAATCCTACTGCATAACACTTTCTAACTATTTTAGTCCTGGATGCCTCCCAAGGGTCTGGTGACAATCATATCAAATTGAGGATCTGCAATGTACTAAGGATCACGCTAAACACACAGGCACTCATTTATACTTGGAACTTTTAACAGGATTTTTTGCCCTTAACTTCCTAATGTTTAAATCTCACTTATCCTTTCAAAACAGGGAGCAAATGCTACCTCCTTCAGGAAGTCTCTCTCTTAATCCCCCTCACTCCTCCCCCTGAATCCCCCAGAGCTAAAAGAAATCTCTTTTCTGAACTCCCAGGAGTACTTTACTGGTATCTTTTTGCCCACTTAACACATTCTCCTTTATAATATTTTATGTATCTTAACTCTGCTGCTACTCTGCAAGTTCGTTAGGTTAGGATCCATATCTGAGTCACTTAGTACAACTTCAACACACGCTTTCTAAAAGCCAATCAGTGTATTATGGGATAGAGAGTAGAGAAATTAAAATAAAATGCTGGCCATTTCCAAAAGGAAAATTACCAAAGAAAACACATGCACTCTTGAAAATGGTGTTAGAAGGCTGGATAATAGTAAAGGGATACACAGTAGTTAAGATAATACATGTTAATTAATTAGATCTTGAAATTTCATTTGATGCAATCCAAGTATTCCAACTAAGAACCTCTCATTATGTTACTGTTAACAGGACTGATCTGAGAATGGCTATCCCTTTTTGTATGTGTAACAAAATCCAAACTCCTTTCCATGACCTATAAGACCCTGTATGATCTGGCCCTGGCCAACTTCTCCAGCTGCATTTCCTATCCCTCTTCCACAAAAAGCTCCTGTCTAAATAGCCAAACTTTTTTTTGCCTCAGGGCTCTTGCCATTTGGGTCATTCTGCCACCTGGAACACAGTGCTCACCCCCCCCTTCCCTCCGCATCACCCACCAGCTACCCCAAAACTCTTACATAGACTGGTTCCTCATCCTTCGGATCTTAGCTTAAAAGACCAACCAGGCAACTCTATCTTAAAATGTCACCACAGGGTTTCCCAGCTACTACTATTTTCTATCATAACACTTTGTTTCCTCCTTCATCACAATTTATACTTTTTTGTTTCTGAACTTGTCTATATTATCTGTCTGCTCTATCAGATCCTATGGTCATGAGAGCAGGAACCAACTGTAGCTAGTATGGTTACCACTGTATACATAATACCTGTTATAAAGTAGGTTCTCAACTCGTTTGCTTGAATGAATGAATGAATGAACAAATAAAATGCCAAATACATGCCAAATACACAATTTCAAACTGAATTGTATAAGGTGACTTCAGTGTCTAAATAACCTTCAAGCTCAAATACTATAATGATTAAAACACTAGACCTGGGTTCAAATTCCATTTTTAACTGCTTACTAGCTGTGTCACCTTGAGTAATTTCCTTAGGCCCTCTAAACCTCAATTTCTTCAAAAAAGGGACTAAAAATAGTATTTACTTCTCTGAATTGTGAGAACTGAATGACAAAATTCCTCCCTCCCTACTGAGCTATTAAGTATTCAGTAAAAGGTTGATATTATTTATATTAGAATTTCTTGTCTCCCATTGGTTGTTTGTTTCTCATTTGTTTCACTTAAAGCAACAATTTTACATTAATGAGGTTATTTTTAAAATGTGATCTTGGCTCAAGGGTCCTCTAGAAACAATTTTACACCAAAGAGGTTATTTTTTGAGTTTTTGAGTTTTTTATTTTGTTTTGTAAACAGCTTTATTAATGTACAATTGGCATGCCATAAACTGCACTGAAGTTATTTTTTAAATGTGATCTTGGCACAAAGTGTCTTCTAGAAAACACATGATAAGGAACGCTAACCAACAACGTTGTGTATACCTTTCCACGCTATATGAAGACAGGTATGTCAAGGCCGGAGAAATCTTTAGGAAACACCATGTTGAGATTCATTAAACAAATATTTACTGGGCACCAGTTTGTGCCAGGCAGTGTGCTAGGAGTCAGGGATATATCCATGAATAAAATGGACAAAACTCCCTGCCTTCCTGGAGTTGACATTCTAATATTATTTGCTGTAATGCAAAAGGATATTAGAAAATTTGTAAATTTTTTCAAAGGAATTCTTTTAAATAGCCATATACTATGCTTAAAAAAGCAAGTCTGTAGATCCATCTGTCACATGAATTGAGTACATCTAAAATAAAAGACCAACTCTACAACAGGCTTAAAGTGTACCCAGCAAGGATCCAATAGTCATAACCCAAGTTACAGCTGTTTCATTCTGTTAACAGGTTATTCTATGAGATAGTTCCTAGCTAACATTTCTTCCACTCCTGAAGCTAGCGATGATAAAAACTGTCTTTCCATCTTTCAACCTGTAAGATCCCAGGTCTGAATACAATGTAAGGAAGAAATAAATGCTATAATATGAAGGAAAACATGAGAGGGAGAGGACTCAAATAAAATTAGAAATGAAAAAGGAGAAGTTTTACCAGGCACTGAAGAAATACAAAGCATCATGAGAGACTGCTACAAGCAACTCTATGCCCATAAAATGGACAACCTGGAAGAAATGGACAAATTCTTAGAAAGGTATAACCTTCCAAGACTGAACCAGGAAGAAATAGAAAATAAGAACAGACCAATCACAAGTAATGAAATTGAAACTGTGATTAAAAATCTTCCAACAAACAAAAGTCCAGGACCAGATGGCTTCACAGGTGAAATCTATTAAACATTTAGAGAAGAGCTAACACCCATCCTTCTCAAACTCTTCCAAAAAATTGCAGAGGAAGGAACACTCTGAAACTCATTCTATGAGGCCACCATTACCCTGATTCCAAAACCAGACAAAGATACTACAAAAAAAGAAAATTACAGAGCAATATCACTGATGAACATAGATGCAAAAATCCTCAACAAAACACTAGCAAACAGAATCCAACAACACATTAAAAGGATCATACACCATGATCAAGTGGGATTTATCCATGGGATGCAAGGATTCTTCAATGTATGCAAATCAATCAACGTGATACACCATATTAACAAATTGAAGGAGAAAAACCATATGGTTATCTCAACAGATGCAGAAAAAGCTTTTGACAGAATTCAACGCCCATTTATAATAAAAACTCTCCAGAAAGTGGGCATAGAGGGAACCTACCTCAACATAATAAAGGCCATATATGACAAACCCACAGCAAACATTATTCTCAATGGTGAAAAACTGAAAGCCTTTCCTCTAAGATCAGGAACAAGACAAGGATGTCCACTCTCGCCACTATTATTCAACATAGTTTTGGAAGTCCTAGCCATGGCAACCAGAGAAGAAAAAGAAATAAAAGGAATACAAATTGGAAAAGAAGAAGTAAAACTGTCACTGTTTGCATATGACAGTATACTATACATAGATTATCCTAAAGATGCCACCAGAAAATTATTAGAGCTAATCAATGAATTTGGTAAAGTTTCAGGATACAAAATTAATGCACAGAAATCTCTTGCATTCCTATACACTAACAACAAAAGATCAGAAAGAGAAATTAAGGAAACAATCCCATTCACCACTGCAACAAAAAGAATAAAATACCTAGGAATAAACCTACCTAAGGAGGTAAAAGACCTGTACTCAGAAATCTATAAGACACTGATGAAAGAAATCAAAGATCACACAAACAGATGGAGAGATATACCACGTTCTTGGATTGGAAGAATCAATACTGTGAAAATGACTATACTACCCAGAGCAATCTACAGATTCTGTGCAATCCCTATCAAATTACCAATGGCATTTTTTACAGAACTAGAACAAAATATCTTATAATTTGTATGGAAACACAAAAGACCCCGAACAGCCAAAGAAATCTTGAGGGAAAAAAATGGAGCTGGAGGAATCAGGCTCCTGGACTTCAGACTATACTGCAAAGCTATAGTAATCAAGACAATATGGTACTGGCACAAAAACAGAAATACAGGTCAATGGAACAGGATAGAAAGTCCGGAAGTAAACCCAGGCACCTATGGTCAACTAGTCTATGACAAAGGAGGCAAGGATATACAATGGAGAAAAGACAGTCTCTTCAATCAGTGGTGTGGGGAAAAGTGGACAGCTACATGTAAAAGAATGAAATTAAAACACTCCCTAACACCATACACAAAAATAAACTCAAAATGGATTAAAGACCTAAATGTAAGACCAGAAACTCTTAGAGGAAAACACAGGAAGAACACTCTTTGACATACATCACAGCAAGATATTTTTTTCATCCACCTCCTAGAGTAATGGAAATAAAAACAAAAATAAACAAATGGGACCTAATGAAACTTAAAAGCTTTTGCACAGCAAAGGAAACCATAAGCAAGACAAGACAACCCTCAGAATGGGAAAAAATATTTGCAAATGAATAATCGGACAAAGGATTAATCTCCAAAATATATAAACAACTCATGCAGCTCAATATTAAAAAAAAAACCCAATCCAAAAATGGGCAGAAGACCTAAATAGACATTTCACCAAAGAAGACATACAGATGTCCAAGAGGCACATGAAAAGCTGCTCAACATCACTAATTATTAGAGAA
Source organism: Lagenorhynchus albirostris (assembly GCF_949774975.1). Classification (NCBI taxonomy): domain Eukaryota; kingdom Metazoa; phylum Chordata; class Mammalia; order Artiodactyla; family Delphinidae; genus Lagenorhynchus; species Lagenorhynchus albirostris. Next base: position 132,279,922 of record NC_083096.1, on the reverse strand, counting down.
ATGCAAATCAGAACTACACCAATCAGAATGGGCATCATCAGAAAATCTACAAACAACAAATGCTGGAGAGGGTGTGGAGAAAAGGGAACCCTCTTGCACTGTTGGTGGGAATGTAAGTTGATACAGCCACTATGGAGAACAGTATAGAGGTTCCTTAAAAAACTAAAAATAGAATTACCATATGACCCAGCAATCGCACTACTGGGCATATACCCAGAGAAAACCATAATTCAAAAAGACACATGCACCCCAATGTTCATTGAAGCACTATATACAATAGCCAGGTCATGGAAGCAACCTAAATGCCCACTGACAGACAAATGGATAAAGAAGATGTGGTACATATATATACAATGGAATATTACTCAGCCATAAAAAGGAACGAAACTGGGTCATTTGTAGAGATGTGGATGGACCTAGAGACTGTCAGAGAGTGAAGTAAGTCAGAAAGAGAAAAACAAATATCGTCTATTAACGCATATATGTGGAATGTAGAAAAATGGTATAAATGAACCTGTTTGCAAGGCAGAAACAGAGACACAGATGTAGAGAACAAATGTATGGACACCAAGAAAAGTAAAAAAAACAAAGAATGTGCTTCTTCAATTCAATTACTTCTCTAGAGTCTAGATAGTGTTTTATCAAACTCCTGGTTGCAACTCATTAGTGGGCCATGAAATCAATTTTGTGGGTTATATCAAGCATCTTTTTTCCCAGAATAGGAAAAAAAAATCATAGTACAATACACATAGTGTTAATTTCATTCTATGAAACGTGTGTTTCGTGTATGTATATGAATCTAGTTACATGTATTTATATACGAGGACATGTACTTCTTACCATGGGTCAAAGATAAAAATACCAAGGAATCTTCATATGTTGAGGAGGAGTAAGGGGAGGGGTCACTTGTAGGTGCAAAAGTGAGAGAAGAAGCTGAATTTTATAAATCAAAGAAAGTTCAATACTAAAACTTCTCCAAAATGGTAATCAGCTTATAGATTTTTGTTTTAATCATTTAAGGGGAAAGTGAGAAGCATTATGATGAGAATGCACTCACTTTTAATTCAGAAAATTGGTGCTCATTTAAAACAAACCTTAACTTCTCTCTCTTAGACCTAAAATGTTCTGTTCAGAAATAAAACTAAAGGCATGCTGAGTTTATCTTCACGTTCAATTCCTAGCTTTAAAGTACTGTAATTACCATGAAGATTTAACAATCCAAGATCCTTTGTCCCCTCCCAGGGAGAGTTGATCCTTCCTTCCTTTATAAAATAACAATTGAATACCTAAGGCAAGGATTAACCTCATTGTAAAACAAAACAAAACAAAACAAACAAATGTTCCTACCTTAACAGTTGGTAAATTCAGGTTTCTCAACCTCAGGCTTCTTAATTCTGGACTGAAAAATTATTTGTGGTGCCTTATAAATATTATTTGAAATAGGAGCCCCTATATCAGGAAAGTCATTTCTTAGGATATTAATTCACATCCTTTGAATGTTATTTATTTACATGGCTTTAAAAGCAATTAAGACATTTAGGGAACACATTAAACCACAGATTAATGTACATTTTTCTCTTGGACAATCTATCATTAAAAGGCTTACCCCTACCCTTTTCCACCCAGGGAGATAAATGTTTCAGAACCACAGAGACATATTTCCTTTCTGTCTGGTTTCTTAGAATTCATTTAAACATGCTTATTGAAATTTTCTGTCATGCAATATTTTAGCAAGATTCCCCCAATATATACAGCAATGCAGACTGTAAATATTGCCTGACAAAATTGCTACCAAGTTTTCTTCCTTAGGCAAACAATACCACAGTCAAAATCCCCTACATAAACAATTCCAGTCAGTATGTAAATTAGATTAACATAATAAAAGAGTAAGTATAGCTGTTTTTCTCTAAGTCTTTTAAATACATAGGAGTGAATATTCAAAAACTGTAAATGCCCTGGGAGCATCAGGGCTCTTGGTGAGTTATCACCACAGATCTATAGGAGGACAGGAGGACCGCCCATCTCCAAACTAAAGATCACTTTCTCTATACAACACCCAAATCACAGCTCAAAGAAAACTGTTTTCTCTTTAAGGTACTGTGTTCAAAAATTTTTGAATTCCTAAGAAGTCCCAAGGAGTTACAGACTGATAAGACTACCAGAGACAAATTTCAGGGCTTTTTTGAGACCAATTTCCTATTCCTGAAAAAGAAAGAGACATGTCAAAACTAAATATGACTCCCTTTAAACAACTGTAAAATCAAGACACTAAAAGTAAAGTTATCTAGGGACTTCCCTAGTGGTGCGGTGGTTAAGAATCCGCCTGCCAATGCAGGGGACATGGGTTCGATCCCTGGTTGGGAAAGATCCCACATGTCGCGGAACAACTAAGCCTGTGTGCCACAACTACTGAAGCCCACGCGTCTGTAGCCCGTGCTTCGCAACAAGAGAAACCCCCGCTAGACGCAACTAGAGAAAGCCTGCGCGCAGCAACAAATACCAAACGCTGCCATTAATTAATTTAAAAAAAGCAATTGCCCTCAATCAAAAAAAAAAAGAAAAAAGAATGTGAATTCTTAAAAATAAAAACGTAAAGTTATCTAAGCTAATACACAAAGATTCATTTCCTTAGGCCTCATAGAATGATCTCTTGGCCATGGTTTGGTATAAAATACTCTGGAAAAAAAGATAAATATCAGAAGTAGTTGCCACCCTTTTAGCAGCTCATTACAGGTAAGGGTGGGTGAGAGGCTCTGGACTGACATTTTCCTCCTGTCTAGCTACCTAAAAGCGGCAAAGTAATCAGGTGTCTGGGGAATCAGCTCATTTCGTAGGCTGGAACTAGTTAGAGAAATTAGAATCTTGATCTTGTTTTAAACTTTGAGGTTTAACCTCCTTTGTTTTAAAGGACAATAAACACTGAAATTTTGATTAAATGTACAATATTGGCTCCCACAAGAATTAGAGGGCTTGACCACAGTTTTCTGTTTATCTTATCCACTGGGTAGATATATGAACTCAACTAGTTTAACACTGAGAGCTAGTGAATGGTCTTTCTTTAGAAGAGTTCCTTTTACTCCTGCATACTGGTTAAAACACAGACTTTGCAATCATATAGGCTTGAGCTGGACGCCAGCTATATGCCCATGAACAAGTTGCTTAATCTAATGCCTCGATTAGATAATGGGAATATTAATCAGTACCTGCTAGACAGGGTTGTTATGAGGATTGAGTAAGACAATTCATACATGTAAATGGTAGCTCACAGAAGACTGAGAATCAGGAAGCTACCTATGCAGGAGGAAGAGGAGGAGAAAGGAGGAGGGAAAATAGGAAGAGGAAAAGGAAAAAGATAGGAGAGTATGGGGGCTAGTAAAAGGGTAAAGGGAGAGTAAAAGGGAAAGAGAGAGAGCCATAATTATACAGTCACTCCCTTGAAGACTACACACACTGTACTTAGCAAACACATAATCACCAAAACCTTTTCTCCAGCCTTCACCTGAACAATTGGTCCAAAAAACAAAACCAACAAATAAACAAACAACCACACAGCCATGCTGATTGGGTTTCACTGTAAATTCATGACCACAACTAGCAACTGGTTTAAAAATAAAGAAAATTCATTTTTCTGCCCTTGATTAATTCAGTTGCTCAATTACATAATGAAGAATCTAAGTGCTTCCCATTGTTTTCTTCTGCCAAACTCAAGAGTAAAAGATGACAACTGCAAGTATCATGCAGACATACGCCTAGTAGAAGAAGAGGGACATTTCCTTCCTTAGAGATCGTTTTGTCAGCAAGGAAAACCTTTCCTGGAAGCCCCTAGACAATCTTCCCCTTGTTTCTCATTGGACAGAATGGTATCACTTTACCATGTCTTCATCCATCTTTGGCAAGGTGGATGAAACCATCATAGTGGGATTAAGTCAATCAAGTTTCACCCCCCTGGAATGGGGTTCATGTTTATCAATATACATGGCCGGGAGGATGATAGAGATACCTGGAGAATTATATTAGCAGAAGAGTCTACGCCCGCACCACCCTGAACGTGCCCAATCTCATCAGAAGAGAAATATATTGTCAGAAACATCACTGGATTGGACTAAGCAAAACAGTACAAAAAGAAGTCTTTGGATCCCCCCAAATTCTACAAGCAGCAAACAGGTTACGAAAACTACTTCAGCTGCAAACGTGTGCTATCCTTCATGAGAAAGGAAAGATAACTTGGAGGGTAGAAATAAGAACCCAGAAGGTGGAGCCAAGAGCCATAAAGGATTATTTTCAGACATTGAGCCCTAATCTAGGAAATGTCGACCTGTGCATAACTGAATATCAGAATTGCTCTAGACCAGTGACTCTTGTGTGACTCCCTATTCCCCCCTTTTGAAGAAGAATGTCTGTATAGCAGTTATCCTATGCCTATCCTACATTGAGTGTATGTGGAGGAAGATAATTTGTCTCTTTGGTTCACAAGCATTCTGAGAAAGAGGAACTGTAGTCAAGGAGCTTGTGGAACTACATCTGAGAAGTCATCTACACCTGACTTATATGATGAGATTCTGAATTCTGTGGTGATGCTCTAATGGAATGAGACTTTTAGGAACTTTGGGAAGAAGAAAGTACATTTTGCATATGGGAGCAACATGAATCAGGGAGCAGAGAGTGAATTGTGGTAGCAGGCCTCCAAGATGGTCCCCAACGATCCCCACATTCTGGTATTCACATCCTTATAATAGTGCACTCCTACGCTGAATCAGCATTGTTCTGTGTGACCAATAGACTCAGAAGAAGTGACAGCATGTGATGAGGCTAGATCATAAAAGACCTTGTGGCTTCTGCCTTCCTTTTTCTCTTATATCACTTGCTCTGGGGACCCACCTGCCATGACATAAGCAGTCCTATGAAGAGGTTTCCATGGCAAGGAACTGAGGCCTCCTGCAAACAGCCATGTGAGTAAGCCCCAGTCAAGTCTTCGTATGAATGCAGCCCAGTCAACAGCTTATCTGCAGCCTCACGGCAGATACAGAACACGAATCACCAAGCTATGCCCCTTCTGAATTCCTGATCCACAGAAACTATGAGAAAATAAGTATTTACTATTTTAAACTTCTAAATTTGGGGAGAATGTAGTGATAGATAATAATTCATGGTGTTGTTATGAAAAGTTCTATAGTATTTTTTTCCTAAAGACTACCTGTTCTGAGACATTCTCAAAACCAGTTACCAAGAAAGTATTAGGGTCTCTTTTAAAAGAAAATAGCACAAAATGGTTGATACATATCTTCATCCCAGAAAAGAGCAAGATATCAAACTCTGCAGTAACGACTAGACAATAAAGACCTCTGTTCTTTGTGCATCGTCTTCCATAATTCAAAAGATTAATAATAATATTATAGAGGCATTTAATCAATATGCCCCCATTGAACGGTTTAATTCAGTTGTGGGTGACAGTAAGAAAGCCATTGGGGATGAGGAAGGGAAAGAAGGGGCAGATGAAAAGAAAGATGATATTAGAGGGCAGTGCAGTGTAGTGGTTAAGAGCCAAACTGCCTTCAAATCCTGGCCGAGTGACCTTCCTCATTTGTAAAATGGGAATAATTACTGTTCGTCCTCACAAGACTGTTATAAGGATTAAATAAATACATGTAAAGTACATAAGAGAGCACCTAGCACAAAGCAAGTACTTAATAAAATCACTTACATCATCCTGGAGGTGCGGATGGGATGGGAATGTATAGATTTATTTTGGGTCACAAAGAAAATTCAGTCACAGTCTTACTTGGCAGGTTATGCTGCTTTAGTTTCCTTTCAGAAAACCTCAGGAGAGTGCAAAGAGAAGCCCTCATCTAACTGGGAGGCAATGGAAACTATAGTTAGTGGCACCTATATTTGTTTTAAGCACCTCTCTGTCCATCAGTAGAAAACCTCCCGGACAGCTTGAGTATACCCTAAGTGTTGAAAGTTACGTCTACCATGTATGGGGTGACCAAATACTTTATTATCCAAACTGGGACACTTCTGAGAATAAAATAGGCCCTAGATATAATTATACGTGAAAAGTTGGCTTAAACTGGAACCGTTCCAGGCAAGGAGCAATGACCATTTTGGTCACTGTGACTGTGGCACAAGTTCATAGAAAGAGGCGATATGCATGTTTTAATGAAATCAAACAATAACATTTTGCAACTGTGCACAGAATGAAGAAATGGTATCTACTTTCAATAACTGCCTTGCTGGAATTTGAATAATTCCTATCAGAGAAGGCCAAACACTTATAATAATATCCATATAACAACTACACATAATAAAACTACATCTCAGAAACACTTGACCTTGTTGACAACTTTTATCTTCTCAAAAGTCCCTCTTCCTTGCTTCCCATGATCATACTTGCTCCCAATTTAAGCTCTATTTATTTTCTCACTTTCTTTTATGGGCTCTTCTTCCTTCTCCCCTCTCTGATATTCCCTTGGCCTTTTTCTCATTGCACACACTCCCATTTGCTGAGCTTACACACTCTCATTGCCTGAACTATCACACGAAAGCTGATGACTCCTAAGTCTTAATTTGTAGTCCCAACTTCTCTCTTAAGCTCTAGACCTGAGCTATCCAATATGATAGCCATTAACCACTTGTGGCCATGGAGCAGTTGAAATGTGGCTAGTTCAAACTGAGATGGCTGTAAGGATAAAATATACATCATACTTGAAAGACTTAGGAAAAAATGAATAGAAAATATCTCAATAACTTTTATATACATTGTGTATGCTTAAATGACAATATTTTCAGGTATATTGGGTTAAATAAAATGTATCATTAAAAAAATCAACTTACCTGTTTCTGTTTACTTTTCTAAATTTAGCTGTTAGACATACCTAACATATATAAAAGTACATACATAACTCACATTTGTAGCTCACATTATATTTCCATTAGACAGCACTGCTCTAGATTCCTATCTCCTACTAATTATGTCAACTCTGAAATTCCACCAGCACCTCAAATTCAGTATGTGCAAAACTGAACTCATCAACTTCTGTGTTCAGTCCATTCTCCCCATCAATGATAGAGTGATATTGCTAAAACACATATCCAGTCACATCACTTCCTTGCTCAAAATTCTACAATAGTCACTTTCAAGATCCAAAAATAATAATAATCTAAGCCGCTCAATCTCTACCTTCAAGGGCTTACAGTGTCTCCTCTCTTACTCTTCACAACTAAACTGAAAGCTCCAAGAAGGCTGGGACTATGTCTCTCAATCAGAAAACAGGAAAAGGCAGACTTCTCTCGTGGCGCAGTGGTTAAGAATCCGCCTGCCAATGCAGGGAACACGGGTTCAGTCCCTACCAGGAAGATCCCACATCCTGTGGAGCAACTAAGCCCGTGCACCACAACTACTGAGCCTACACTCTTGAGCCTGCGAGCCACAACTACTGAGCCCGTGTGCCACAACTACTGAAACCCGTGTGCCTAGAGCCCGTGCTCCTCAATGAGAAGCCTGCGCACCGCAAAGAAGACCCAACGAGGCCAAAAATAAATTAATTAAGAAAAAAAAGAAAACAGGAAAATGCATCGCAAAGACACAATTCATTAAAAAAAAAGTTTTTTGGAGTGATTCTTAAAACTATGTGTCAAACCCAGTTCTAAGTGTTTTGGGTATACTTAATCCTTACAACAATCCCATAAAGAAGGTACTATTATCTCCATTTTACAGATGAGGAAATAAGGCACAAAGAAGTCTAAGGGATGTGCTCAAGGTCACACAACTGGTATATAATGGAGTTCACAGTATGTCCTGGGAATGGAATACAGTCCCATGGGGCTACAGCATGGGGTGCAAATGAAACCAGAAGCTAAGTTGGAGCCAGATCATGGCACGCCTGATAGGCTTTCCGAAAGTTTGAATTTTCTTCTATAAACAATGAGGTTTTTGATCTGGGAAGTGATTGGCATGCTCTGACTGATATTTAAGGAGATAACTTGGGTAATCATGTGGATGGCTGAGGAGCAAGCGACTAGAGAGTTCCTCCATCTCCATACCAACATTTCCTCCAGACGCCCAAATTTCCTGTGTGAGAGTTACTGTGAACTCCTTCTCCCTTATTAATCAGACACTTAGTACTATCAAATTTACTTTCTAAATCTTTCTCCAATTCATGCCCTCTTCTCGAGTCCCACTGCCTTTAAGTCATGTCTTCATCACCTCTTACTGAGATAACTGAAATAGCCTCTTTACTACCTCCAGTCTTACTCCCTCTGGTTTATCCTTCACATGGCCCCAAAAGATTGTTGCAAAATTTCACTCTGATCATGCCAATCATAACGTTAAAACCCGTCAGTGGCTCCTTATCAACTTCAGGCTCTTTAGCACAATATTCAGGAATCTTCATGATTTCACTCTTGTCTGCCTCTACAGCATCAACTCCAGCTACCCGCCCTCTTCAATTATTAAACGATTAGCTCCTCCTCTTGTATTGCATACCTCTGTGTCTTGGCTCGCTGGGTTCTCTGCCAAGAACTCAGTTCCTCCCTTCATCCACCTAACAGCAGTTAACTCATCATTCAAGACAGCTTAGGCTTTATTTCCTTTGGGAAACCTTCACACACCCCTCTTTTCCAGGCAGAGTTAGGTGTGTCTACTCTGAACTCCTGTAACATTCTATGATAAATATTTATACAATTAATTATACCACATTTTAACTACAAACTTTCTTTAATAAGTCACTCATCAGAGTGAGGCTGTGTCTTACTGATTTCAGTTACTGAACCAATATTTATTGAATGCTGCCAGCACGCCTCCCCCCCAGACGGAGAGTGCTTGGCTAGAGCATCCTCTCCCACTAAATTCAGCTGTATGACTTCCATCCTTCTCCCGTACATTGTACGGAGATCTACAAAAAGAGGCAGCCAGAAATATCTGCTTTGGACCCAAGGTTAAGAAAGTCCTTTCTTTAAAAGTGTTAGAAGGAGAAGAATTTAAATTTTAAAAGTGCATTTAATATCCCAGGTCTTCTCACATCTGTATGTGTACATTTAGTATGTGACTTCTACTTTTTTTTTTCTTGTAAATTCACTTTGCCCTTCTGAGAGAAAAAGTATGTATTATGATGGTGTTTCTATGTTATCCAAATGGGTCCCTTCCCTGGGATGTGACTGGGCCAGTGGCATAGTCTTCTTGAGATTTTGCCGAGGGAAGACTAGGCTGAAACTGAGGAGCCAGTTTAAATTTAAGTATCCTGTTGACCTTGTTCAGGAGGAGGGAGGAGAGAGGATTCCTGCATGAATACAAAAATCATAACCTTTCTGAAGGGCAGAGTTGTAAGACGTCTTCCAGGTCACCTGGGTGCTCTGGCTCATGCATAAGTAGGAAATGGACCCAATACTCCCCGCAGAGAACACTTCCCTTGGGACCCAATCCTCCTCCACACTCCCCTCCCCCACCCAAGACTGACCCTCTTCGCAGTGTGTGTGCAGGCGCGGTGGCGACTGCTTCTAGAACCAGCCCTCACAACCTGCCTCTCCTAGCCAAGCTCCGGAGATGTCAAAGATTCTTAAGCAGGGGTTTTCCAACCTGCCACTGAGGCTAGGCAGGCGGGCCCAAGCTGCGATGTAGAGAATTCGATGTCCTAGCGACCTCCTCAGAGGAGTGGATCGAGTTAAATATAACCGCGCGAATGGAATGGCTCTAAAAATAAGGCAACAGCTGGCCAGTCCACAGCCCAGTCCCGGGAAGGGCGGGGGCCTGAGTGGTCTTGCGCAGGAAGGCCGCTCCGGGGCCGGGGCGAGGAGGCAGCAGCGTCCGCGGGCCCGGGCCGGAAGGCCAGCGGGGTGGGCGCGAGCTGCCCAGGGCCTGAGAACCTCCACCCGGCGCGGGCCCCGGGGACTAGACTCAGGGTCGCTCGGTGGCCTGAGGGGGAACTTTTGAAGGACTCAGAACCCCGGCGAACTTGCCTGGACGTCACGAGGTGTAAAGGCTGGGCGCTGAACTCCCGCTCGCCCCGCCGCCAGGGGGAGCTGAGCGCGAGCGGAGGAAGCCGAACCCTCGAGGAGGCCGGGGCGTCGCCGGAGATCCAAGTGTGGAGGACGTGCGGCGGCGGCCGCGCACGCACACACGAGGCTTCCGCGGCGAGTGGCGCTCGGGCCTTCGCGCCCCCCACGTTCCCAGAAGGACCTTCCCGCGCGAGCCCCTCGGCCCTGCGCTCCCTCCCGCGTCAGCGCCCCAACCATCAAGGCAACAATTGAAACGTTTTCAAAACGGGCTATTTATTTGCTCCCAATAAATCGATCCGCAGTGATTGAGAAATCGATGTGGCCTGGGTGGGCAAGTCGCTCTCGAGGAGGGAAAGGCACTTCCGCCGGGCGCCCGCGGGGAGGCCGAGGGCGGGTGCCGGCTCGGGAGAGGTCCCGCCCGGGCCACACCCGAGGACCCGCCACCTGGGCGCGGGGGCCTTGCCAAGCCGCGTTCCCTCGGGCGGCGAGGGGCGCGCGCCCGCTGCCCGCTCTCCTCGGCCCCTCTCGCCTTTCTCCCCCGCGCGCCTGGGAGGCTGTGGTCGCCAGCGGCCGCCGCGCCGCTCCGAGGCTTTTGTTGCTCCTCGTTGGGCTGAATGGGGGTTTTATAAAGCGGGGCAGATAAAAATGAGCGGCATCATATTGTTTGACAGAATGATCCCATATGATGAAGTGTCGGCTCCGAAGGGGGTGAAAATGGTGAATTCCTAAAAACCCAGCCCTCGGCTCCTCCGCGAGCTGCCGGTAGCCTGGAGGGACCCAGCGGACAGCCGGGCCTGGCCGCATCCCACCAAACCGGGTCGAGAAGACTCGAGCTTTCAATGCCAAGTCATTTTTAAATCCCAATCCTGCCCAGGACCTTTCTCCTCGCGGATGAAAAGAACAATTTTCGAGAGAAAGGCTCGTTTTGATTAAATCTGACATGCTGCTGATAACTCCATGCTAATGTGAAATAATTAACATAATAGCCATAATTAAAAGCACGCTAACAATGCCATAAATTTATCACACAATTTTACTAGCTTTCTGCCCCTAACTGCTCTCTCATCGTTAATTAAACGTGTTGCCTTTTACAGAATGGATGTTTATACATTTCCAATATAAATAAATTCGAAGCCATCCTCTCTCCCTCTCTCTTCCTTTCCCTTTGGTCTCTCGCCATTACAAGGCACTTCTTGGCATGGGCCTTGAGTGGCGGACACCTTGTAAATAAATGAAGTTTTGAGATGCATGTACATTAAATTAATCTTTTTTCCCGCAACCCAAAGAGATCTGGAAAGGTATACAAGGGTGGAAATAGAAATAACTTGGATGCGTTGGGGACCCGGATATCATCTCACCCCTTCCCACCTCCCTTGGTGGCGGCCATCCAGGCCGAGGCTGATAATAGTTTCACACATCTGTGAAGATTGTCAAGAAAGAGCCGACTTTGGTTTTTGCGGGGTGAAGAGAGGGGTATATTCCAGATGGGCTCCACCCACGTTTTGTTTCCCCTGCAGCAGAGGGAGGGTGGCTGCTCTCTGTGGGAGTCGCGCCCCTCACTGCGCTGAACGTGGTCCTTTCTCCCCGTATTGCAAGAAAAGCGCACACGCGCGCGGGCGTAAAGATTTATCTCACCTCGGGCCAACGATTTATTCAAACCATTGGCATAGTCTCTGACTTAAAGGAGTCGGAAGAGGGACCTGGGTTCGCTTGGGCCTGGTGAGGGGTAGGTGGGCCATTGCAGCCTTCCGCAGACTCTGACCGTGCCCCTTGTCCTGTGTTGACCACTTAAGAACCCAAATTGAGTTGTAATTAATTTCCCCTTCTCCGTCATAAACTGTTCCATCCACTATGTCTCCCCCACCCCCATCTCACCCCCCAGGACACACATTCTAAATCTCCCCTCCCCCAGACGTCTCAATTTCCTTCCAATCGATCCGAACTCCACTTTTCCTGTTTCCTGTTGCTAGAACCTCGGTCCGCTCCACCACCACTACCAACCCCCGCCCCCAACGGCCCCGGTCTTGGCGGCTTCCGCAGCTGGGTACCACGGACTGTGCCCGCCCCAGGAGAAACGGAGGGAGCCTCATTACATTCTCTTTGGCTGAAACGTTTCAAACATTTGAACAGGTGAGACAGCTGGCTGCCATCTTCTTTAAATCCCTCCGGGGAAGTTTGCTTGTTGTGACCCAAGTAGTCACTCTCACTCATAGTAATTGTTTGTGCTTGTGTGTTTTCATTCTACCTCCCCAGTAACCCTCTGAGACTCAGAAAATGTTTATCCACATTTCTCTTTCCTTCCCCCCCCACTAATATTTCCGTTCCCTCTATCACATCTTTCTTCCCCTCACAAATGTGTCCCTGTCTTTCTGTATCCGTCTCACTTCTCCCATCTCTGTCTTTTCTAAAGTTTGGCGATAACTGACGACCTGTGGGCTTTTAGCTGCAAGCTGAGATTACGCGGCAAACAGGCTTTACTCAGCCCGGAATCTAGTCGGCCTAGGACAGGACGCTGCACCTCGTCGGGCTCGGGTCCTTCCGCCCTGGCGGCGTCCCGCGGCGATGGCAGCGGGAACCTTCCTGCCTCCCACCTGGGCTGCCGCTTAGCCTCCTTCCAACAACGGGAGGTTGCGCGGCGCTACTGTCCACCGGGAAGGAGGAAAGGGCGGCCGGCTCCCTAGCCTAGAGAGGTCGCGGGAAAATCCGCCGCCTCCGCTGGAAATCGATATTCAGCCGTTGGGCCCGCACGGGTGCAGGACGTCGGGGCCGCAGCCAGTAGGTCCCGCACGTCTCATCATTTAGCTAATCGAGTCGAAAAGTTTCTGTAAGGGCCAGACCCGGCATCAGATGGTAACACTGATTGAACAAGAGATTAGCACAATAGATCGCTAACCGAGGGGAAGCGTTGCTTTTCACGCTACGCCCCGTAATTAATGGTATGAATCAATTAATTTGACTTTTATTGTGTCGAAGAATAAAAGCGCAACAAATGGAACTGGCGGCTGGGAGCTGTTCACCTCCCACCCCTTCCCCCAGGGAGGTTCCAGAGACACCGGGGAGTGGACGGATTGGGCCAGGTCTTGGCCGAGGGGGGCTGAGAGGCAGAAACAGCGGCGCCGAGGGAGTCCTGAGAGCCAGCCCTGACGGGCAAAGAAATCGAAATTAGGCTCATTTGGAGGATACTTCAAGAACACTGCGGAGGGCAGCCCCTGGAGCCGTCACCCTCCCGCACGCACACACACACACGCGCGCGCACGCGTCCACGCGGGCCCAGCCTCCTAGGCTGCGGTAGGGCTCCTGCTGCGGCCCGCGCCTGCCTCTGGGGCTCTACAACCGAAGCTGAGCAAAAGGAATTTGTGAATTTGCGAATTTCGCTTTCTTTTTCGTGTCCTTCCGACCTTCCTTTTGTAATTATTGGTTTACTGGGACAGTTGCAGCCGGGACCAACGCTGCCGGGGGGATCGGTGGGCAGCCAGCTCGCCGCTCCGGTCGGTTTCGCTGGAAGCTGTCTAGGTGGTATTGTAAACGGTTCGGAGCCTGCGGGCCACAAAGCGGTGCAGCTGCGGAAATGAACCCAGATGCATTTTAGGGTCAGGTGCAATCGGGGTTTCATTTAGATACAGAAAAGCCTTGGAGTTTCGTGGGCGTCTCAAGTTGGAGTAACTGCCCCAGCTTCAACCAGAAACATCCTGCGAAGTGGGGATCCAACGTGCTAGTGTTTTAACCGGGAAATTATCTAATGAAAATTAAAGTCAATCTGTGTGTCGCACTGCCTAAAATGAAGAAAGTTTACGTGTGTGTCTAGGCTAAGGAAAGAGGGGGGTCGTAGGTGAGAGACAGACAAGGAATCAGAAGTACTACTGTCCGCCAGGAAATGTATCAGTTTCTTAGTGTCTTCTGTAAATATTTCACTATTTTCTCTCGGACCATCTGCCCTTGTGCTCCTTCTGGTGAGGCCTGCATTCCCCTCGCAGGCCTCAGCGGCCAGACTGGGCTTGGGTTCCAAGAGCCCGCCACACCCGGTAGGCACTCGCGGCTCGCAAGGAGGCTGCCTAAAAATGCGGGAGGGGAAGAGGCGGCCCATCGCGGATTCACCCGGTCAGGAGCACTATTTTGAAGTGCGAGGTCCACGCGCCCCAGCAATGCAACGCACCCGGGTAGGTTTGCGCCCCCGCCAATCCCAGTTAAATGCCCACAGTCTTTCCTACCATCACTGACTTTCCTTGCCAAAGAAACTCGGTGCTCACTGGCCGCATCCTCCTCCACCTCCTCTGTTGCCGGTTTCTGAGGAAGTTAAATCTTGGAGATTTGTCTATGCCCTGAGGAAAAAGAATCCACGTTAGTTAGCAGCAGTAAGAGCCTAGCCCGCTGGCAAGCTCGGGGCCGGCCCCGCTCCCAGGAGGCTGGGCCTGGGCGCCTGCGAAGTCACACCACCCGCTCCCCGCGTTGTCTGCCCTCGCAACCTGGGCGCGGCGTCTAACCTAGAGGCCCGAAGCCTCTTCCCGGCCCCACTCGACTTACCCAGGCCGCTGACAATCCCGGCTCCTTCCCCAGCGCCTCATTTCCGACTTTTTCACATGCTAAGTCGTTTAACAACTCCGAGCAGCTAGTTAGGGCTTCTTTATTTATAGGTTCCCTGTTATTTTACGTCTTTTTTATTTCTCTCGGCAACTATTCTAATAGATTAATCAATAGCCATTTTCTGACCTTCGGGAACCCCAACTGATGCTGCTGTGGCCGAGCGGGGGGAAAAAAAATATATATATATACATATAAATACGCCCACATCGAGCCTGGAAAGCGAAGGCAGGACCGGGTGGTTTGACTTTGCGGGGAGGAGGAGCGCCTCCCCTCAGTAGGTGTCTCCGCCGACCAAGCACTGAGGCTGGAGGGGCTCTTAAGTCTAATTAGCAAGACAGAGCCGGGGCGCATACCTTACTCTTTAGAGCTAAAAAGAATCAAACAAAAAACAAAACAGAGACTACTAAGTTTTTCTTTAAAAAAATAATAATAACAACGGGATGGGAATCTTGTCCTATGTTCTACGCCCAGCCCTTGCCTAGGGAGCGTTGGCAAATGGGGGAGAAGGGAGAGGGGGCGGGTAGGGCAGGGCAGCGGAGCCTCGGGGTTCGGCGGACGCTCACAGGCCCACACCCTCACTCGTTCACACGCACCCATCCGCACTCACACCCACAGGCTCCCTCGACCCCCGCGCCGGGCTGCAGCCCAAGGTGGGGTCTCGGGGCGGACCGGGGCGCCCTCGGGCCCCGCGGGATGCTGGCGCACGGTGCGGCGCAGAGTTGCGCGTCCCTCGTCCCTTTGTTGACAATTCTCTCAACCAACTTGAGTTTGGCCGGCTCGGCGGCGGCCCTGACGTCACGCACGGTCACGTGGCCCCGCCTCCCGCTGGATCTTTAAGTAGAAAGTAATCTATCAGGCCAGTCCTTAAAACGCGACTTTCGACTACGGGGGCTTCGGCGTCCCTGACACCCCCTCCCCCCGTTGCCCCTGCCCGCGCCCTCCCGAGCTGCTCGGCGCCCGGCGTCCCGCGCCCGCCAGCACTGCTCCTGCTCCCCACGCCCGGGCCAGGGGCAGAGGAAGGCGGGCGAAGTGAGGGGGCGCGGCGTGGAGAAGCCGCCGGGGCTGGCAGCGGCAGCGAGCGCCTAGTACCGAGCGCCAGGGACAGCTGGAGTTTGCAGAGCGCTGCCACTGGGGGCGGACGGCAGAGCCCGCTCCGCGCGATGCCGGGCCGCCGAGTGTGAGCCAAGCCCGGAGGGCCCCGAACCACCTACGCCCCCCTCCCCTCTCCCAATCCCCCATCTTTTGGGGGCGCCCAAAACCCCTTTTCTGAGGTTGGCGACAGCCCCTGAAGACGCCCATCGCGCACCGCTCCTTCCCCGCCGCCGCCACCAACCCCGAGGAGGGATGACCCTCTCCGGCGGCGGCAGCGCCAGCGACATGTCCGGCCAGACGGTGCTGACGGCCGAGGACGTGGATATCGATGTGGTGGGCGAGGGCGATGACGGGCTGGAGGAGAAGGACAGCGACGCGGGCTGCGATAGCCCCGCGGGGCCGCCCGAGCTGCGCCTGGACGAGGCGGACGAGGTGACGCTGGCGGCCCCCCACCATGGGCAGCCTCAGCCGCCGCACCAGCAGCCCCTGGCACTGCCCAAGGAGGCCGCTGGAGCCGGGGCCGGGCCAGGGGGCGAGGCGGGCGCGTCCGAGGCCGACGGCTGCAAGGGCGGCGTTGGCGGCGAGGAGAGCGGCGGGAGCGGTGGCGGGCCTGGCTCGGGCAGCGGTGCGGCGGGAGGCCTGGCTCCGAACAAGCCCAAGAACAGCCTGGTGAAGCCGCCCTACTCGTACATCGCGCTCATCACTATGGCTATCCTGCAGAGCCCGCAGAAGAAGCTGACCCTGAGTGGCATCTGCGAGTTCATCAGCAACCGCTTCCCCTACTACCGGGAGAAGTTCCCCGCCTGGCAGAACAGCATCCGCCACAATCTCTCGCTCAACGACTGCTTCGTCAAGATCCCCCGTGAACCGGGCAACCCGGGGAAGGGCAACTACTGGACCCTGGACCCCCAGTCCGAGGACATGTTCGACAACGGCAGCTTCCTGCGGCGCCGGAAACGCTTCAAGCGCCACCAGCAGGAGCACCTGCGTGAGCAGACGGCGCTCATGATGCAGAGCTTCGGCGCCTACAGCCTGGCGGCGGCGGCCGGCGCCGCGGGGCCCTACGGTCGCCCCTACGGCCTGCACCCTGCAGCCGCGGCCGGCGCCTACTCGCACCCTGCTGCTGCGGCAGCCGCGGCGGCGGCCGCGGCGCTCCAGTACCCGTACGCTCTGCCGCCGGTGGCACCCGTGCTGCCGCCCGCCGTGCCGCTACTGCCCTCGGGCGAGTTGGGCCGCAAAGCGGCCGCGTTCGGCTCGCAGCTCGGCCCGGGCCTGCAGCTGCAGCTCAACAGTTTGGGTGCCGCCGCGGCCGCCGCGGGCACGGCGGGCGCCGCTGGCACCACGGCGTCGCTCATTAAGTCCGAGCCGAGTGCGCGACCGTCGTTCAGCATCGAGAACATCATCGGTGGGGGCCCCGCGGCGCCCGGGGGCTCGGCTGGGGGCGCTGGGGTAACTGGGGGTAGCGGGGGCGGCGGTGCGGCGCAGTCCTTTCTGCGGCCGCCCGGGACCGTGCAGTCAGCAGCGCTCATAGCCACGCATCAGCCTCTCTCGCTGAGTCGGACGACGGCGACCATCGCGCCCATCCTGAGCGTGCCGCTCTCTGGACAGTTTCTGCAGCCTGCAGCCTCGGCCGCCGCCGCTGCCGCCGCCGCAGCGCAGGCCAAGTGGCCCGCTCAATAGGGACGTGCCGGTGGCCGGGATGCTGGGCCCGGCGGCGGCCTCGAGCGTCGGCTGCATTTGCAAGCTGCGCGCCCCGCCCCGCTCCTGGCCCCCCTGCCCAATCCTGGACTTTGCCTCTCTTCCATTTCCTCCCTCCAACCCGTCGAAACCGACTTTCGGCGGCCTCCACCCGGTCCTGCATACCTAGGCTGGCGGAGCAAACTCTCACCGCGCACCCGCGGGGAATAGCTTTCCGTACAGGTAAAACCGAAAACCGACTTTCCGAAAATGTACCCCGACGGCGCCTGTTCTCAGTACCTTGGGGATGGGAGGGAAATTCTTTGTATATATTTGTATAAAAATTATTGACTTTCCTTTTGGGGTTTTTATTTTTTTAAGAAAAAAACAAATTCAGTAGATTTAGAGCTCTGAACTTTCATTTTTTCTGAAGGTTCACTCTCCGCAGTTTTATGTGAGAAAAAAATGTATAGAGATGTTGGGAGATTTTAAATATTAAAAAATTTTCACAAGGCGAAAAGTGTCATTCTATTATAAAAGTCTGTTTATATATGAATGAATATATATGGTATTCTAAATGTTATTCCATCGTGTTGTACACAACTTTGTAAATAAAATTTTTAAAGGCTAAGCCTAGTGTTTTATTTAGGTGTCTGAGATAAATGACAAGATTTTAAAATAGTATTTGCATTTTATTTTTCCCAGATATTAGAGGAGTTTCAAGGAATGACCTTTTCAAACTTTGCTAATTCATAATTTGGGTGTAAGAAATTTTAATTGGAGAAAGAATATACCTAATTTAAATTGTATTAATATTTTCTTTTAGTTTTCATATAAAATCGGGATGTTGGTGATCTTCCTATCAATTCATTAAATCAAAATGACTAGATATTTCTGAAGATAAAGTAAGCTGCCATTTAAAAAACCAACCTAATTCTAAACATCAGCACAATTTAAATATTTTTTAAATACAAGACTTTATCTTTCACAATGAAAACTTCTCAAATGAGAGTTCTTAGTCGTTTCAATTATCCTTTCAAAAGAATGTTAATTCCAAACATCTCCCTCATTTTAGCATTTAAAGCCTTGATTTTTCAAACTGTTTATTTTCATCCTCTAAGTGGAAATGGTAATAAACCCAATTAACTTTTTAAATATATGTATGGCATTTAAAATTTTGCAGTGGAGTTGTATTACCTATATTAACCTGATAGATGATACATAGTTGTTTTATTCTTTTATAATATTTTCAAATAAGGTACCTGTTTTCTATGATAGTAGTCCACAACATAATTTGGATTTCTGAAGGATTCCTGTAGATGCCTCCTCCAACCCGCAGCTTTTCCGAAGACCAAGAAATAGTGGCCTTAATATCCTTTGAAAAACAGATGCACATCACCCCGTTTTTTAACCTTTTTAAAAATACCTTAGGCTAGTTTAGTGTGAAATGCGAGATCACAGAGCAGGAATGGGGAGATGTCCTTGCGGATTATTTTTAATGTGCATTTCAGCTGTTGCAACCTTAAGTATTAAGGTAGAAATGAAACATCTAGACGCGGGAAGCCGGTTCCCATCACCAATAACATATCCTCAAATGGCATCAATTCTAATTATTTCTTAATTAATTTAGCTGTTACAATTACGTATGCGAAATCACTTTTTTAAACTGGAGCGGATAGCAGTACTGTCAGCTCGGCCCTATGCGCGTGCTGTTTGCAAAACACCGCCAGTCCCTGGCGCTGGCGTCCACCTCGCCTCCCTGGTCGCGGAGATGCCTCCCGGCTGCTGATCCGAGCCTTACTTCCCTGATGTCGGCGTGGGCTAGGGAGTCGCTTTAAAAGACCCTTCTTCGCAAAAACCGAATCGGTCTTCCTGGTAAACAGTAAACATTATTGTGTCCTGAGTAAACATTCCTTCTGGATCAGAGTCCTAAAATAAAACAAGCTGCCGGGGGTGAGATCGTTTAACCTGATAAACAAGAACTTGATAATCAACCGCCACCGAGAGGAGTAACAGTTACCTTCACGGAGAAGAGATTATGGACCACACAGTCTCCGGGTGGGTCCCTTCTAATCTCTTTTTGCAAGGAAAAATAAACGGATCTAAATTTGTTTGTGTGTTGCAGCTATAAAAGTAACAAGTTGTTTCACAGTTGTGTCTGGCTAATCGGTTTTTACACAAACAGCAAATGGTACATGATTTGTGCAAACACATAGAGGTTATTTCTAAATTTAGCTGACACCCCTGGGAAAAGGGAAAGGCAGGGCTTCTTGAATTCACTTTTAGCCTCAAGAAGCTGCTGATCCAAGGCTTCTAAATGACATTGGATAACAGGGGCCTCATTCCATCCCTGATCCTTTGTTACTTATAAAATTACTCGCTCATATTTCCGCGCATAGCAGCAATACCGGCCGAGCCTGCGCCCGCAGCGTGACACTCGGCCACAAGCTGCCGCTTGAGATTCGCAGAGCTTCCCACCCCACTCCCCCGAATCATTAGGCGGTGGAGTGTAGATTAGAGATCCTCCGGCAACTTTCCTTCCAGACACTTATCAACCTTGAACTAGAGCCTGAAGATGGTCCCCCTCCTTTATTTCTTGGAGGGTAGGAGACTCTTAGACGCAGACCCCAAACCGACCAGCGGCTGTTTAAAGTCCCGGCAGATGTCAGGGAGATAGGCCTGGCCATAGCTCAGCTGAAAAGCTCTTTTTGGTTTAAGCTTGCTAAACCACGAAAGCTTAGAACAGAAGGAAAAAATGCAAATATTGTATATAATGAACGCAAGCACTTGGGGAAGGGAGGGCTTGAAACACACATTTGATATGAGCGGACGCGGGCAGCAGCGAGGAAAGGCTCTGAAATCTCCTTTTACACTGAGATTTAAAGACAACACGACTGATATCGGCTTTTTATTTCACTTAGGCAGATTTATTTGTAATAAAAAGAAGAAACGGGTTATTTTTTATGGGGAGGATTTTAGCTTTCGGCTACACACGAATTTAAGCTGGTTTCCACTTCTTCCGGCATTCATTTCTAGAAAGTCCATCCAGTTCCAAGGCCTGTGGCCCTTAGAGTATCCCCTGGACGAAGTCCCTGAGTGGGGTCCCGGTACTCAGTCCCTCCGGGAATGGAGAGTGGATTCGGAGGTCCAGGTAAAGGCGAACGAAGGCTAGAATACACGCACGGGCTCTGCAGGGCTCTTGCTGCGATGGCGGACGTGGCCTGTAGGGGGCGACGAGCAGATGGAAAACTTCCGCGTTTTGCCTCCGAGGGTCCACTCCCAACCCTGAGAGACCTCTGCTTCCCTCCCAGGCTCTGAGCACACTGACACCCTTCCTGTGCTCATCCTCCCGTCCTGGGACACCCAGGTCGAATCTCGGAAAAACTGTTTTTCTCGGCCTCTCTCCTGGAAGGGACAAAGTCCCGAGGGAAGTTTGCCCTAAAGATTGGGAAGCAATAAAGTTTAGTGATGAGGAAACATGGACTTGGAAGCAATTAAGAGTTATGTTTGAGGTTATTTATTTTATATGGTTTATAGGAGAGTCTTGGCAGTGAGGGGACTATGAAAGGCTGGGGTGTGTGTGTGTGTGTGTGTGTGTGTGTGTGTGTGCGCGCGCGCACGTTTTAACGTGGGTTCCTTGAAGAACTGTACTGAAGAGACTATAATGTGAAGGAAAGCCAGTTCCAGAGCCATGTGTCTGTTAGACACATGCTGCAAACTGCAGCATAATTAGTAAATGAACGCCTCTCTGGGAGGTGAATGGGGAGGCTGGAAGGTGTTCTCAGAGTGCCCAGGTCGCGTGGCGGTTGTGTGTGTGTCTATTTCATGGGAGGGAATGACAGGAAGCAGTGGAATGAGACATGCCTTCCAGAGGCGGGGAGGCGTCCCGATCAGGGAATGGGTACTTCCTGACTGTGACCTTGGACAAACTGCTTGGTTTCTTTCTCTCCATTCCCTTGCCTCTACAATGAGAATGAGGAGTCTATTTGTCACTTGGGCTTGCAGGATTAGGTGAGTTGGTGTCAGTGAAAAATGTTTTGTAAGGGGATGTAAGGAGTTAATTTGTTTGTTAATGGCTTCTAGAAAGACAAACAACTCTGTTACAAACACTTGCAGTGTTTGGCTTGGTTTTGAACAACTAGATTTTAGGTATAAAAAAATGGGTTTTTCTATGAGGGGTTGCATAACCTATTCCAGTCCCTTGCTATCTGAAAGGATGGAGCAAAAGAGAGTCTAATCAGAAGGGGCTTTTCAAAGGTGGGGTCTCCTCCTGGTCTTGAGTCCTTCAGCCCAGCCCTGGGCCTGAGGAGAAGCCCGTGGTGCCCCCTCACTCTCAGTCCGCACCCCCTGCTCCAGAGGCCTGGCATATTTCTTTCTGGTTGAGTGGTCTACTTTGCTTTTTGCCCCTTTGCTTCCACTGCCCGAGGCAAGTGGGGAAACCTGAGCCCTCCGCTGACAGATGCCCATTAACGCAACACGCAGTCTCAGGGCGAATTAAAGGCAACCAGATCTCAGACCCGCGTAAAAGACCACCCTCCCTTTGCCTCCCTCCAACAGTTGGCATAGTTACACCCAGAGCCAACTTCTCTCTTAACCATCACTACACCCTCCCCTTGCCCTCTCAGGAATGTACCAGCCATTGAGGGCAGCACCAGACAAGGGGGGCGAGTATGCAGAACAAAATTTGGAAATAAATGTTGCAAAATCAGCGAAGGAGTCGTAGAAAGCATCACCTTATTTTTATTTCCCAATAGGGTGTCTTACATCCGAATTTTTCAAAATAAGAATTAAGTTAGTCACCTCCCTTATTTTAATATAAAACTCGTACCAAAAGCCCTCCTTTTCCAGATGATTTTGTGCTTATGCACACAGCTCCGTCCTATCAGTGGTGAGATGGGGAGGGAGAGGGAACACCTTCATTCCCTTGAGTCCTCTGGGGCTAAATTTCGGAGGCATCTTCAGAAAAACAGCCCTAGAGAGCACCCTTCTCTCTTTTCACACAGTTCCTGAAAGTTCAGTGACTTCCCCAAGGTCACTCAGCGGCCCAAGGATAAGCCATGGAAATACTCAGCAGAGGAAAAATTGTTCTCTACCCAGGAAGGATGCCCCCCTTGAGGAAAGGAAAAAAAAGCGAACAGTGGGGCAAAGAAGGTTGGGAAGAGTGGAGAGAGAAAAAAAAAAAAAAAAAAGACAAACGCAGAGAAATACTGGGCCGAGCGGGACTCAGCTCGCGGAAGACCAAGACCTAGACCGTGGGTGGCCCCGCGGCCCTGGGCGCCCGATCCGCCCCAACCCTCCCGGGCCTCGCCGCTCTGCTCGCCCAGGGCTGAGCGGTTCTCCGGGGACCGACGGCTAGATCTCCTTCTTGCCTCGGGATTTGGGAGGGGAAGAACGAAGAAGGGAAATCCAGGCCCGAAGCTCCGCTCACCCCGAGGGTCAGAGGTCCAGCCTCATCGCCCGGGTGTCGGGAGTCGGCCTCCATGGGCGTCTCCACCCCCTCCCACTCCGGGTCCACCTTTGCGCCAGCCACTAGGGCTCGGCCTGCGGGACTCCAGCTCCCTCTGCCTGGGGGTGATGCAGGGGGCCGGGGTTGGGGGGGGTGTAGAGAATTTGAATTGCTTAGGGAGGAAACCCATCCGTAAAACGACACCCGCTCCCGCGGCGCCCCGGGGCCCGCGCTGGGTAAGCTCGCGACGGGAACAAATCTCCGCGGTGTGAACCAGGGCGGCCGAGACGCCCCAACCCAGGATCTCTGGGGAACCAGGGACAGCGCTACTAGGTTCTAGTTAAGCCACAGCCTTAAGGAGGGTCGTGAGAACTCAGGCGACAAGGCCAGGGTCTTGGGACGGGAGTGCCCCTCGACTTGGGCCTGTTCGCCTGGCCGCCAACGCGTGGCAAGAAGTCTCCTCTCCGCCATCACCGCCCAGCTGCTCCCGCTTCAGCGGAGTGGGCATTTGGAACGCTCCTTCCCGGGATCCGGCAACAGGAGCTGCAGTGCACGTCTTATCGAAGAAGGGAGCTTTGGTTCTTTTCCTCCCTCCATTCCTTCCACTCTCTCCTCTCGACAGATGGTAAGCGAGACTCAGTTTTCTCCAAAAGACCAACAACACATTTTCGCCGTTACCCTAGCAAGAGGAGCATGCCGGGGATCACAGCAACCTAGCAACCCCAAACCTTAAATTTTCTCTTTGCTTTCAAGCTCCATCTGGGAGGCACCGCCTCCTCCGGGAAGCCTTCCTGAGCCTCCCAGCTCAGGTCGCTTGCGCCTTCTTGGAGCCCACGGTGCCAACTAGTGAACCGTTGTCTACGATGCTCTGTGAGCTCCTTACCGTCTAACATTGCTGAGTGCACAAAGGGGACGAGCAAAAGTATTTGTCCAGTAAAAGACAGACTAGGACCATGGGAGTGGGGATGAGGAATCTTGAAGGTGCTTATTGATCGAATGAGGTTCTTCTCGAGTTTGGGGGACTGTTTTCTTCCCATTCCTTTCCTTCAGTCCCCCCTTTTTATAATAAATCCTTTTATAAACACCGTGTTAATTTTTTTAATGAAGGAATTTAAAAAGCATTTATTAGAGATTTAAAAAGTATAACACATTTCAACGTTCATAATATAATTGGATTTTCTGCGATATTTTTTCTGCCACTGTGAAATTAGTTGAAAACTCCTTGGCCTAGCCTAAAGTACCAGCAGACAGTTCCCGCTCCAGCCTAATGAAGAAAACTCCTCTAGAGTACCTCGGGGTTTTCAGCCAGCCTCTGCTTCAGTTCTCCCAGTAGAAGAGGAATCGCTACCTCACAAAACATCCATTGCACACAGGGGCAGCTTTATTTGTTAGAGTGTCTTTCTTTTATAGAACTTTTATTTCCTTAGTAAAGTATAGAGAATTTGAGAGTCATTTGCTTAGATTTCAATACTAAAGATGTTATATTGTCGTGTGTTGGGTTTCTTTATCTTGACACACAAAGAATTCAACGTGGTTTGGCCTCTATGTTAAGACTACTGTTTGTGGAGAAAACTGAGCAAAAGCTATAGCTTTGAGAAAGTATCAGGATTCTGTATTCAGTATACATGTTCCAGGGCTGTCTATGGGGCCTGCTCTGAGATCTATTTGGAGATCCCTAGTTATTTACCACCTCTCCCAGGGCTGGGTTCAGACTATACTGGTGGTAAAATTTTTGTGGGATAGTTGTCAGAATCTCATTCTTTCTTTTAACGAGAAAAAAAAAAGCATTTTTAAAAGCTTAAACAGTTATATAATTTATCCTTCATTGCTGTGAACATTGGCATAAACGTTAATCTCTCACCTGTCAGTTATCCAAACCATTCACCATACGAAACTAGGACCTTTGATGGCTTCCCTGAAAGATATTCATACAGATTCTAGTATTTAATATAGAGAAGAAGAAAGTAAATCCCAGATTATTTTGTCATTGCCCTCCAATTGGGATCAAGATAATATGCTCTTTAGTGTTATACACTTAATGCATTTCTTTTTTTGCAAATTTGTATCTAGTTTGTGTGGTCCCTATTGATTTAGGTGTTTTTTTTATTATTACTGAAGTATAGTTGATTTACTGATTTAGTCTTTATATAGCTCAGTTAGCTTCTTTCTTTGCCATTGTTACAGATTATATCAGTAAACCATCTCTCAAATTCTACCATTTTACAAATGTAAATGTTGGTTACAAGAGCAAGGTGGTATCAAGATCAGCACAAATTAATCACAACCACTGTGAAACATCTGCTTTATTGATGGTACTTCAACAGCATCACCTTTCCACATACATCAGGAATTATGATTTTATGATAAAAGTTGCTCTTGCTGCTGGAGGGAATCGAGTATAAGAGTTAACAGATTGGATTAAAGGACAAGGCTAATTCTTAGTCCTAGGCCTGACATTGAACTTGGAAGTATCTGATGGAGTCTGCCCACATAAAGACCACTATTTTTTTTTATTATAGAATATTGGCTATATATTTCCTGTGTTATACAATGTATCCTTGTAACTTTTTTTTTTCTTTTAATTTGGCTGAGCTGGGTCTTAGTTGTGGCATGCGGGATCTTTTAGTTGCAGCATGTGGAATCTAGTTCCCTGACTAGGGATGGAACCTAGGCCCCCTATATTGGGAGCAAGGAGTCTTAGCCACTGGACCACCAGGGAATTCCCCTTGTTTTTTTTTTTTTTTTTTTTTAAGATTTTTTTGATGTGGACCATTTTGAAAGTCTTTATTGAATTTGTTACAATTTTGCTTCTGTCTTATGTGTTTTGGTTCTTTGGCCTCGGGGCATGTGGGATCTTAGCTCCCCAACCAGGGTTCAAACCCACACCCCCTGCATTGGAAGGGGAAGTCTTAACCACTGGATGATCAGGGAAGTCCCTTCTTGTAGATTATTTTATACATAATAGTGTGTACTTAATCCTGTACTCCTGTATTGCCCCCCCTTCCCTCTCCCCACTGGTAACCACTAACTTTGTTCTCTTTATCTGTGAGTCTTTCTTTTTTGTTATATTCACTAGTTTGTTGTATTTTTTAGATTCCACATATAAGTGATATCATACAGTATTTGTCTTTCTCTGTAAAGACTACTATTGAAAATTTAGCTGAGAGAAAGAAAGCAAACAGAGGAATTATACTATTATAACTATCATTTCAACATTTCTGGTAACAGATATTTTTCAGTAACTATTTAAACATTTAGAGATTTTTTTTAAACCTTAATTTCACTTTTGTCTTGATTTAAGATTTCTGATATTCCAAGGTACCTGTTGTTCAAGCCTCCGGCAGTTTGATGACTCCTGCCCTCTGATATTGATAGTGTATATTGTAGTTCAGGGGAGGAGACTGAATCACCCTCCTCTACCACCACCACCCATGGGGCCCCATGAATAAAGTGAAGAAGCCCCACAGGAGACTGAACGAATCTGCTCTCTACTTTGGGAACCATATTCTAGTACAGAATATTCAATATATATACTTAATGGGTTACTTTTTTTTTTTGGCCGCACCGTGTGTCACTTGGGATCTTAGTTTCCCGACCGGGGATCGAACCCGTGCCTCCTGCAGTGGAAGTGCAAAGTCTTAAGTACTGGACCACCAGGGAAGTCTTAATGGGTTACATTTATTTATCTATTGCTTTTAAATATTCTTGCATAAATGAGATGAAGTGTGAGAAAAAAATTATTAAATTATAAGAGCTAAAAACTTACTGTGTAAGAGATAGCTATACTGTATTTTCAAAATTCTAGGGAGGGTTTGAGACGCAGAATGATTATCTGGAAAGAGCATGGGCTTTGGATCTCATAGTCCTACAGTCAATCAAATCCTGGCTCTGTCACTTCTGAAATGATTCTGATCAAAGGTATTTGGCCTCTCTGAATCTCAATTTTCTTATCTATGAAATGGGAAACATAATATGAAGATTTACTATGATAATGCATTTGGAGTGCTCAATACTGGTGGCTATTATTACTTTACAGTTTTGCTGACTTAATAGCAGTCATATTTTCATGAGGCTAGCTTTTTTTTTCTCTGATATTATATACCCATGGTTGTCACATTTCATATTTTAAAATGACATTGCTGATACCACTGCCCCTTCCATCTGTGTGAGCTAGGTATCATTTTTGTGTTCTCACAACTTAACAAATGTGAACCAATTTACTCTGTAGTGCCACTTGGTAAATCACTTTTTCACTTTCAGGGTATTTTTCAGTCTTGTGGATGAGAGGTCTTGACAATAGTCATTAAAGATATGATAGCACTTTCACAAGAGCAAGGACATGTGCCTTATGTCTTTGCTGAGCTCTGGTCTAGGTAGACTAATTTTAACATTTTTCTAGATCTACACTAAGATTATACTAAAAGAAGTTACTATCTGCCTAGATTGTATCTGATCAGGCAAATACCTAATTTTCAGCTTGTAAAGACTACCTCAGTTATACTATCTGGTTAATGGGAGGATGTGATGTTGCATAGTTAAAAGAAGATGGCGTAGAAGTCAGCTGATTGACTTTTGCTGCCTGATGATTTTGGCTAAGTTACTTGAAACTGTAAACCTCAGATTATGATAATCTAGTGGGGGCATTCTATGTCTATTTAGCTTAAGTTAAACCAAACATCACTTTAAAAGTATGAGAAAGAAACAGAGACAGAGAGAAAAAAGGCAAAAGAGAGAATGAAAAATCATTTAAATGTGAAGTTGCCATGAATTCCATTCAGTGGGCATGGACAGAGGGAAATGAAGAAAGGGTGGCATGAAGTTGCTAGATGCAGTTAGTCTCCATTCCCTTATGCATTTTACAATGTAAGCATCTTGCTACAGAAAATGGGATGACATCTCTATGGTTAAATATACTGCCCTTATATTTTTGTACGACATGGACTCTAAACACAAGCAAGCTCTTACATCTAGAGTTCAACCAAAGAGGTATCAACCTGTTCCAACAGTGGAAAAGCTGACAATTAGATTAAGGGAGCGATGGTATGCTTCTATACTGTAAGGGCAAATTTAAGGGAGTTTGTGACTAATTTTTATTATATTTGATTTTTTTTTTTACCTTACATGTTACTTTAGCTCCTGGACAAAATGCAATTTCCATTGTAATACCTGCCTTACCAGGGTTGTTCTGGGAATCAAATGAGATAATATATGTTAAAGTGCTTTGCAAAATTCACAGTGCTATAAAATGTAAAATGTTTCTTTTCTCTGGACAAAACTTGGCCAGGAATCCACTTAAATGGTTTTATTCTGTGTTGCATACAGAAAGTGAATTGTGGTTGAGTACAGAACAATAAGCACAATAATAATAATAAGGATAGGAGCTAAGAAGATGAGTTGACCACTTACCACCTGCCAGGAAATGTGTTTCCTTCTTCAAGTAGATTATCTCAATTAGATACTGCTTTGGGAGGAGTTTTTCCTCTTGGATTTCTATCCTTCTAGGCTCTCCTAAGGCTCTGCAATTTCAAATATTTTGTACACTTTCTGGGATGCCTCCACATTATTTGTGTGTGTGTGTGTGTGTGTGTGTGTATGTGTGTGTATAACCAATTTTTTTTTCCCTTCTCATATTGCTGAATTTAATAACTAAGAAGTGCTAGGTGAGAAAATACTTATTTCCTATTCAATATGTTTCCATGGGAAGGACTTTTTACTAGAGGACATGTGAGCCTTTCCCTCTAACTCCCTCCTCTCCTGAGGGAGGGAGGATGACTTCTCTCATTGGTGAGTTTAGAAGAATGAACCAGGCATTTGTGAATCAGCCCCACTCCTGCGCATTTTAGACTTGCTTGCTCACAGAGAGGATGCCTTCTGGCTTTCAGCCTCTGCCATGCCATGACCTTAGCAGAACATAGAACATGCTCTGTGCTTGTGGTTGAGGTCTGAAACTGTTTAGTACTTCCTATGACTGGGTAGGAAAGTCTGACTAGTTCAGCAACTATAAGCAAGTCCATTTGGTTGCACATCATTTAATTTAGATTTCATTAGAAATAAAGCTAGTACTTCTTATCTCTGATTCCTGTGTCTACTTCGCAGTTGGTTTTAAATTTAGGTAGGAAAGAGAAGGGTTATGAATTAACCGCTTAAAACCCTAACAAGAGACAGTATAAGGGAGTGAGTGGTTAAGGCCACAAGTGTGGAAATGAGATTGCCTAATTTCAAACTCTGGCTGCATTACTTTTCAGCTGTGTTACCTTGTGCAGGTTACTTAAACTCTCTGTGGCTTAGTTACCTTATCTGTAAATCGGGGACAATAATAGTACCTACCCTCCTAGAGTTGGTGAGAGGATTAAATAAGTTAATACATGTAAAATGTTTAGAATAGTCCTTGGTATACAATAAGCATTCAACAAATGTTAACTTTTATTATTATATTAATACTAGTAACCCAAAGATACAATCTAAAATTTGCAAATAATTTGCATTCAGCTTCTAACTTCCCTCCTTAAAGATGTTGATTTACTGATTGTCTTCACAGGGGCTTTCTACTGGTTGATTCTCTAGGCTAAACATAATAATTTAGTCTTTTATCTCTACTTGTCACAATCTATAGCAATGTGACTCACAGCGACATTCCTTAGGGACACTTTTAGACTTCTTCCTTGAGGTCTTCAGGCTAGCCTGCTGTGCTTGCTCTTATTTCAGAGTCACTTTGCCTATCCTATACAATTTAGCAATAAAATATGTGCTGTCATATGTAATGGGGTGCTGCATAGAGTAGAATTTTAAAAAAAGACAGAAGCACCTGAGCTGCCCTTCTTAGGGTACAAATGTGCTGCAGTTATTTGGGGGAGATGTTCAACATTTTGCCATGGAAAATTTCAAGCATACAGAAAAGTTGAAAGACTTTTGCAATAAACACCTGTATACTCATCATTTTACCATTAACATTTTAATACACTTGCTCCATCATGTAGTTGATCCAGCCATTCATTCTTGATCCATCCATCATTCCATTTTACTTTTCTGATGCATTTCAAGGAGAGTGTTGCAGCAATATTCAGAAATGCCAACCACTGATTCTTTCCTTGACATTTCCTGCAACTCCTCTATTTCCTCTCAGAGGCAGAAGCAGTGTGGCATAGAGAATGGATCTGAATCCTGACTGCTTGAAATACATCCCTGCCACTTACTAGTCATGTGACTGTGTAACCTTACTGTTACTTAGTGTCTTCATCTGGAATAAGAGGATAATAATAGTACCTACCTCATGAAGTTGCTGTGAGAATACATGTGAAGTGCTTACAACAGTGCTTGGCCAGCAAACACTTGTAGAGTACTAACTCCTGTTAGACAATGTCAGCATCTAATTCTCTTCCACTGGGCTTCCCTGGTGGCGCAGTGGTTGAGAGTCAGCCTGCTGATGCAGAGGACACGGGTTCGTGCCCCAGTCCGGGAAGATCCCACATGCCGTGGAACGGCTAGGCCTGTGAGTCACGGCCGCTGGGCCTGCGCGTCCGGAGTCTGTGCTCCGCAACGGGAGAGGCCACAACAGTGAGAGGCCCACTTACCGCAAAAAAAAAATGATTCTCTTCCATTTTGGTACCACCTAAAGTCCATGGGGTAGTACCATTATTATTAAATATATGGTATATTAGCTGTTATTATTTGTTATAGCAGAAAAAAATTCAGAGGGAAAAAGTGTCTGCTTAGTTTTGAGTTTTAAAACAGACATTTTGAAGTTGATGGCAAAAAGGAAGGAAGGCTTTTGGAAAGAAACTGGGCTCCTTGCCTGTCAAAAATCAAAGTACTGGGGGGGGAAATTTACATCATTAACATTTGATTTTGGAACAATAGGTAAAGACTCACAGCTGGCCAAATTGTATAAACTTTCTTAGCCTTGAAGAGGAGAGAGGAGAAGCAACCAGGGAGAAGCTGATGGGGGTAAATGGGACCTTCCCCAAGCCAGGCTGATTCCAGAGTTGGGATAAATGTCCCTGTGGATGAGAATTTTGTTTCCTGTTAATATTTTTTGGACTCCTGAGATGTAATCTTTTATTTTTAAATCCCATCCCTCTCTCCAGTTCAAACTAGGATATCATCCACTGCCACAGGAAAAGGAAACCATAAGAAACAAAATGTTAAATATTTAGCTTTTGAGCACCAAAACCCAAAGATGTGGCAAAACAAAAAAAGCGAAAAACGTGTTTGGATGAGTACAGTTGTTTCTGGTTCCAGAGGAGATGCAAATTTTCTGGACTAGAAGAGAACTCAAGGACAGCCCCAGGCAAACCAGGACAGTTGGTCATTCTAGTTGGGGAGGGGAGTGAATCTTCTGTTTTCAACTATACTTGATATTTACAAAATGAATTACAAATTTCCTGGACTAGAAGAGAGGAACAGTCCTAGGCAAACTGGGACAGTTGGTCATCCTAGTTGGGGGTGGTCTTCTGTTTCCAATTATACTTGATATTTACAAAAAAATTAAGTGTTGTTAGGGTACATTGAGGACTCTAATTTAGTATTCTACTAATAAAGGCAAGACTCGGCAATATTTCAGTGTTTCCATTATATATGACATAAGTAGATAGCTGGAACTCCCCACATTTTTAGGAGGGATGCTTTATTCGTGCACTACTGACTTGAGTTGGCTATAATTTTCAATTCTATTTTTCCTTTTTAATTGAGAATTAGTTCTAAGCACTTTACGTGAATAAGCTATACAATATAATTCATACGTATTATTTTCCAGTTGTTTTTGTATAACCATGTTTATTTACAACATAAATAAATTGGAAATGACTATAATAAGTATAAGCTATGTTGAGTTAGAATTAAGAGCACAGGCTTAGAGCCAGACTATTTGAGTTTGAATCGTAGCCTTGCCTGTTACTAGCTGTGTGATATTAGGCAGGTTCCATTTCTTCATCTGCAAAACAGGAATTGAAATAGTATCTACCTAATAAGGCGGTGTGAGGATGAATTTAGTTAATATATGTAAGGTGTTTGTAACAGTACCTGGCACATACTAGGCACTCAAGGATTGTTAGGTGATTTGCAAGTTCTTTTGCCCTATTAATGAAAATTTAAGAGTTTATTTATCGCTAATTATTTTCATAATTAAGACTTCATTAAGAGTTGAGAAGGCAGGTGAAATTGTTTTTCTGAGATGACAGACTGTTTTTTGGGGTTTTTTTTTGAATTTTATTTTATTTATTTTTTATGCAGCAGGTTCTTATTAGTTATCTATTTTATATATATTAGTGTATACATGTCAATCCCAATCTCCCAATTCATCCCACCACCCCCACCCCTCCCCACCGCCACTTTCTCCCCTTG